>NC_059075.1:125498470-125816942 GCF_020497125.1 Mauremys mutica
AATGCATCTGTCCAAGCAGGCTGAAATGATCAGACATCTAGCTTCACTTTCTTAGGAGCTGCCATTTTGTCAAATGTTCCCTTCAACTCTCAGTGGGGAAAAAATGGTGATAGAAGGCAGGCACAAGGTCAAACGCAGCATAGTCTGACATAAGCAATTTTAAGATGGGGGTGCTGAGCTGCACCCAGGGCCGGCTCTAGGCACCAGCGTTCCAAGCATGTGCCTGGGGCGGCACTTTTCAAGGGGCGGAGCTCTGGCTTTTTGTTTGTTTGCTTGCTTTGGCAGCGGCACTCCGGCCCTCCTTTCTTAATTTATTTTATTTTTTATTTTATTTTATTTTTTTGCTTGGGGCGGCAAAAAACCTGGAGCCAGCCCTGGCTGCACCCCCTCTTGCCTTGTGTGCAACCCTCACTGTCCCAGGCTGGGGACAGTGAGCCACAGCGGGGAGGCTGCAGAGCAGTGATCCAAGGCCAGAAGCAGAGCCCAGGGTGGCCTGCAGGGACTCCAACCCGGAAAGAAGCTGAGCAAGGCTGGAGATCCAAACCCCGGCTGGCAGGAGGTCAGTGGCTGGAACCCCAGATCAGCAGCTGAGGTGGAGCTGGCGGCTGGTAGGGCTGAGCAGGGCCCGAGGCCTGGACCCTGTCTGGCAGGGGGCCTGCGCAAGGTGAGTGGGGCTGCGGCAGCGGGGGACCCCTGCTGGCAAGGGGCCAGCAGTGGGAACCCCCAGAGCAGCAATTGAGCGGCTCAGCCCGCCGCCGCTCTGGGGTTCCGGCCGCCGGTTCCTGCCAGCCGGGGTCTCAGCCCACTGCCAGCCTGGGGTTCCTTCACCCAGGCCAGCAGCGGGTGCTGAGTGGGACCGGCGGTGGGATCCTGGCTGGCAAGGGGCCAGCGGTGGAAACCTCAGAACAACTGCTCAGCCTGCCGCCACTCTGGGGTTTCCACCGCCGGCTCCTGCCAGTTGAGGTCTCAGCCCACTGCCAGCCTGGGGTTCCTTCACCCAGGCCAGCAGCGGGTGCTGAGTGGGACCGGCGGTGGGATCCTGGCTGGCAAGGGGCCAGCGGTGGAAACCCCAGAACAGCTGCTCAGCCCACCGCCACTCTGGGGTTTCCACCGCCGGCTCCTGCCAGTTGGGGTCTCAGCCCGCTGCCAGCCTGGGGTTCCTTCACCCAGGCCAGCAGCGGGTGCTGAGTGGGACCGGCGGTGGGACCCTGGCTGGCAGGAGCCAGCGGCAGAAACCCCAAAGCGGCGGCAGGCTGAGCGGTTCAGCCCGCGCCGCGTGCCATCAAAAATCAGCTTGCGTGCCACCTTTGGCACATATGCCGTAGGTTGCCGACCCCTGGACCAGACCCTCAATTGCTGTCAGTTGAAGTCAGTGGTTTTACACCATTTACACCAGTGAAGATCTGGCCCTCACTATGTGACCTCAGACGAGTCATTTCCCCGCTCTGTGCCTCAGTTTCCCCATTTGTCACTAGGGGTAGGAATCCCAGCCTGCGATCACAGCACTGGGAGAAGCAACACCAGTAAAGGTGAACAGGGAAGGCTGTTACATCCCAGGGTGTTATGTAAGCAAAAGCGACAGCTGAGCAGAATTCAGCAATCCGAGTTGGAAGACAGCACATCCTCAGTTAGGAGCCAGTATTTCCCATGGAGACACACTAGGCTTTAAAAGGGAAACACGCTTCCAACACAATGTGCTTTAAAAGAAAAACTAGTTATGTGTGTGAGCTGCTCTCTGATTGGGCAAGGCAGACAACACGTCCGTTCCTTACACCGCTCCGATTGCTGCATGGTAGTTCCAGCAGCCCAGGAACAGCTAATCCATCATGTGTGACCGAGAGTGGGGCAAGAAAGAGTCCCTCTGAATGTATTCAGGCCCCCAGTTAATCCCTCTTTAAAGCCATTTGACTCTGGCACAGAATGTCTATTGTTGATTGTTGCTAAGAAATGGGAAGGTCAGCAGCAAATGAGCCACTGTCATAGACAAACTGCAAAGCAATACTGAAAAGTGAGGGACAACTGACATGCTGGGGGCAGGAGGGATTGATGGCTGCACCTTCCTTGGCTTCTTGAGGACAGATAAAGGAAGCCTGAAAGGTCTGTATCTTTCTGTCTCTGTGTGTGTCAAGATGTGGGTGTCTGTCTAGCTGTGTGTTCTTTTTTTAAAAAAATTATCTTTCCCCTGCTTGTTTTTTTATTTGAAATTCAAGTCTTGTCTACCCTGGTTTTCCTGGATGTCTCTATGGACAACCAGAGAACTGGAAGGATTAAGTCATCACAGGTACCACTGAGCACTGAGAGGGGGAAGAGAATTTAACTCAGGCTACTCCAGACTCTTTGGGTGTTTTTTGTTCATACCTTGTTAACTCAAAAGCCTAGCACACAGTTGGGAGGAAAGCTCTCTATGTTAAAGAGCCAAACAACTCCGCCCTTTCCATTAAAGAGAAAGGTCACACTCTGGTCCTCCAGAGAAGACCTCCAGCAAAAAACATGAAAAACTTGATAGTAAAAACAAGTAGGGGAAAAAAGCTTTTAAAAAGTTCAGTCATTCTTTACAGATCATAAAGGTGCACAAACTATTCCTCCCCACAGAAGATCAGCACAGAATCCTGCTCCAACCAGCCCCACTAATCAGACTCGAGGATGGACTCAGTACAAAAATGCACTGAAATAATCTTTGAAAAAGTCTGCCTCCCCTCCTTCAATCATGGGAAGCCATCAACCTCAGCGGGACCTGGATTGGACCCCACATCGCTTCCTGGTCCACTGACTCCTTGACACTGTCAGCCATGTGCCTGGGATGTCACAGAGTGGTGCATTCGGCAATGCCCTGGTATGAACATGGCCCTCACACGGTCTAGTGAAGGTTCCTGTTACAGCTGGGCTCTAAAGGGTGACTCACGGAGAGAGGCTTGAAGGGACGGCGAGGAGCAGGCTGCTGCTGAACTGCGCGGAACTGGCTCCTGCTTCCTTGGAGCTCATCACAGTGAGAAGCTGATCACTAGAGCCATGGCGCTGGCAGAGCCTGCGCCAGCTAATCCACACCCTTCTGCCAACGCTCCTCAACCCCCATGACAACAGTGACTGCCAAGCCTGGGTCCCTTCACAGCTCTGCCAGTGCCCCTCCATCCCAACCGGCAGCCCCTGCTGCCCCAGCCCTGAGCTCCCCGGCCCAGCTCTGCCGGTGCCCCTCCACCCCCAGCCGGCAGCCTCCTGCTGCCCCAGCCCTGAGCTCCCCCGCCCAGCTCTGCCGGTGCCCCTCCACCCCCAACCGGCAGCCCCTGCTGCCCCAGCCCTGAGCTCCCCCGCCCAGCTCTGCCGGTGCCCCTCCACCCCCAGCCGGCAGCCCCTGCTGCCCCAGCCCTGAGCTCCCACGCCCAGCTCTGCCAGTGCCCCTCCACCCCCAACCGGCAGCCTCCTGCTGCCCCAGCCCTGAGCTCCCCCGCCCAGCTCTGCCGGTGCCCCTCCACCCCCAACCAGCAGCCCCTGCTGCCCCAGCCCTGAGCTCCCCCGCCCAGCTCTGCCAGTGCCCCTCCACCCCCAACCGGCAGCCTCCTGCTACCCCAGCCCTGAGCTCCCCCGCCAAGCTCTACCAGTGCCCCTCCACCCCCAACCGGCAGCCTCCTGCTGCCCCAGCCCTGAGCTCCCCCGCCCAGCTCTGCCGGTGCCCCTCCACCCCCAACCGGCAGCCTCCTGCTACCCCAGCCCTGAGCTCCCCCGCCAAGCTCTGCCAGTGCCCCTCCACCCCCAACCGGCAGCCTCCTGCTGCCCCAGCCCTGAGCTCCCCCGCCCAGCTCTGCCGGTGCCCCTCCACCCGCAACCGGCAGCCTCCTGCTGCCCCAGCCCTGAGCTCCCCGGCCCAGCTCTGCCAGTGCCCCTCCATCCTGACCAACACCCAACCAGGAGCACCTCTTGCTTTTCCAGTCCTCTGTCTCCGTACCAATAGCTCTGTCAGTGTCCTTCCTCTCGACTCACAGTCCCTGCGGTACCAGTCCTGGACCCCCCCGCGCACTCCGAGCACTCAGTGCTGACTCCGACTCCCCCTGCTTTTCCAGCCCTGGGCCTCAGCGTACCTGTGCGGATATTTCCCCTGCAGGCTCATGTCCACACTCAGCTTGTATCTAACCTGGGTTCCAGAGGCCAAGCTAATGGGGTGGGGAGTGACTGCCCCTCCCCAACACTTGGGGCTGAAGAGCCTCATAACAGGGAGTGGCCAGGCCAACCCTGAATGGCACGGTGACCCTGTGCAACAGACCGCAACACCCAGCATGGGGGGCTGGGCCCAGCCCCATGGGACAGGAACAAGTGCAGCCCGGTGAGTGCAGACCTCACTCGCTCTCCAGCCCCCCACCAATGACCCTTCGCCCCCCTAGCTGCAAAACCCGGCTCCTCCACCGTGGGGTTCAATCACCTCAGCAGTGAGAAGCAGCAAAACCTCCAGTTACAACATCCCAGCGCCTTGACACACTTAACACATGGGAGACAGCATTATCTAGTGGCTAGAACACTGGGCTGAGACTCAGGAAACCTGGTTCTCGTCACAGCTGGGAGACTTTGGGCAAGTCACTTAATCTCCCTGTGCCTCGGTTTCCCCATCTGTAAAATGGGGAAGATAAAACTGACATCCTCTGTAGACTGCTTGGAGATCTCAGGATGGAATGTGCTAGGAAGAGCTAAGGACTATTATCACTGAGCCTTGCTTGTGTAGATGGGACCATGACATGTTCCAGCCACCTTTCTCAACTGAGTCTGGGAACAGAGTCATTTTGCTAGTGCAGACAGGACCCAAGGTAGCAGTTTGATCCAGGCATCACCTGGAGGGCAGATTGCATGAATGGTGGACACCAGGGCCAGTGAACACCACTGGTGCAAGAGGGGCAGACAGTGGGAAAGCTGGTCAGGAAAAGGTTTCTTTTGCCCGTGAACAGTTTTGATGAAAAGGTTTTTTTTCATTTTTACCAAATTTCTTCTTTGAACATTTGTGGGGGATTTTGTCAAAAAATTGAAAACTGATTTTTCTGTACTTGGCAACTGAAAATTTAAACTTCCTTTGCCCAACCCCTCCCCCTCCCAACAATTTTGGGGTTTTGCTGAAAACCCCCAAAATTTAAACAAACCCAGACTCTCTTTGCAGAAATGTCCCTTTCCTTGTAACAGACACATTCCACCAAAAAATAATTTTGATAGAACATTTCTGACTAGCTCTGGACAGTATAAAACAGGAACCTGAGTCTCATATCCCTTCCGTAGCTCTCTCAATTGCTAGGCCACGTAAACTGAGCTCCCAGCAAGTCCCCGCTGCAGCACAGAGCAAAACCTCAGTGCTGGGATGCAAAGAATGAGCATAATCCTTAGCATCTCCACAGGGCTTTTCATCTTCAAAACACTTTATGGACATTGACTAATTAATCCTCGCAGCACCCATGCAAGGCAGGAACTCAGACGTACCAACCCCCAGGCATGGTGGGGAAACTGAGGCACAGAGAAGGTCTGGGACTTGTCCAAGGCCACACAAGAAATCAGTGTCAGAGCTGATAACAGAATCCAGGAGTTCTGAGATGATGATAGATAGATAGATAGATACATTAGATAGATAGATCACAAGAGCATCCTTCTACCTATACTGTGTCCTTCCAGATACATGTCTCCTAAGCCTCGCTCCACGCTCCATCTTCCAGGAATTTGATACATCCTGATGCTGCTCGGAAGGGCTGGCTCAGGGCAGGTGCTGGCAGTAAAGCCAACCCCGCTAGGTTAGTGGGTGCCCCTCTCACTGCAGTCTGGCTTATCTCCGCCTGGCAATGCCTGATACAAACACACGCCCAGGCAATCTCCAGCTGTAAGTGCAGGGAGAAAAACAACCAGGGGGAAGCACCTGCTGGGGCTTCTTGCAATGAAATATCAGAACCCCAGCCGCATGAGGAAAAGAACTTCCTGTGCCACTGTGGAATGAGGCGAGCTGGGTGTGGCTGGCCCAGGTTCCGGGCCTGATCCTTGGCTGGGGTAAGCCATAGCGGCTCCATCAAAGCCAATGGAGCTGCTCCTGTTTACACCAGCAGAGGATCTGGCTCACTCTCTCTCTTCTACACACATTTTTCCTTCTTTAATCCAAACCAGCGAAGGAAGAAAAGGCCTGTCTCTTTTTTAAGTAGCATTAGGAATAACGCTGCTTATTGAGCGTGGCACCTATATAACAAGGCTCAGAACAGAGCACAGCAGTTTAAGGTTCCCCATTTACTCCCTGCATGTTAAGTCTGAGGATAAACGCACTGGGGACAGACTGCTCTCCGGGAGTTATTGGTGTAAATCTGGAATGACTGGGCCCAATTCTCTCGTTTGCCCCAATGTCAATCAGGAGTTACAATGGAGTTACTCCAGATTTACACTGGGATAACTGAGATCATGGTTGGGATACACTGGCATAAATCTGAAGTAACTCCATTGCTCTGGATTTACACTGGCGTGTGACAGATTGGAATCCAGCCTGTACATCAGCTGATTGCTGAGCCTGTCAGCCAAACCCAGCACCTCACAGGGACACAGCTCCTGCTGGTGCCTGGCACACTTTGCCCGAATAGTCATTTGGTGCCCCCCCCACTCGCTCGCCCCTGGGGGAGGGGTCTGGGATGGAAATCTCCAGGAGGGTTCCCTTGTGATGTCCCCTTCGGGCTGAATGAGCCGGGGGCTGGCAGTCCCACACCCACATGATCCTCAGGAGGACTCCCAGGCTGCGCTGTCTTTGCTGGGAGATCTCCACAGAGTCAGTGGGGAGAGACCTTGGGCCAGATGGGAGCCCCTGGGTCTCTGGTGCCCAAATCCCCTTAAAAACCTGTCCCATGTGCCTCTCTCCTCCCCTGCCCTCCTCTGCAGGCTCCCAACCCCTCCTTTGGGGGGCTGCGCCCGTCCCCATGTGCAGGGTCCTCTGCACAGAGAGCTCGGGGACACATAGGGAGGAATCAGTTCGACCGAGTAAGTACTGCAGGATGGAGCCTGCACTAAAACTCCCACCCTCACCGGATCCAGGCCAGGGATCCAGGCTGCAATCCAGGTGACTGCTCCTGCCTCAAAGAAACTTCCTCTCCGATCCCATGCCATGGAGGGTGTGAATCAGAACACCCTGGGTGCCTGGCCCCGCTGCAGCCAGCCTGCTGGGTTTGCTTGCCAAGGCTGGGGGGGGAGAAGTAAACACTGCGGGGGAGCACGGTGCACAGCCTGGGGGGGGGAGCAGCTGTGCTAAAGCAACGGGGGCTGCTGCTGATTTCAACTCTGAGAACCACCATGTCCCCCCAGCCATGGCATCTCGGGGGAACCAACCCAGGACTGCCTGTGTCCTGGAGACAGCCCAGAGCTCCGTACTGCTAAGGAATAACACACACTGAGATGCACACCTAGTGAGTCATACTCACACACCCCACTACACACACATCCAGAGACACACAAACAGCGCTACACACACACCCAGAGACACACTAACAGCACTACACACACCCCACTACACACACACACATACACCCAGAGACACACGAACATGCTACACGCTCACACACCTCACTACACACACACCCAGAGAAACACGAACATGCTACACGCTCACACACCCCAAGACACACTCACAGCGCTACAGACACACCCAGGGACACACTCACACACAGAGCCAGCAGGGAGCAGTTTTGCCTCCGGAGCAGCTCCCTGCGTGGGGCATGGCCCTGGGAGCCCCCCGGCTGGCCCTGCCACCAGCCAGTTCCGCACCTGCCAGGACCCCCCGCCCAGGGGGCTGGACCAGTGTGTATAGCGGGGCGCTGAGAGCCATTGACCCAAACTGCAAAGCGTGGCAGGGATGGAAACCACTTCCCGACCGGGGTGCCGCACCCCTAGTGCCAGCGCCTATGGGGATGGCTCATTGCCCCACCCCCGCTCACCCCCAGCCCAGCGCCCCCCCTCGGCGAGCTCCCCCCCCCCTCGGCTCCCTGCACAGGCACAAACTTTCCGCCCCGGGCCCGCGGCAGCGCCCATCCCCGTGGCGGCGGGGCTGCCCGTACCTGCAGGAGACGGTGAGCTCCACCTTGGTGGCCGGGATGCTGCCCGCGATGGGGTCGAAGTCGCTCACCGAGGCCATGTCGCCCCCCTTGTCCATCACCTTCTCCATGGGCGTCCAGCCGCGCCCCCGGGGCCTCCCGCTCACAGCCCGGGCGCTGCGGGGGGCTCAGAGCCGGGCACCGAGCGGGGCATGGCCAGCGCCGGGCGCGCAGCCGGCTCCTGGCTCCGCCTGTACCACTGGCGGGCCGGCTCCGGAGCGCTCCCTGGCGGCCTGCCAGGCTCCGCCCCTCAGCCCCCGCCCCGAGGCGCTGCCCCCCGGCCGGGCCGGGAGCCCGGAGCCCTGGGCAGGGGCGGGGAGGAGCCTTTCCGGGGGGTGCCTGGGGTGGGGGTGTTGTGTGAGTCCCTGGGAGTGGTGCGCATGTGTGAGTGTCCTTGGGGGTCTGCCTTTGCTGGGGGGTTCCCTGCGCCCCTGGTTTGGCGTTGTGCTGGGTGCGTGCCTGGTGCGGGTTGCTGCCTGGTGGCCCAGTGTCCCTGTGCCTAAAGGTGGGAGCCTTCTGGCAGTGGGGGGTTGCTGTGTGCGTCGGCCTGTATGTTTGGGTGTTTTGAACCGGTGGTGTGCTGTGTGTGGCTAGTGTATGTGGGGGGGGGGGGGGGGGCATGTCAGTTTGGGGGGTGTATTTGGCATGTCACAGGGGTGCGTTTGGTGGGGGGGGTGCGTTGTGTGTTTGTGAGGGTGTGTTATGTATGTGGGGAGGGTGGCTGTCCCTGTGTGTGTGCATTGTGTGTGTGTCTTTGCAAGAGGAATGTTATATATGAGGGAGGCGTTGGTTGTGTATATTTTCACATCTGTTGTGTGTGTGTCTGTGTGTGTGTTGCTACTGAGAGACAGGAAGCGAGGTGCATTAAACCAGCCCATCAGAGAACAGGCCCTGCCTTCCATTCCCCCGACCCCAGCACCAAACACACTCAGAGCACAGGGCACACGCATGTCCTGCAAACTGCGTCCAGCCTTGGTACTGGGCCTTTGGCTCAGGGGCTCCTGGACTGTCTCCCACTGAACTCTTGCTCCCCAGATCTTCACTCTGGTGGACAACTAATCCCACGGACTGCTAGGAAGAGCAAAAGGAGACTAGCAAATCTCCCCACTGACTCAAAGCCCAGCACGTGAATTACTGGATGTGGGGGTTGGTCCCCAATCACCTGCTTTCTTTCTGTTGCCCACTCTGCTGCGAGTAGGGCCAGAGCAGCAAGAAGCCGCCCAGGCTGAAATCCCGGTAACTCTAACCGAGTAAGGAGTGCAGGGCAAGAGGGAACGTGGCAGCGTAGGCAGGCCCAGACTCTCAGCTGGTGTAAGTGGAGCGACACTGACTTGCACCAGCTGAGGATCTGGTCCACTGACTTTCATGGGACCACTCCAATGTATGCCAGCTGTGGGGCTGGCACCTACTTTCTCAGAGGCTTCCCCACCCTGGGGTGTCTGGGCCAAACCCGGGAAGCACTCGCTCCTCCGAGGAGCTGCCAGAGTCAATGGAGCTGCTCACATAAGGGAGGAATGTGCAGGTGTGTTGTCTAAAAGTGCTGACGTTTTGTGGGCCCAATCCTGCATAGCCTTATGCCAGTAGTCCCATTGGGCCCGATTCTCCTCTCACTTACCCTGGCATAACCCCATTGATTTCAGTGCTGTTACTCCTGATTTACACTGGGGGTGAGAGCATTGGGCCCACTGGGACTATTCACAGGAGCAAGGCTCTCCAGGATCCGGTTCCATGGGGGCTGATGGATGTGAACCTCTCGGGCATGTTTTATTCCTTTTGCCTGGGAAGAAGCATTGCTGAGATCAGAGGTAGCAGCCCTGGGCTCTGGATCTCACACCTATCCCAGCAGCTCCCAGTTCAGGATAAAGGCCTTTACGCCAGTGCTTAGCCCTTGCTATCATTTCACCTGCATTTGCTCTTGGCAAGGATGGGAACCCCCACCCCTCCGGGTAGCATCCAGGAACAGATTCTGGGCACTGGTTTCAGTTCGCAGAGCTCAGTTCCACTTTTTGCCACCAGGTGTCACTGCAACCAACCCATCGTGGGGAGCCAGGTTAGCTGAGCAGGCTGTGGGAGTGGGGAAAATTGTAAATAGTCTCTTTAAAGGTTGCTGAGTCCAGAGCGCTCCCCTTCACAGCTGAACACAACACTCCGCCAGGCAGACACGGGTGCATCTGTAAGTAGATGGGCTAAATCCCCTGCTGGAGTGAACACAATGACGTGAGAGTTTCCCCTGTTTACACTAACAGAAAATCTAGCCTCAAACCTGCTGGTTTCTAAACTCCACTCCGGGGTCAGTCAGTGGGAGTCTCCGTGGGTGCAGGCACAGGCCTCTGACTGGAGTGTTGTTGTTTACACATAGACATGGAGGTTGAGGAAATTACAGACCAAGGTTCCAGACACTGAAAGGTAGAAGATGGAAAGGTTGGAGCTCAGACGAGGCAAACTGCAGAAAGTCCAATTAATAACTGTACTAATAACCATCTTCTGCCTGAAAAGTGCCTGGAGGGGATGGTGTGATGAGACTGCCTACAATGGCATGTAACCAATTTGTGGCTACTAGCAGCAGATGTCTCCAGTGGCCGGACACGGGACACTAGATGGGGAGGGCTCTGAGTTACTACAGAGGATTCTTTCCCAGGTGTCTGGCTGGTGGCTCTTGCCCATATGCTCAAGGTCTAGCTAATCACTATATTTAGGGTCAGGAAGGAATTTTCCCTCAGGTCAGAGTGGCGGAGACCCTGGGCAGTTTCGCATTCCTCTGCAGCATGGGGCACAGGTCACTTGTAGGTTTAAACTAGTGTCAATGGTAGATTCTCTGTAACTTAAAGTCTTTAAATCATGATTTGAGGAGTTCAGTAACTCAGCCAGAGGTTAAGGGTCTATGACAGGAGTGGGTAGGTGAGGTGGGCAGGAGGGACAGAGTTAAGGTTGTTTTAACATTTTCTGAATGGGAATGTTGAAAGGACCAGGATTTTCCAAAGGGAGCAGTGAGTTTGGGTGCCTCAGCTTGGGATGTCCATCTTGAGAAATGTCTTAAGGTGGGGTCTTAATGAAAGTGTTCACCTGGCCTCTGAGGGTCTGACCCCTCTGAAGTTGGGCAACCCAAAATTCTAGTCACTTCTGAAAATCATGGGGGCAGATCCTCAGCTGGCATAAACTGGAGCCATGACAATTTCCACCAATTAATGCTCTGCCTCGTGACAATACTTCTGAGTTTCAAATTATATTTTACTCTTGAACAAATTGCCTCACCTTCCTCTGGTTTTCCTTCCATAACCACCTGGCTCTAATAACATTGTTGGAAGGTAGCAAACGGCTATTTACCCATGGTTCTGTCTGGGAACTTCCTAAAACTAAAACTCCTCAAATGTTATTTCAGTTTCTTCCTGATGCAGCTTCCAAAGTACATTTCAGGCGAGAGCATCCCAGACTCTCTTCTCCAAAACCAGCTTTATTCCACCGGAGTCAGACTCTGTCTGATCAGAGAAGGAGCAATTGGGAGCCTGCAGAACGTATCAACTCCAAGGCAGGACACATGCAGCTCCTACTGTCTCTGCCAGAGAAGGGTCGGGTGCTTTCAGTACTCTCCTGTGGGGTTTATAATCTCCACAGCTTTCTAGCACTGTAGCCCCCTTAGTGGAAGAGGAGAAACAGGGCTCATTTGCCATGACTAGCAAGGGGGTTTATTAGGGAGGCTACTGGACACAGGCTCTGTGGTTCTCTCTGCTTACTAGCTCCCAGACTGAGCTGGCAAGGGTCACCGCTAGGGGTCTCTTAAGTCCTGGCTTGGACTATCCTGTCCTGGAAGGGGGGGCTGGCTACTCTGTCTCTGAGATGGGGGACGTGACCCTGTGCTGGACGATGGAGCGAGCTGCTGACTCCTGTGCTTCCAAACAGTGTTGGGACAAAATACGCCATGTGAGAGCACAGCCCCCTCCTGCCAGTACGCGCCACAGGAGAGAGGCTCCCTCTGGCACAGTCCAGCAGCTGCGTGGGCAGCAATCGGCCTGCTACCATGTGACTGAGGCCACGTGCCGCTATTCCCTCATGTTAACGCCTCTCTTGTGCTAAGGCCCCTGTAGGCTGCCCCAGTGACATCTGGGGGCTTTAAGGAGGCACAAATCTCAGCACAGCCCCTGTGTAAGAGCCCCCTACCCACCCACCCCAATTAGAGTTATGGAGACAGCTCTACATCTGTCCTGCTCCACGCTCTGAATGCAGGGCGTGTTCAGGGCAGGAAGTAGATGCCATGAGGCAGGCTGGGCTGGATTGCACTGTACGCTGGCTAGTCCCTGCTTGCCAGGGCCCACCAGTAACTGTGGGAAGTCAGCTCTGACTCCCATCGGGGCTGGGCTGGGCAGACCCCGCTCCACCAGGATATGGGAAGCAGAAATCTGGCTTTGGGTCCCTTGGCGCCTGCCCCCCCATCCATTCCGGCATTCAGCACAGGGACAGAATAACTGAGACCCCGGGCCAGCATGCTCCAGGGGCAGAGCATGAGGCGTGGGAGCCTGATTAGGAGCCAAATACCTTTGAGGCTCAGGGCTTTAGTTCCCCACCAAGGGCCTGATTCTGAGCGCACTGAAGTCCCTGGGAATCTTTTGGTTGACTCCAGTGAGATCAATGGAAGCTCTTGGACCTACTTCTCCCCTGGCTGGATTAGGCCCTCTGTGTCTGCATCATCTTCCCTTGTGTGCATCCCTTGCCAGCAGCCCTGTGCCCATGCACCCCAGCACAGCACACTGCTAACCGAGGCCAGACTCTGACCAGGACTGGAGACTACACCTGTGAACTAGACAGGAAACTCCTTTGTCTCTGCTGTGTCTCACTCATGCAGCAGGGTTCAGAGTTTGGATCAATTTTTAGGCAGCTTTAAAATACCCCTTTCTCCTGAGAAAGGATTTGCAACATTTTTCAATGAGATGTTTAAAATCACACTCATCAATTTAAAAAAAAAATCTAAATCTCACTCATTCAGACTGTCAGCTTGACAGCCCCAAATGCTATATTTAAACTCGCTCCCTTTACCCGTGTGGCTGACGATAACTCTGGGGCTGATTGAGACTGAAATCAGCTTAAAAAACCCCATTTACTTGTCATCTGTTTTTTCTGTTTCACATTTCACTCCTCTTAGACTGGGAGCAGTGAGAGCAAGTTTGCATCTGCTCAGTTTCCGTTCAGTGACGCTCCCGGTGGCCACTGCAGCAGGGGATTGTTGGGGGCAGTCAGCTCCCAACTCTGCAGATGTAGGTACATCTGTCGACCTCTAATACTTCTGCGGGGCCATTAGTATCTGAGCATCTTATATTCTATACCGTATTTCTCCGCACAACACTCCTGTGAGGTGGTCAGTTGTTTATCCCTATTTTACAGAGGGGGAAACTGAGGCACTAAGAAGCTAAGTGACTTGCCCGTGGTCACACAGCAGGGAATTGAACTCAGGTCTCCAGTACCCTAACCACTGGGCCATCCGTCCTTTCTGTATCGTCATTATTTACGAACATCAGACCAGGGTCTGTCTAGCCCAGTCCCCTGTCTCCAAGCTGCTTCAGAGGAAGATGCAAGGACTCCCCTAATGGACAATTATTGAATAGCCTGGCCATGGGTTGGACAGAGAAGTTGGATGGCAAAAAAACACCATAGGGTCAATTTCTTCCTGCTCCCCCTCAACTAGTGGCTGCTTTGTGCAGTAAGGCAGGAAGGTTTAAACCCCCTTTCAATTTCTAAAGACCTATTCATCTTAGCCTTACAAACATGCCCACCTCGGTAAGCAATGGGACTACTCACCTGTGTAAAGTTCTGCATGTCCATAAGTGCTCGGACTGGGCATAAAGACACAATTCTTTTAAAATCCTGATCAGTTCTTGGGGCCAGATCCTCAGCTGGTGCAAACTAGCATTGAAGTCAACAGAGCTGTAGTGACTTTCACCAGTCAAGGAACTGACTGACACTTGATCTCAACAATACCTTGTGGCAATGAGTTCCACCAGCTAACTGTGTCAGACAGGGTTTTGTTTGATTGCTTTTATATTTTATTGCCTTTCAGTTTCACAGAATGTCAAAATACAGTTCTACTGGAGGGTGTTCCTGTCTGCCATAAAGCGGTTCTTTGATCTACAGACAGTCACAAACTTGGCTAACACTGATGGGTGTGCTAACCATACTTCTATCAGGATAAATGAAATGAGCAATTAAGCCCCTTTATGGAGTGAAATAGCTGGAGACAATAGACGTCTCAATTACAGCACTTGGTGGAGAGGAAGGTGATCGGGAACAGTCAACATGGATTCACCAAGGGCAAGTCATGCCTGACCAACCTGATTGCCTTCTATGATGAGATAACTGGTTCTGTGGATATGGGGAAAGCAGTGGACATGATATACCTTGACTTTAGCAAAGTTTTTGATATGGTCTCACTGTGATGGGTTCGGTCACAGAGACCCCCTAGGGGCTGTCACCTGATGTGCTGAAACTACCTCTGAGCCCATTTTCCCTGCCAGCTTGGGACTCCAGAACCGTGTCTTGTTGAGCCAGACACGCTAGCCTGCTGCAACACAGACCCAGGATCTGAACCACATCCCCCAAAGCTTCAGACTTTAACCAAAACTGCTCAGCAGGTTTCCTATCTCCAGCACCCAGACACCCAGTTCCCAATGGGATCCAAACCCCAAATAAATCCATTTAACTCTGTATAAAGCTTATACAGGGTAAACTCATAAATTGTCCACCCTCTATAACACTGATAGAGAGATGCACAGCTGTTTGCTCCCCCAGGTATTATTCACTTACTCTGGGTTAATTAATAAACAAAAGTGATTTTATTAAGTATAAAAAGTAGGATTTAAGTGGTTTCAGGTAATAACAGACAGGACAAAGTACTAAGCAAAATAAAACAAAACACACAAGTCTAAGCCTAATACAGCTTTGCGACCAGAGGCCGCTAACAGGGAGTTTTGAGGGAGTTTGGAAGAGGAGTGGGAAGGCGGCGAGGTACACTTGCCATTCTTTAAAACCTTTAAACTAAACTATGATCAAAACTTCTTGATTTAAACAAAAACCCTACCATTAACCTAGGTAGCTGTAGGAGAGAATGCAGGCAGAAGCCCAGCAGCAGAGTGAGGGCTATCCTGTTTATTGCGCTCAGTGTAGCATGTATGATTACCTGCCCTGTGGGCAGGTAGCGTATGTGTGCAGTTGGTGCAAGGAGCTCCTAGCCCTCAGAGACTGTGTACGAGCTTTGGAGGCCAGGGTGGCAGAACTGGAGGAGCTAAGGGAGGCAGAGAGGAATGTTGATGAGGCTTTCTGGGACACTCTAGATTTGTCCCACCTTGGGTCAGACAGCCTCTGCGCTGTTAAGGAGGATGAAAGACCCAGGGAAGCAGAGCAGTCAACGGGAGCAGAGGGAAACCTTCCCATAGTTGGGACCCTCCTTCCAGATGATGCTGGGGTATCCTCTCACACTGAGGTTACCTCTCGGGGGATGGAACTCCAGTCATTAGGAAAAGGCAGGTGTTAGTAATGGGCGAGTCGATCATTAGAAACATAGATAGCTGGGTTTGTGATGACCGGGAGAACCGTATGGTGACTTGCCTGCCTGGTGTGAAGGTTGCAGATCTCTCGAGGCATCGAGATAGACTTATGTGCTGGGGTGGAGCCGGTGGTCGTGGTACATGTAGGTACCATTGACATAGGAAAGGGTAAGAGAGAGGTCCTGGAGGCCAAATTTAGGCTGCTAGGAAAGAGACTGAAATCCAGGACCTCTATGGTGGCATTTGCAGAAATGCTTCCAGTTCTATGCGCAGGGCCAGGTAGGCAGGCAGAGCTTCAGAGTCTCAATGCATGGATGAGATGATGGTGTGTGGGGGGGGGCTTAGATTTATTAGGAACTGGGGAAACTTTTGGGATAGGGGGAGCTCCGGGAAGGATGGGCTTCACCTAAACTAAAGTGGATCCAGACTGCTGGCACTTAACATTAAAAAGGTTGCAGAGCAGTTTTTAAACTAAGAGATGGGGGAAAGCCGACTGCTGCAGAGAAGCACGTGGATTGGACAGAGACTTATCTTAGAGGAGATTCTCTAGGTTTTAGTCAGGAGGAGAGGATGGAAGAGGATAAAGTGTGGGCCAGATCAGATGAGAAACATTCACATAAAAAGAATCTGACACATCAGAAAAGGGCAGACAAATAAACAGTGACAATTTTTTAAAGTGCTTGTACACAAATGCTAGAAGTCTAAATAATAAGAACTAGAGTGCCTCGTGTTACAGGAGGATATTGATATAATAGGCATCACAGAAACCTGGTGGAGTGAGGAAAATCAATGGGACACAATCATTCCGGGGTACAAAAGGTGGAGTGAGGAAAATCAATGGGACACAATCATTCCGGGGTACAAAATATATCGGAAGGACGGAACAGGTTGTGCGGGGGGGGGGGAGGAGTGGCACTGTATGTGAAAGAAAATGTAGAATCAAATGAAGTAAAAATCTTAAATGAATCCACATGTTCCATAGAATCTCTATGGATAGTAATTCCATGCTCTAATAAGAATTTAACATTAAGGATCTATTATTGACCACCTGACCAGGACAGTGATGGTGACAATGAAATGCTAAGGGAGATTAGAGAGGCTATCAAAATAAATAACTTAATAATAGTCAGGGATTTCAATTATCCCCATATTGACTGGGTACCTGTCACCTCAGGACGAAATGCAGAGACAGAATTTCTCAATACTTTAATTGACTGCTTCTTGGAGTAGCTGGTACAGGAACCCACAAGGAGAGAGGCAAGTCTCAATTTAGTCCTGAGTGGAGCATAGGATCTGGTCTAAGAGGTAACTATAACAGGACCACTTGGAAGTAGTGACCATAATATAACAACATTTAACATTCCTGTGGTGGGAAGAACACCTCAGCAGCCCAACACTGTGGCATTTAATTTCAGAAACAGGAACTATGCAAAAATGAGGAGGTTAATTAAACAGAAATTAAAAGGTACAGTGGCTAGAGTGAAATCCCTGCAAGCTGCATGCATATTTTTCAAAGACACCATAATAGCGGCCCAACTTAAATGTATACCCCAAATTAAAAAACACAATAAAAGAACTAAAAAAGAGCCACCGTGGCTTAACAACCATGTAAAAGAAGCAGTGAGAGATAAAAAGGCATCTTTTAAAAAGTGGAAGTCAAATCCTAGTGAGATAAATAGAAAGGAGCATAAACACTCTCAAATTAAGTGTAAAATTATAATAAGAAAAGCCAAAAAGGAGTTTGAAGAACAGCTAGCCAAAAACTCCAAAGGTAGTAACAAAATGTTTTTTTAAGTACATCAGAAGCAGGAAGCCTGCTAAACAGCCAGTGGGGCCCCTGGACGATGGAGATACAAAAGGAGCGCTTAAAGACGATAGAGTCATTGCGGAGAAACTAAATGAATTCTTTGCTTCAGTCTTCACGGCTGAGGATGTTAGGGAGATTCCCAAACCTAAGCCGTCCTTTGTAGCAGACAAATCTGGAATGGCACAGATTGAAGTGTCATTAGAGGAGGTTTTGGAATTAATTGATAAACTCAACAGTAACAAGTCACCGGGACCAGATGGCATTCACCCAAGAGTTCTGAAAGAACTCAAATGTGAAATTGCAGAATTATTAACTATGGTTTGTAACCTATCCTTTAAATCAGCTTCTGTACCCAATGACTGGAAGTTAGCTAATGTAACACCAATATTTTAAAAGGGCTCTAGAGGTGATCCTGGCAATTACAGACCGGTTGAAACAATGGTAAAGAATAAAATTGTCAGACACATAGAAGAACATAAATTGTTGGGCAAAAGTCAATGTGGTTTCTGTAAAGGGAAATCATGTCTTACTAATCTATTAGAGTTCTTTGAAGGGGTCAACAAACCTGTGGACAAGGGGATCCAGTGGACATAGTGTACTTAGATTTCCAGAAAGCCTTTGACAAAGTCCCTCACCAAAGGCTTTTACGTAAATTAAGTTGTCATGGGATAAGAGGGAAGATCCTTTCATGGATTGAGAACTGGTTAAAAGAAACAGAACAAAGGGTAGGAATAAATGGTAAATTTTCAGAATGGAGAAGGGTAACTAGTGGTGTTCCCCAAGGGTCAGTCCTAGGACCAATCCTAATCAACTTATTCATAAATGATCTGGAGAAAGGGGTAAACAGTGAGGTGGCAAAGTTTGCAGATGATACTAAACTTCTCAAGATAGTTAAGACCAAAGCAGACTGTGAAGAACTTCAAAAAGATCTCACAAAACTAAGTGACTGGGCAACAAAATGGCAAATGAAATTTAATGTGGATAAGTGTAAAATAATGCACATTGGAAAAAATAACCCCAACTATACATACAATATGATGGGGGCTAATTTAGCTACAACCAATCAGGAAAGAGATCTTGGAGTCATTGTGGATAGTTCTCTGAAGACATCCACGCAGTGTGCAGCGGCAGTCAAAAATACAAACAGGAAGTTAGGAATCATTAAAAAAGGGATAGAGAATAAGATGGAGAATATCTATTGCCCTTATATAAATCCATGGTACAGCCGCATCTTGAATACTGCGTACAGATGTGGTTTCCTCATCTCAAAAAAGATATACTGGCACTAGAAAAGGTTCAGAGAATGGCAACTAAAATGAATAGGGGTTTGGAACGGGGTCCCATATGAGGAGAGATTAAAGAGGCTAGGACTTTTCAGCTTGGAAAAGAGGAGACTAAGGGGGGATATGATAGAGGTATATAAAATCATGAGTGGTGTGGAGAAAGTGAATAAGGAAAAGTTATTTACTTGTTCCCATAATACAAGAACTAGGAGCCACCAAATGAAATTAATGGGCAGCAGGTTTAAAACAAACAAAAGGAAGCTCTTCACACAATGCACAGTCAACATGTGGAACTCCTTGCCTGAGGATGTTGTGAAGGCCAGGACTATAACAGGGTTTAAAAGAGAACTGGATAAATTCATGGAGGATAAGTCCATTAATGGCTATTAGCCAGGATGGGTAAGGAATGGTGTCCCTAGCCTCTGTTTGTCAGAGAGTGGAGATAGATGGCAGGATTACCTGTTAGGTTCACTCCCTCTGGGGCACCTGGCATTGGTCACTGTTGGTAGACAGGATACTGGGCTGGATGGACCTTTGGTCTGACCCAGTATGGCCGTTTTTATGTTCTTAAGAAACTGAATACAGGTAAATCTCACCCTCAGAGATGTTCCAATAAGCTTTTTTCACAGACTAGACTCCTTCTTAGTCTGGGCCCAATCCTTTCCCCTGGTACAGTCCTAGTTAGTTCCAGCTCAGGTGGTAACTAGGGGTTTTCTCATGACTGGTAGCCCCCTTTGTTCTGTTCCACCCCCTTTTATGGCTTTGGCACAAGGTGGGAATCTTTTGTCTCTCTGGGTCCCCACCCCTCCTTCTAAGTGGAAAAGCACCAGGTTTTAGATGGATTCCAATACCAGGTCACATGGTCACATGTCCTGTGAAACCCCAGCCTCCATTCTTCCAGGGCTGGCCCACACTGTACCCAGGAAGGTTTGTGAGTAAACAGACCATTTACAACAAATTGTCCTAGTCAATGGAAGCCATCAAGATTCTAAGCCACCATTAATGGCCCACACTTTGCATAATTACAATAGGACCTCAGAGTTATACTTCATATTCCTAGTTTCAGATACAAGAATGATACATTCATACAAATAGGATGAACACACTCAGTAAATTATAAGCTTTGTAATGATACCTTACAAGAGACCTTTTTCATAAAGCATTCCTCAGGGAGAAAGTAAAACCCACATGATACCCTGGTGCTGTGTGCCCTTCCCAGCGGTTAATTGACTGGACCAGTCCCTCTGAATCCTCCTGAGTGAGCTGCTCCGGCACCCTGGGGTCTGGGCCATACACGTTCCAGCCTTGCATGGGGGGTACTTCCTGTTGCCCTTGCTAATGAGCTCATGAAACATTAACGCCGGCAACAGGGGCCCAACTAAAAGGGTGCCCTAGATCTGCCACTGCTGGGTGTTCATCCCAGGGGCTTCTTAGAACTGAATGGCCAAGGAGTGCCAGGGTCTTGGACTCTCTCCACATGCTACCCTCAGGGCAGTGAACTCCTCCCCTCTCAGCCCTCCCCTCACTGTGCCCCGCCGTAGGGGAAACCCAAGCTGTCAGGCCAGATGAAGGCTGTGTCAGCTGAGTGCCTGGGACCCACACTGGACATCTCCACCAAAAACATCACCAAGTCCTTGGTGTCCCTCATGGAGATCAAAGAAGACGGGATCGGCTTTTCCATCCGGGATTCCTACTTTCCGGCCTGACTCACAGGAACACAGGAAGGCTTACAAGTAAACAGAGCTATTTACAACCAAATGTCCTGGTTAATGGGAGCCATCGAGATTCTAAACCACCATTAATGGCCCACATTTTGCATAGATACAAGAACAATACATACATACAAATAGGATGAACACACTCAGTAGATTATAAGCTTTGTAATTATACCTTAAAAGAGGTACGCATAAAGCATATTCCAGTTTCATCATATTCACATTCCAAGCATATTTTCATAAATCATATGGAATGCAATGTCACACTCCCACAGTATTCTTGCCAACAAGTTAAAGAAATATGGGCTGGATGAATGGACTATAAGGTGGATAGAAAGCTGGCTAGATCGTTGGGCTCAATGGGTAGTGATCAATGGCTCGATGTCTAGTTGGCAGCTGGTATCAAGCGGAGTGCCCCCAGGGTCGATCCTGGGGCCGCTTTTGTTCAACATCTTCATTAAGCAAGTTTGCAGATGACACTAAGCTGGGGGGAGAGGTAGATATGCTGGAGGGTAAGGATAGGGTCCAGAGTGACCTAGACAAATTGGAGGATTGGGCCAAAAAGAAATCTGATGAGGTTCAACAAGGACAAATGCAGAGTCCTGCACTTAGGACGGAAGAATCCCATGCACTGCTACAGACTGGGGACCGACTGGCTAAGTGGCAGTTCTGCAGAAATGGACCTGGGGATTACAGTGGATGAGAAGCTGGATATGAGTCAACAGTGTGTCCTTGTTGCCAAGAAGGCTAATGTCTTACTGGGCTACATTAGTAGGAGCATTGCCAGCAGATCGAGGGAAGTGATTATTCCCCTTTATTCGGCACTGGTGAGGCCACATCTGGAGTATTGTGTCCAGTTTTGGTCCCCCCACTACAGAAAGGATGTGGACAAATTGGAGAGAGTCCAGTGGAGGGCAACAAAAATGATTAGGGGGCTGGGGCACATGACTTATGAGGAGAGACTGAGGGAACTGGGATTGTTTAGTCTGCAGAAGAGAAGAGTGAGGGGGGATTTGATAGCTGCTTTCAACTACCTGAAGGGGGGTTCCAAAGAGGATGGGGCTCGGCTGTTCTCAGTGGTGGCAGATGACAGAACAAGGAACAATGGTCTCAAGTTGCAGCGAGGGAGGTCTAGGTTGGATATTAGGAAAAACTGTTTCACTAGGAGGGTGGTGAAGCACTGGAATGGGTTACCTAGGGAGGTAGTGGAATCTCCTTCCTTAGAGATTTTTACGGTCAGGCTTGACAAAGCCCTGGCTGGGATGATTTAGTTGGTGTTGGTCCTGCTTTGAGCAGGGGATTGGACTAGATGACCTCCTGAGGTCTCTCCCAACCCTGATAGTCTATGATTTTTCTATGATAAGTCATCACCCAAGGCACTGAGCCACATGATAAGACCCAATCAGAAGCCAAGCTGTGTGGGCAGAGGGATTCCCTGATTGCAAATGCAGGGGCTAGAGGATGGTTTGGCAAGTGGGTGTGCATGTGTGTTAGAAGGAAAAAGCCAGCACCCAGGGAGAGAAAAACTGGTGAGCATGTTTCTGAGCAGAAGCAAAGACAGGGCTCCTGGGAGCACAGGACTGACTGGAGATGCAGACTTGGAAATTATGAGCAGGGAAATTGCCTGCTGTTGGTTGCTCCAGCTGTGTTCAGGAAAAGAGGATTTTGTGGGCCTCATTGTAAATACATGGATTGCATCGATACATACCTGGCTCCATTATGAATTTCTCCTCCTAATGGAACCAGTCTTCAAGGCCCCCAGTATTGGCTAAACTGCTCGGGCTCCAGGAGGGTAGTAATCATAGAAGTGTAGGACTGGAAGGGACCTGGAGAGGTCTCTAGTCCAGTCCCCAGCACTCCTGGCAGGACTAAGTATTATCTAGACCATCCTTGACAGGTGTTTGTCTAACCTGCTCTTAATGTTATTATTCAGTTATAAAAAGTATTATTTGTTATTGTTATTAAATGAAGTTTTCTATCCACATTAGGTGTTTGCAAAGCCTTTGAAAAATGTAACAGAGACTTAACTCTGGGGGCTAAAGGAAGATGATAATATTGCTTTAATCTCATGTGCTAAAAATAAACTACAGATGAACTTACTATTTTTTTGCCATCCGACTTCCCCAGTTCATATGCGGAACCGCACAGCTAATAACATCTGAAGCCCTGGCATAATTTGCATGAAAAAGCACAGTTAGAAGCTATTAATACCTAATGAGGGTAGGAACGCACTGATACCAAACCCCCTCCGCCCCCAGAAACGCTGAGTTCAATGAGATTTAACTCTGAAAATGTCTATGAAAATAGCAGTTCGTGTCTAAGGTGCTGAACCTGTTTGCCTCCAAGTTCTTTTCTCTACTTCCCAACTGGTGCCTAATGTCTAGTTCCTTTGAATTTCTCCCTGGCAAATGCTGGAGCTGTTAAACAGAAAAGCCATGTGTGGTTTAATTAGCATGGGGGGGAGGTTAAAATAAAACAGAAGGTTTATTAAAAAAATCTGTTAAAGATGAGAGCAATTATCTCCTACCATCCATGGAGTTTAAAAGGAAATGCAAATCCTTGCTGAGACGCAGTGTCCTACATCAGCTTGACCAGCTCGAAGACTGGGTTGGTTGGTTTATATTCGATTTATTTCTCATAATGGAATGTTTTCGGCTGATTGCCCTACAATATATTGGGCTGAATACTATTCTACTATTGGATGTATCCGGCACCCGTTACCATCGCATCTGAGTGCCTCACAATCATCACCACATTTACCCCCCAGCCCACGGAGGCAGGGCAGTGCTAGCCCCCAGCACACAGATGGGAAGCAAAGGCCCAGAGGGATTAAGGCCTGTCCACACTACAAAGTTAGGTCGACCTGCGGCAGCCTGTTTCAGCCTCACTGTGCACTGTCTACAGCGGAATTTGTCTCCGACCACTGTGAACGCCCATTACAGTGACACAATAACACACCTGCCCAACTGCCACAGGACCCCAGCGTAGGAAGATAGGCCCACGTTAGACCTGCCTGAACAGAGGGTTTAAATTGAGTCTGGATATTCGCGTAAGTGATGGGTCCAAGGCATCCGGTCAGAAAGAATGAACTCATGAGACTGGTGGACCACTAGCACCATCATACGTAAGTCTTGGCTTGAGTTAATAGACAGACAACGTGGTTAACTGGGCAACGGGTGCAGCAGAGAATTGTCTTGTTCCGTTTATTATACAGAAATGGGAGCAATGGGAGATAGAACGGACACCTTGAAAAGGAAGGGGCCCTGCCTTTTGTCTTAACTGGGCCAGGGGCGGGGTTCAGCCCCAAACCTCCCTCATCTGGTGCTAGTTAGGGTCCAATAACCAGCCATGACATCGCTTGTTTCGGTCAATAAAAAGCAAGGTTTTCTAGGAGCTCTTTGGGCTTTCCTGTACTTTGCTGGAGCTGCACCATGGCAGGCAGGCATCTCCCAGCCCAGATCCCATTCTGAGTATTTTGGCCAATACTTATAATTGTGTTGCCAGGGTGTGGGGTATCAGTGTGTATGTGCTAGATCAGGGGTCAGCAACCTCTGGCACACGGCTCGCCAGGGTAAGCCCCCTGGCGGGCCAGGCCGCTTTGTTTACCTGCCGCATCGACAGGTTCGGCCAATCGCGGCTCCCACTGGCCGCAGTTCACCGTTCCAGGCCAATGGGGGCTGCGGGAAGCGGCTCAAGCCGAGGGATGTCCTGGCCATGGCTTCCCGCCTCCCTCATTGGCCTGGAGCGGCGAACCGCAGCCAATGGGAGCCACAATCAGCCGAACTTGCCCATGCGGCAGGTAAACAAACTGGCCTGGCCCACCAGGGTACTTACTCTGGCGAGCCATGTGCCAGAGGTTGCCGACCCCTGTGCTAGATGTTTGGATGTAACCCACACCAAGCTGTCTTTGGACTAATGAAGGAAACTCAGTGTGGGAAACTGAGTCGTGGCAACCCAACGCACGGTCGACCTACTTCCATTGATGCAGGGTGAGTATAGACCCGGCATTACCTGTGTCAACCCTAACAGTCCTTCCCCAGCTGCCCCATGATGCCCCCATCACCACAACAGCAGCCATTCCACAGTTGGAACCCCACTGCCTAGGTGTCCCAGCCCGCCCCACCTCTAAAATCCCCTGTGTGTTTTTGAAATGCCTTTTCCTGATTGTCCACCTTGGAGAACAGCCTAGCAGCTCCCCATTGCGAGCAGCTGCCCATGCTGGCTCCACGCACGCAGAGCCACTAGACATGCTCCTGCCTGGAGCAAGGAGTCCTGGATCTCCTCAGCCCATGGGGAAAGGAGGCTGTGCAAGCCCAGCTAAGGAAGAGCCGAGGAAATACAGACATCCGTGTGCAGGGGATGCCGAAACTGGGACACACCAGGGGTGAGCAGCCGCGCTGTGTGAAAGTGAAGGAATTTTGCCCAGGAAGGTGAGGCAGGGCAGCAGCAAACTGGGTGCCACCCTGAAGACTCACCACTTCTCCAATGAGCTGCATGCCTCACTTGGCAGGGGCTCCCCACACCCACAGGTGACCGGCGACATGTTGGGGGAGCCCCCTGCATTGCACCGGAGGAGGAGAAGAGGGTAACTGGAGGGATCAGATGCGGGCCGGCTGAAGGCGAGGGGGGAGCAGGTGGAGTCAGCACTGGTGGGGGGAGCCCAGGGCTGGGGCTGCAGGGGGTGCGGGTGGGAGGGAGAGCCCAGCACTGGGGCGGCAGGGGGTGTGGGGGAAGAGAGAGCCCAGGGCTGGGGTGGCAGGGGGTGTGGATGGGGGAGGTCACTGGTGGGGTGGGGTGAGAGCCCTGGGGTCGGGGGCAGCCACAAATTTTTTTGCTTGGGGCAGCAAAAAACCTAGAGCCGGCCCTGCATGGGGGTGCTTGGGGTGACCTAAGGCTGTTATGAACTTGTGACCACAGAAACCCTCTGGCTGGGGTTGGAAGGACTGGCCCCTGCCAGAGGCTCAGTGGAAGTGGGCTGATCGCTGGTAGGTGTAGTAGCATATGTGCAGCTTTGTGTGTTTGCACCTTCAGAATAAATGTGCTTCCTTAGAAAGAGCTAGGGGTAACTTACAGCTGTGGGCAATTTCGCTGTTCAGAGCCTCTGTGGAGAAAGCCAAGCAGGGCTGTCCTGCGGGGGAATTCCCAGTGTAGGAGAGACTTGTGTCTGTCTAAGGGTATGTCTACACTACAAGACTATTTTGAATCAACTTAATTCGAATTTGTGGAATCGACCTTATGAAGTCGAAGTTGTGTATCCACACTAAATACACTAGTTCGACTGTGTGAGTCCACAGTAACGGGGCCAGCGTCGACTTTGGAAGCGGTGCACTGTGGGAAGCTTTCCCACAGTTCCCGCACTCCCCGCTGACCATTGGAATTCTGGGATTTCCCCCCAATGCATGCTGGGGGGAAAAATGTGTCGAGGGTGGTTTTGGGTAACTGTCATCATTGAACCGTCAATCACGCCCTCCCTCCCTCCCTCCCTCCCTGAAAGCGCCTGCGGGCAATCTGTTCGTGCACTTTTCTGCTCAGTGACAGCGCGGGCGCCACAGCACTTTGAGCACGGATCCCGCTGCAGTTATGGCCGTTGTCAACTCCTCGCACCTTATCGTCCACCTCTTCCACAGTCAGCTGCTGAGAAATCGGGCTACTTTTCAATGGTGCTGCGAGCACTGGTGGACCATGGGGGACGTTTTACCAACATCAACGTCGGGTGGCCCGGCAAAGTTCATGACGTGCGTGTTTTCAGGAACTGTGGTCTGTTTAGACGCCTGCAGGAAGGTAGTTTCTTCCCGGACCACAAAATAAGTCTTGGGGATGTGCAGATGCCTATAGTGATCGTCGGGGACCCAGCCTACCCGCTAATGCCCTGGCTCGTGAAGCTCTGTGCAGGCGCCTTGCACAGCGACAAGGAACTCTTCAAGTACCAGCGAGCAGTGAGCAGCGTGACCTGTGACTGTTCAGTTTCTTTACAGAGAAGCTGAACCTGCCCCTGTTTCTTTACCAAGTTACTGTTGACTAGCATCTGCAGTTACATACCCCGCCCACCCCGCTTCCCCAACTTCCAACACACGTTTAAAAATAAAATACATGTTCCACTGTAACTTTACAAAGGTTTCTTTATTGATGACTTTGCGTTTCAGGGTTGAAACCGGGACACGGACTGTGCTGGGTAGGGTGTGCCGTGATGTAAAGACCGCCTGTAAACTCGAGGAATGACAGGCTCCTGCTCCCAGAGCGGTCTGCAGTGCCGGACTGGATGTTTCAACGGAGCCTGCCATCCCTCCTTTTTGGGACTCTGTGTGCGGGGGCTATGTGGCCTTTTGGCGGGGGAGGACGGATACAGATTCCTCTGCTGCGTGGCTCTGTGGTCCAGGACAGGGACCGTTGCATGAGATCTGTAACCCCCCTCCCCCGCTACAAAGTCACGTACCCCCCCACCCACACAGAACCTGCAAACCACCTCCCATACCGACCAGGGTGCGTACTGACAGCAGTGTGTGTGTGACCTGCTGCTGATCCTGCCCCCATGTCTGTACCCTGGTAACGGTGATTGTCCTGTCAAATTACCAACCCCCTTCCCCCACTTCAAACACAGTCTCCTCTAAAACAACATGACGGAAACAGTAATTAACAGAAAAGTATTTTTTATTATCAACTAGACAGTTAGGGGATGAAACTGGGACGGGGGCTTGGGTGAGGCGGGAAGGAAAGGACTTCTCAGAATTTAGGGTATGAGAGCTTTTGGGTACTTGAGCACTCTGCTGGGGTGCAGTGACAGTTTACACGGCCTCTGGCGCCCCTCCTTCTGGTTATTTTGGGTGAGGGGGGTATGGGACTTTGTGGCGGGGGAGGGCGGTTACAGATACACTGCAGGGGGGCTCTGTCCTCCTGCCTGAGGTCCTGCATAACATGCACAAGGCGCAGGAGCATGTCCGTTTGCTCCCTCATTAGTCCAAGCAGCGTTTGAGTCGCCTGCTTGTCTTCCTCAAGCCACCTCTCCTCCCGTTCGCTGTGTGAGTGCTGGTACAGAGAGAGGGTCTCCCTCCACTGGCTCTGCTGGTCCGCCTCGTCTCGGGAGCACCTCATAAGTTCAGCGAACATCTCGTCCCCTGTCTTTTTCTTTCGCCGCCTAATCTTTGCCAGCCTCTGTGAGGGGGATGCTGTGGCAGGTCTGGAGACAGTCGAAGCTGTGTGATGGGAAAAAGGGAGTGAATTCCTTGCAAAGATACATTTTTGAGAACAATGAACACAGTCTAGTCTGTCTCTGTGAATTCTGGGTTGAGATCCCAGTGCCTGATGGGGCAAAAACCATTTTCGCGGGTGGTTCTGGGTAAATGTCGTCAGTCATCCCTTCCTCCGGGAAAGCTACAGCAGACAATCATTTCAAGCCCGTTTTCCCTGGATTGCCCTGGCAGACGCCACAGCGTGGAAACCATGGAGCCTGTTTTGCCTTTTGTGCCTGTCACCGTATGTGTACTAGATGCCACTGACAGAGGCGGTCCAGCAGCGCTACACAGCAGCATGCTTTTGCTTTTGCATGACAGCAGAGATGGTTACCATCCATACTGTACCATCTACCATACCATAAATTGGTAATAAGATGGGCGTGGTTACCAGTCCTTTTGCACTGCAACATTTGCTGCTGTCATAAGTGCTCCTGGCTGCTCTTAGCCAGGGGCGCAAAAGCCAAAATTGGGAATGACTCCCTGAGTCAATCCCTCCTTTTTGGTATCTAAAAATAGAATCAGTCCTGCCTAGAATATGGGCAAGTGTACTAGAGAACCACTGTATCAGAGAACCAGAGAGCACAGCTGCTCTGTGTCAGATCCTGCATAGATTATGAGCTGTATGCTATTCACAGGGGGTGCTCCTGCAACAACCCCACCTGTTCATTCCATTCTTCCCCAGCCTTCCTGGGCTACCATAGCATTGTCCCCCCACTTGTGTGATGAAGTAATAAAGAATGCAGGAATAAGACAGTGACTTGTTAGTGAGAAATGAGTGGAAGGCAGCCTCCAGTTGCTATGATAGTCCAGATAGGACATTAAGGAGTGTGGAGGAGAGGAGCCCAGCATCCTGCTGCTAGCCCAGGGGCAATTGAATCTTTTCTTTACACATGAAGGGTGGGGGCTGATGAAGCTCAGCCCCCTGTTGCTATGATGACGATGGTTATCAGCCATACTGTACCATCTACCAGGAAAAATTAGGGCCAGGTGCCCTTGATCGACCTAACGGATGGTAGTCTGCATGGTTACCAGTCCTTTTGCACTGCCCCATGTGCCAATAGGCTGATGATGACGATGGATATCAGTCTTATTGTACCATCAGCCATCCATAGCATAGGGGGAGCAAGGATGTTGGTGTTGAGTGCTGCACCATCGCGTCTATCTGCAGCATTCATTAAAGATAGGGTGACATGTAAAAGAGTCAAGAGAGGATTGTTTTCCCTTTCACTTCTGGGGGTGGGTGGGGGGCTGCGTAAATTGCCGAGCTATGCCCTGACCCACGGCGGACACTGTTTTTGACCCTAGAAGCATTTGGAGCTCAGCCAAGAATGCAAATCCTTTTCGGAGACAGCAGGAACTGTGGGATACCTTGCGTCCTCAGTCCCCCCTCCCTCCATGAGCGTCCATTTGATTCTTTGGGTTTCCGTTACGCTCGTCACGCAGCAGCGTGCTGAGTCTCTGCTATGCCGTCTGTCCGGAGATTTTTTAAAAATACTTTGGACCAGGCATAACATTACAGTAATTCCCCTAATTAGATGCAGGAGTCTCCGAGCGAGATCACCCTGAGGACGGTCACTGAAGGAGATAGAGAGCGCATGCTGCGTGAAAGCCAGCACAAACCAGGGCCCTATGCAGCCGTGCTCGGGGAGGCAATGCTCCCTGAGTACCTCATGAAAGCCTCGCACGGAAAAGTGTGCTACCACGGAGCACCCAATAAGGCAGCTCTCCCCAGGAACCTCCTGCGGAGGCTTTTCGATTACCTCCAGGAGAGCTTCGTGGAGATCTCCCAGGAGGATTTCTGTTCTATCCCCATATATAGAGAGACCTCCTTTTCACATACTTCAGATTCCTGTTATATTAAGAATAAAAGTTTACATGGTTAAAGCACTTACCGACTGCTCCTTCCCCTGATTCAGGATCCGGGTTGATGGCCGGGGACGGTTGGTAGGGGATCTCCGTGACGGTGATGAAGAGATCCTGGCTGTCGGGGAAAGCAGCGTTGTAAGCGCTGTCGCCTGCCTCGTCCTCCACAAACCCTTCCTCATCTTCCCCGTCCGCGAACATCGCCGAGGAACTGGCCGTCGACACTGTCCCATCGTCAGAGTCCATGGTCACTGGTGGGGCAGTGGTGGCAGGCTCTGTAGCGTCCGTTTGCCGCTTTGATTTTTTGGTAGCCTTGTCTGGGGTCCTTGATTTTCACGTGGCGCTGCGTTGCATCCCGGCTGTATCCTCTGTCTCTCATGGCTTTGGAGACCTTCTCGTAGGTCTTTGCATTCCGTTTTTTGGAGCGCAGCTCCGAAAGCACAGACTCCTCGCCCCACACACCAATCAGATCCAAGAGTTCCCGGTCAGTCCATGCTGGGTCCCTCTTTCTATTCAGAGATTACATGAACTCCTCTGCTGGAGAGCTCTGCATCGCTGCCGGTGCTGCTGAGCTCGCCCCGATGTCCAACCACGAAATGAGATTCTAACTGTCCAGACAGGAAAAGGAATTCAAATATTCCCGGGACTTTTCCTGTGTGGCTGGTCAGAGCATCCAAGCTCGGACTGCTGTCCAGAGCGTCAACAGAGTGGTGCAGTGTGGGATAGCTCCCAGAGCTAGTAAGTTCGATTTGCATCCACACCTAGCCTAATTCGACATAGCCAGGTCGAATTTAGCGCTATTCCCCTCGTCGGGGTGGAGTACCGAATTTGAACTAAAGAGCCCTCTAGGTCGAATTAAATGGCTTCCTGGTGTGGACGGGTGTGCGGTTAATTCGAATTAACGCTGCTAAATTCGAATTAAAGTCCTAGTGTGGACCAGGCCTAAGAGAGGATTAGCCACAATTTACGCCGCATTTCTTCTGTGACCGAACTGTTACAGGATGTTTGTAGTGCACAGCCCGTAAATGTGTTTTATTTACTGAGGATTTTACTTGGCTCTTTAAAGCATTGGTCATCCTTTTACAGTTCTGCTGTAATGTTTTTACCATGTGTAGCTGCGCTTTGACCTTGTTTCCTGTTTCTTTGCACACAGTAAAGTTCTAGTTTTGGAAACTCAGGATATTTATTAGTTTGCATTAGTATTATACGCATAATAGCTGCCTTGCAAAATTCTTAATGGGCGTCGATAACCCACCCATCTCTAAGCCCTCCCCCACACACATAGACACAGACACAAAGGTGCACTGGTTCGTGAAAACATCACACAACACAACAGTGATTGGAAGGCATGAGATGCACCTTCCTAGGGATGGGGGTTCCACGACCACCACTCCCAAGAGGAGGAGGAGGGTGGTGGTGGTCGGGGACTCTCTCCTCAGGGGGACTGAGTCATCTATCTGCCGCCCTGACCGGGAGAACCGAGAGGTATGCTGCTTGCCAGGGGCTAGGATTCACGATGTGACGGAGAGACTGCCGAGACTCATCCAGCCCTCGGATCGCTACCCCTTCCTGCTTCTCCACGTGGGCACAAATGATACTGCCAAGAATGACCTTGAGCGTATCACTGCAGACTACGTGGCTCTGGGAAGAAGGATAAAGGAGTTTGAGGCGCAAGTGGTGTTCTCATCTATCCTCCCTGTGGCAGGAAAAGGCCAGGGTAGAGACCGTCGAATCGTGGAAATCAACGAATGGCTACGCAGACGGTGTCGGAGAGAAGGGTTTGGATTCTTTGACAATGGGATGGTCTTCCAAGAAGAAGGATTGCTAGGCAGAGACGGGCTCCACCTCACGAAGAGAGGGAAGAGCATCTTTGCAAGCAGGCTGGCTAACCTAGTGAGGAGGGCTTTAAACTAGGTTCACCGGGGGAAGGAGACCAAAGCCCCGAGGTAAGTGGGGATGTGGGATACCGGGAGGAAGCACAAGCAGGAGATTACAAGAGGGGAGGACTCCTGTCTCAGACCAAGAAAGCGGGACAATCAGCGGGTTATCTTAAATGCCTATACACTAATGCAAGAAGCCTGGGGAACAAGCAGGGAGAACTAGAAGTCCTGGCACAGTCAGGGAATTATGATGTAATTGGAATAACAGAGACTTGGTGGGATAACTCACATGATTGGAGTACTGTCATGGATGGATATAAACTGTTCAGGAAGGATAGGCAGGGCAGAAAAGGTGGGGGAGTTGCATTGTATGTAAGAGAGCAGTATGACTGCTCAGAGCTCCAGTATGAAACTGCAGAAAAACCTGAGTGTCTCTGGATTAAATTTAGAAGTATGAACAACAAGGGTAATGTCGTGGTGGGAGTCTGCTACAGACCACCGGACCAGGGGGATGAGGTGGACGAGGCTTTCTTCCAGCAACTAACAGAAGTTGCTAGATCACAGGCCCTGGTTCTCATGGGTGACTTTAATCACCCCGATATCTGCTGGGAGAGCAATACAGCGGTGCACAGACAATCTAGGAAGTTTCTGGAAAGTGTAGGGGACAATTTCCTGGTGCAAGTGCTGGAGGAACCAACTAGGGGAAAAGCTCTTCTTGACCTGCTGCTCACAAACAGGGAAGAAATAGTAGAGGAAGCAATAGTGGATGGGAACCTGGGGTGCAGTGACCATGAGATGGTCGAGTTCAGGATCCTGACACAAGGAAAAAGGGAAAACAGTAGAACAGAGACCCTGGACTTCAGAAAAGCAGACTTCGACTCCCTCAGGGAACTGATGGGCAAGGTCCCTTGGGAGAATAACATGACGGGGAAAGGAGTCGAGGGAAGCTGGCTGTATTTCAAAGAAACCTTATTGAGGTTGCAGGAACAAACCATCCCGATGTGTAGGAAGAGAAGTAAATATGGCAGGCGACCAGCTTGGCTTAACAGTGAAATCCTTGCTCGTCTTAAACACAAAAGAACAGCTTACAAGAAGTGGAAGATTGGACAAATAACCAGGGAGGAGTATAAAAGTATTGTTCAGGCATGCAGGTGTGAAATCAGGAAGGCCAAATCACACTTGGAGTTGCAGCTAGCCGGAGATGTTAGGAGTAACAAGAAGGGTTTCTTTAGGTATGTTAGCAACAGGAAGAAAGTCAAGGAAAGTGTGGGCCCCTTGCTGAATGAGGGAGGGAACCTAGTGACAGAGGATGTGGAGAAAGCTAGTGTACTCAATGCTTTTTTTGCCTCTGTCTTCCCAGACAAGGTCAGCTCCCAGACAGCTGCACTCTGCAGCACGGTATGGGGAGGAGGTGACCAGCTCTCTGTGGAGAAAGTAGTAGTTCGGGGCTATTTAGGAAAGCTAGACGAGCACAAGTCCATGGGGCCGGATGCGCTGCATCCGAGGGTGCTAAAGGAGTTGGCCGATGAGATTGCAGAGCCATTGGCCATTATCTTTGAAAAATCATGGCGATCGGGGGAGGTCCCGGATGACTGGAAAAAAGCTAATGTAGTGCCCATCTTTAAAAAAGGGAAGAAGGAAGATCCAGGGAACTACAGGCCAGTCAGTCTCACCTCAGTCCCTGGAAAAATCATGGAACAGGTCCTCAAGGAATCAATCCTGAACCACTTAAAGGAGGGGAAAGTGATCAGGAACAGTCAGCATGGATTCACCAAGGGCAAGTCATGCCTGACTAACCTAATTGCCTTCTATGACGAGATAACCGGCTCTGTGGATGAGGGGAAAGCAGTGGATGTACTATTTCTGGATTTTAGCAAAGCTTTTGATACAGTCTCCCACAGTATTCTTGCCAGCAAGTTAAAGAAGTCTGGGCTGGATGAATGGACGGTAAGGTGGATAGAAAACTGGCTAGATGGTCGGGCTCAACGGGTAGTGATCAATGGTTCCATGTCTAGATGGCAGCCGGTATCAAGTGGAGTGCCCCAAGGGTCGGTGCTGGGGCCGGTTTTGTTCAATATCTTCATTAACGATCTGGAGGATGGTGTGGACTGCACCCTTAGCAAGTTTGCAGATGACACTTAACTGGGAGGAGTGGTTGATATGCTGGAGGGTAGGGATAGGATACAGAGGGACCTAGACAAATTAGAGGATTGGGCCAAAAGAAATATGATGAGGTTCAACAAGGACAAGTGCAGAGTCCTGCACTTAGGACGGAAGAATCCCATGCACTGCTACAGACTAGGGACCGAATGGCTGGGTAGCAGTTCTGCAGAAAAGGACCTAGGGGTTACGGTGGACGAAAAGCTGAATATGAGTCAACAGTGTGCCCTTGTTGCCAAGAAGGCTAATGGCATTTTGGGTTGTATAAGTAGGGGCATTTCCAGCAGATCAAGGGATGTGATCATCCCCCTCTACTCAGCACTGATGAGGCCTCATTTGGAGTACTGTGTCCAGTTTTGGGCCCCACACTACAAGAAGGATGTGGATAAATTGGAGAGAGTCCAGCGGAGGGCAACAAAAATGATTAGGGGGCTGGAGCACATGACTTATGAGGAGAGGCTGAGGGAACTGGGATTGTTTAGTCTGCAGAAGAGAAGAATGAGGGGGGATTTGATAGCTGCTTTCAACTACCTGAAAGGAGGTTCCAAAGAGGATGGATCTAGACTGTTCTCAGTGGTAGAAGATGACAGAACAAGGAGTAATGGTCTCAAGTTGCAGAGGGGGAGGTTTAGGTTGGATATTAGGAAAAACTTTTTCACTAGTAGGGTGGTGAAGAACTGGAATGGGTTACCTAGGGAGGTAGTGGAATCTCCTTCCTTAGAGGTTTTTAAGGTCAGGCTTGACAAAGCCCTGGCTGGGATGATTTAGTTGGGTTTGGTCCTGCTTTGAGCAGGGGGTTGGACTAGATGACCTCCTGAGGTCCCTTCCAACCCTGAGATTCTATGATTCTATGATTCTATGATTGTTAAAATGCTCTTTTAGGGTCTCCCTCACCCGCATAGCTCCACAGGTGGCTCTTCTAATAGGCTGTTCAGATTCACAGCTAGCCAGTCCACTTCACCCCTCCCCCTTGCTGGCAGCCTTTCCACCTTCACCTCACAGATACACGCCGTGCAGCTGTAATGATGGGGATGTTTGCCTCACTGAGCTCCAAGCTAGTTAGCAAGGAACACCAGCGACCCATTAATCTACCAAAAGCACATTCAACATCCCCTGGAACCGGGTAAGCTGGTAATGGAATCTTTCCTGGGCACTGCTGTGGTGACCAGTATAGGGCTGCAAGAACCAGTAGGCTGGACCCCCGGCATCTCTACTGGCATTTCAACATTACCAGGGGAGTGTGCCAGCTGGGGCAGAATGTCCCTGTTGCACGTTTTGGAAAAGTCCGGTGTTGTTAAAGGTGCCATGCACCTTCCCGGGTCAGCCCAGGCCACGGAGCAGCTCCAGTTTTCAAAGGTTCTGAGATTCCAGGCCAGAAGGACCCACTGTGATCATGTAGCTTGACCCCTGTATGGCACAGGCCAGGGAACTTGCACTAGTGCAGGCCATGGAAACGTATCCCCTTCGGTTCATGTACGTAGCTGTGGAATCGCCACCACAGGAGGTGTTTAAGAATGGATTAGACCTCGGGGGGAACCTATGGCCCGCAGGCCAGATCCGGCCCCTTCTTAATTTCATCTGGCCCGTGGTACCTCCCCTCCCCAAAGGGCTGGAGCTGTGAGTGCCGGCTTGCCCTGCCATGGGGGGGGGGCAGGGGAGGGTTCCAAGCCTCCACATAGAGGCACAGAAACTAGGGGTGGGGGGGTGCTTCAGCACCCCCAAGTTTTGTGCGGGGTCCCAGCTGCTGGCCCCATGCCCAGGGTCCCGGCACAGCCATACTCCCGACCTGCACATGGGGTCCCGGCTGCTGGCCCTGCACCCGGGGCTCTGCTCCTGTCCCCAGCTGTGGACCCAGACTCAGCCCCCTTACCCCTGCCTGCTGTCAGCAGTTCCAGCCTTACACACTAGGATGACAACAGCTCCCACTGTGGTTTGCCAGCTCCAAACGGATTGTCCACTGACCCATAGCAATCCGGCATTGCAAGCTGCCAGAGCGCGATCACCACTTGCTTCTCCACTGTCAGAGCAGCTCTCAGGATGTTGTGGTGTCCAGGCGCTGGGGAGCATGGCACACAGATCCAGGAGTGTGGCCTGTCGCATCCAAAAGTTCCTCAGCCACTGCTCCGCATCCCAAACCTACACTGTGATGTGATCCCACTAGTCAGTGCTTGTTTCTTGGGTCTCAAACCATGAGCCTCTGCGTGGAGCTGCTCTGTGAATGCCACAGCAACCTGGCATTTTTATTCACTCTGTCCATCTGCATCATCCAGTGATCCCTGCTGACAGGGGCGGCTCTAGGAATTGCGCCGCCCCAAGCAGGGCAGCACGCCACAGGGAGCGCTCTGGCAGTCGCCGGTCCCGCAGATCCGGTGGACCTTCTGCAGACGTGCCTGCGGAGGGTCCGCTGGTCCCGCGGCTCCGGTGGACCTCCCGCAGATGTGCCTGCGGATGCTCCACCGAAGCTGCGGGATCAGCGGACCCTCCGCAGGTATGCATGCGGGAGGTCCACCGGAGCCGCCTGCCACCCTCCCGCAGCATGCTGCCCCAAGCGCGCGCTTGGCGCGCTGGGATCTGGAGCCGGCTCTGCCTGCTGAACATCTCCCCTTCTCCTCATACACCCACTACCGTCGCACTCACTGAAGTGCTACAAATACTGGAGACTCCTGTGCCTGTCTGCGCCATGGTCACTAGAATTGCGCTCGGCCGGGCACCGTCCATGCTTCCGCCAGAGACCTAAAAGCGTCATGGGGCACTTGGGAGTTTAAAAGATGGCCCGTAAAATGATGGCCTGGAATAAGCATTCTGAGATGGAGAAACCAGCATTGCAGGAATTTGACCCTTTGTTCCCAGAAACCCCTGGGTGATATGGTGGCCTCCCACAAAGCACTGCGAAAATGGCAGTAAACACTGCACGTGGCACACTGGGAGACCTCCCCATGGTGCACCACATTTTCCATCCACACGCCCGCTCGCGGTGAGGACACGGCCCTGACGCAAGCAGCACACCCAGCCAGAATGTGAAGTCAGCAGCAGTACGCTGACCAAACAGGGCCTGCCTAGACATGGCCTACGAGCCATTCCCAGGGGCACACCGGGCATCTGTGGCAGAGCCTCAGGCAGGATCCTAACCCCTGGGCCGGCCAATGGGCTCCTCTTCAACTCCAAGCCAGGCGCCTTCCAATGGAGCTGCTTTTGTGTGTGAAAAGCAGTATCCACCAGGCGCCGGAGGGCTCCCAGCACGTGGAGCGTTAGCAGGGCCAGGGTTAGCAGCCAGCCAAAGTGTCACTCTGGGCAGGACCAGGCCTGTGAGCGATTGCTGTCCCAATAGGTTGGTGGCTCCAGGTGCCTTTTCATGCTCATGGAAATGAAAATCGGTTTCTCTGGGTTTAATTTTTACACCAAGGCCCTAGGCACAAAATGTGGCTTCACGCCCCAGGATGCTCGGGAGAAAGGCGAGCCAATTAAAACAACTGTGCTAGCTCCCTTTAAGTGGAGAGAGCTCTGCCCAGGAGCCTGGGCTTCCTAACACACAGGGTCTGCTCATATCCAAGTGAGCACGACACATTGAAGCTGTTCTTCTGGAAACTTCCTGCCCTTCACCAGCCATCCCTGTAGTGTTTTCTGCTCGGTTACTGCAGGACCTATAGCAGTGTGCCAGCTGCTGTACGTGTGTTTAGTCAGAGGCTGCCCCTGCCTGAAGAGCTAGCAAACCAGAGAGACAAAGTATTTCTATCCCCTTTTACAGGGGGGTGTCACGGAGTGTGGGGGAGTCCGGCCCTGCACCCCTCTTCCTGGGACTCACAGTGACTCTCAGCCAGCCAGTAAAACAGAAGGTTTATTGGACAACAGGAACACAGGCTACAGCAGAGCTTGTAGGCACAGCCAGGACCCCTCAATCAAGTCCTTCTGGGGTTCAGGAAGCTTAGTCCCCAGCTTGGGATTCCCTGAATTCCAACCACCCAGCCCAAAATCGAAACTGAACTAAGTCCCTCCAGCCGGCCCCTTCCTTTGTCCGGGTTCCTGGGCAAAGGTGCTGACACACCTCCCCCCTCCCTGGCTCAGGTTACAGGCTTAGGTCCTGTCCCTCACCTAAAGTCATCCCCGGCTCTCCCATCCCCCACACAGACAGTCCTTACTCCATCACAGGGGGGAAACTGAGGCAAGGAGAGATCAAGTGACTTGCCCAAGATTCCACAGGGAACCTGGGTTTGAACCTAGGTCTGCCCAAATCCAGAGCCTTATCCACAAGACTACCTGTTGTGTCTGCAAGAGAGAGGCTATGAAACAAATTCTCTCTTTTCCTGGGAGCCCTGCACTCACACACAGGCACACGCACCTGCACACACATGTGTGCACACACGCACACGCCCAGCCCTAGGAAATATATAGAAACCCAACCAGTTCCCATGCTGCCCCAGCTGTGTCTGACTCTGCTGACCCGGCAACTTGGGCCTGACTCCTCGCTCACACATCCCGGAGTAACTCGATTGATTCCAGTGAATTTATTCCTGATTTACACCATTGTCATTTAGACCAGAATCTGTCCCCCAAACTTTCACCCTGGCATGCACCAATCTCAACCACACCCCAGCACCTGAACGATGGTGTGGTTCCGAGTCAGCTCTACATCCCCCTCCCCACACCCGTATTGTGGGCTGACCCAAAACCCCAGAGCTAAACAGCGCCCCGGGGTGGGGCTGTCCGGAGCTTTGCAGCTGAGAGACACCTGTGCTCTGGTTACACTGCACGGGCCCGAGTGCCCGCTGCCAGTCTCCTCAGCCTCCACTCCATGCTGCCTCCTGCAGGTGCCGCGGGTCGAGACACTGAGGCTGTTTGTGCGGGGAAGTGGCTCTCGCAGGGCTCAGCACCCCCACATAGGATCACATTCTCCAGGCAGCTCCGCTCCCATTTATGCAGCATACTAAGGGCCAAATTTCCGACGTGCACCCAATGTGCTGCTGGCCCTTGTGGGACCTAAATGGGAACTGAGCCCTCTGGGTCTTGATGCATGGGACTCTGCTGCCTGAACTAACCCTCCAGCTCTGCTTGCCAAGCACATACCAGGCTCCTCCACCTTGCAATGTGGCCCAGACACCACTAGAGGGGGACAGACCACCACACTGATGGGCACAGGTTACCCAGTCCTGGTGGATATAGAGGGGGCCAGGCTGTCCCCCAGAGGCCACCATCCCCACCGAACACTGAGTGGATAGCGCAAAACACATAGGAAAATAGGAATTGCCATCTGGATGAGCCCAGGGGCCATACAGCCCAGCCTGCTGTCTCTCTCATGGCCAGCACCAGCTGCTTCAGAAGCAGTGCCAGGAATCCCCCCCCTTCCCCCCAACACACACACACACACACACACACACGCACGCGCCCCTTCTCATGGACAATCATGGAACAACCTGCCCGGAATTTACTACCTGACTATCAGCAGTTAGACAATGGCTTAAGACCTGAAGCATGAGAATTTATATCCCTTCCCAAACATTTGTTATTATTTTTTAGTATTTTCTATTCTGATTCAGGATATTCTTGCTATCCAGGAAAATGCCTGACACACACGGAATCAGGACTGCACTGGTTTCCCATGAATTTGCTGGATTGCAAGTTTACTTAGCTAAAGCCCAGGCTCCCGAGTTCCTATAAAGGTAGCTATTTATTCATAAGCAATAGACTGGAAAGATAAGTAAGAAACTACAGACAGCCAAAAGAGAGGAAGGAATTTAACATCGGTTGTTAAACCTTATTGAGAAGTAACGAATCACATCAGAAGAAATTATGGTTTTATCACAAAATAGCAAATTTATGCTGTGACATTCTGTACCCTGGAGGAGCGCCCTGTAACCCCCATACTCCTCATTTACATATAATTGTGATATCGCATAAAAAGCAGGCCATGTGAGGTATCATGGGAAAGGTTATGATCTGCTGAAAGCAATTGTTCCATCTAAATATGTGTATCATCAATGCATATAAAATTATAAGAATTGTGTTGTATGGTTTTCACTAAAATATACTGTGGGTTTTGGAAGCACCCAGATACTAAACGACAAGGGGGTAACCAATGCCTGGGTGGGTGCTAAACAGACATCACCAGCCATTGTCCAGCACAGGAGTTACAATTCAATGACTCACTCACAGGAGACACACCAGGGTATTGCTTCACCCTGGGACTCGGCAATGCCCACCAGACATGGTGCTTGGAGAATTTGTATTCTCCAAGCACATGGGACTAAGGGTATAAAACAACACTGTGTCCCCATGCTTGGCCTTTCTCTTTCCCCCACTGATGCTGCAAGAAACAAGGACACTGAGAAGACTTAAGACTCCAACTGAGGGGACTGGCCCAGATTTCAAGGGTGAAATCTGTGTACTATGAACTGCAATATCCAGTGGGGTGTTGCCCAGTCTAATAGGGTTGAGAGGTTAGACTGAGTGCTTATATTTTCTTTTCTTTTGGTAACTAACTGATTTTTTGCCTATCACTTAATATCACTTAAATTCTATCTTTTGTAGTCAATAAACATGTTTTACTGTTTACCTTTACCAGTGAGTTTGCCTGAAGTGTTTGGTAAATCTGCTCAGGTTTGCAAAGGCTGGTGTATATCCACTTTCCATTGTTGAAGTGGTGAAGCTTACTTCACTTACACTGCTCATCTTGAGCAGGGCAAGATGGTATATTCCTCAGGTACAGTGCTGGGAACTGGGGGGATTTGGATGGTGCTTTCTCTGTGTGATTCGTGAGTGGCTCTGGGAGCATTCATGCAATCTAGCTGGGTGTGGGGCTCCACATGCGGTTGTGCTGAGTGATAACAGCGCCTGGAGGGGTTTGCTGCTTGTCACTAGCAAAGCAATGTGAGAGACAGCCCAGGCTGGAGAGAGTTAAGGGAGTACAGCAGTCCCACAGTCCCAGGCTGTACCCCAGGGATCCCATCACATATTCTAATTCTCTGCTGTTCTTGAGGAGATAATTTTGGGAGCAATGTGCAACTAGTGATCCGTAGTACACATGCTAATCAATCTGCTGATCTCACATTATACCAGTCAGAAATGATGGGTCTGTCAGTGACTGTTCAACCAAATGTAATTCTAAAATTAGACATTTAGAAACGTAATTAGTTAATTAGCAAAATGTCAATTCAATTGCAAGTTGCCTTTCCAGATAATGATCATTCATATTAAGACTTTCCCACACATACACAAATAACCCCAGATATGCAGGAGCTAATAATTCAAAGCTGCTTCCCAGTTCTCTTGAAATTCACCAATGTCTAAGCCCAAATCTTAGTTTACTATAAGATCTTAAATTACTCTAACCAGCTACAGCAAACTCTTTAGCTTATAACTCATAACTCAGTGGGTCAGGGTTCTGTGTCCTGTGTGATTTCACAAATCATAAAGTATCTGAAAAATCTCTTAGCTCCAGCACGCGTGCTCTCTTAGCTCTCTTCAGCCTGTGTAAGCAGTTTCCTGTTAGAGGCAGCGCTGTGCTGGATTAGCATAATGATCATTCCAGCCTCTGCCCTCCTCACCGCTCACCGGCTCACAATTATTGGAGGCATTAGGGGTTAAACTTGTGGGCCCTCAGTGGATGTAAATCAATGTAACTCCATTGATCTTGTTAGAGCGGTGCCAATGTACGCCCACTCAGGGTCTGGCCTGACATTTTAAATCGTTTACAACTTGGAAACATACTCTCTGAACTGTATTTAACCTAGATCCCCCGAGCTGTCGCTTGGGTAAAGGGAAGCATGTGGCTACAAGGGCTTCTGTTACTGAGCAAGTGGAATTGGTGTGGAGAACAAATCTGAGGCTCAGTTTACGGCTGGTCTCCTGAGAGAAGCAGAAACCTCTGTTCAGCTCATGCTGTCGTATTGTTGTTATCATTCATATTCCAGTAGCAGCTAGAGGCTCCTGCAGAGCTCGAGGGCCTGTTATGCGGGTGCTGCACAGACACGGAGTAAGTGACAGTCTCTGGCCAGAGGAGTTTACAATCAGAACAGACAATGGTTAGGCAGCTGATGTGCTGAGGCCCCTGTCAGTCATGCTGAGCAATATGGTCTCATTGTTCCCTTCTGCTCCCCTCCCCCAGCCATCTGTCTGTGCCCAGCGGTTGTCTCTTGTCATAGAGGGTAAGGGCCTTGTGTTCTGTGTTTGTACACCTCCCCACACAGTGCAATGTGGCCCTGGGCCAGGACTGGGCTCCTGCCTGGACATGACAAATCACAAGGGAAATATGATTGCCCATCCCCCTCTTGCAGGTGGGGAATGGGAGAGAGCCAGTGAGCCGCCCAAGGTCAGACAGCAGGTCAAAGGCAGGACCAGACTCAGATCTTCCAAGTCCACATCGATTGCTTTGACCACCAGGCCACACTCCCTCCTAGGAGCAGTTCAGGGACTGGGGAGAGTGTCAGTAAGTGCTTCTCTGTGACCGTTCTCAGCTGTTGCCAGCAGGAGGGGCTCTCAGCAACCATCCCCGTCCCGCTCCCGGTCTCTCATCTGGGGGCGGAGGGGGGAGTTGCTCTGTAGGAGGCAGAATGCAGGAGACGCGACTTTTGGCCAACCCATGGAGGAAACACCCTCTGGGAGCCACTCTAGACTCAAGCTGCATCCTCAGACACTGGACATCCCTGGCCTTTTGCACTCTCAACACCTCTCCGTGGCGTTCGCACACCCAGCGGCTGACGCTGTGATAAAGGAGAGGGGGGATAGCTCCCTTTTGTGGACACCCAGCCAGCCAGTTGGCTGTGGAATCCCTCTCAGTGGTTGGTCTCTACTTGCTTTACCTGTAAAGCGTTAACACTCCCTCAGGTAAAAGGAAGGGAGTGGGCACCTGACCAAAAGAGCCAATGGGAGGGCTAGAACTTTTTAAAATTGGGAAAAAACTTCCCTTTGTGTGTTGTGGTTCTCTGGGAAAGAAGGGAACAGGGAGCAGTTATGCTGTGAGAAGCTTTAAGCCAGGTATGAAAAACCATCAGCTCATACCTAGAGATTGCTTATCTGAAACCCCAGAAATGTAAGTAAATGAGGGAATGTCTAGGAAGACACGATTAGGGTTATTTCTTTTATTTTTTATTGGCTTGTGGACTCCTCTGTGCTAACCCCAGATGCTTTTGTTTTGCTCGTAACTTTTAAACTGAACCTCAAGAGAGCTATCTTGATGCTTAATTTTTGTAATTATTTCTTTTAAGATCTAGCAAAAAGCCTAAGTTCCAAATGTATTTCCTTTCTTTTTGGGTTTAATAAAATTTACCTTTTTTAAGAACAAGGATTGGATTTTAGTGCCCCTAAGAGGTTTGTGCACATGTTGTTTAATTAGCTGGTAGCAACAGCTGATTTCCTTTGGGTTTTTTTCTCAGCTCTTCTTGGGGGTGGGGAGGTTTGAAAGGGCTTGAGGTTACCCCACAGGAAGGAATTCCCAAGTGCTCCTTCCTGGGTTCTCAAGAAGGGGTTTTTTGCACTTGGGTGGTGGCAGCATCTAGCCATCCAAGGTCAGAGAGAAGCTGTAACCTTGGGAGTATAATACAAGCCTGAAATGGCCAGTATTAATTTTTAGAATCCTTGTGGGCCCCCACCTTCTGCACTCGAAGTGCCAGAGTGGGGAATCAGCCTTGACATGGTAACAGAGAAGTGGGATCATTTTGAACCAGAAGCACAGACCTCGGGGTTTTAAAAGGCCACATTTTTCCTTTTGGCCGCCTGCAAGCCAGGGAGGGCTGTGATTTTTCTTTTCTTTTCTTTTCTTTTCTTTTCTTTTCTTTGCTGCCTGAGGGGGAACAGGCACACAAAGGGTTGAGCCTGACAAGCCAGGGAGTCCAACAAGCAGGGTTTTTTGTTTGTTTGTTTTTTCTTTTTTTCTCTAGCTTCATAGCCTAACTATTTCGTTGCCAAGACAAGGGCAGCCTGTGCATGAGGTTGAGGTCAGGCACTGAAACCTTAGAAAAACCAGTCTTCCCAAAGTGGCACGCCACGGAGAAGACAGACCCAGAGCAAGCCCAGACATCCAGCTCCATGACGGAAATGAAGGGAGGGGGTGGAGGAACAGGGGCTTCCTAGGAGGGAAAGGTCAGCCCTCCCCAACCCAAGATCCCAGTGTCAGGATGGAGGGATGCCTTTAACTCAGGCCAAGTTCTAATTGAGGCAGAAAGGTTTCAGTGGTAGCCTTGTTAGTCTGTATCAGCAAAAAAAATGAGGAGTCCTTGTGGCACCTTAGAGACTATGCCCAAATAAATGTGTTAGTCTCTAAGGTACCACAAGGACTCCTCATTTTTTTTGCTGAGGCAGAAAGGAATTTCATCCTAGAGATGAAGCTCTTGGAAACGGAGGCAAAGCATTGGGAGGCGGAAGCGGAAAGAGGCGAAGCACTTAGAAGCGGAGACAGAGCTGAAGTGCTTAGAGCTGGAAAGGGCTAAGCTGGATCAATCAGGTAGCCCTAACAGTCCTTCTCCAGGTACCACTCCCCAGTCCAAGAAATTCCGCACATACAAGGTAGGCGATGATACAGAGGCCTTCTTAGAAAATTTTGAAAGGGCTTGGCTTGGGTACAACATCCCTACAGATCAGTATATGGGGGAGCTGAGGCCACAACTCAGTGGACCCTTAGCAGAGGTGGCAGCTGAAATGACTAAAGAACACATGGACGATTATGAACTTTTTAAACAAAAGGCCAGAATTAGAATGGGGCTAACACCCGAGCATGCCTGTCGGCGATTCAGAACCCTATAGTGGAAACCAGACATGGCATTTTCCCGACACACCTACCACATTGTAAAAAATTGGGATGCCTGGATATCAGGAGTAAATGTTAAGTTTCTGGAAGATCTGTCTCTCCTAATACAAACGGAGCAGTTTATAGAGAGTGTTCCTGAGGAAATAGAAAGGTACATCCTAGATGGGAAGCCCAAAACTGTAATTGAGGTGGGGGAGATTGGAGCCAAATGTGTGGACATGGCAGAGAAGAAGAAATCTGGTAGCAGTTGGTGCAGATACCAGAAGGGACAACCCGAGACAACACCCCACCATCAGAGTCAGCCCAAGGCCCTACCTCACAAGGAGGAGCCCTCCGCACAGCCAGGGAGACCCCAGATGCCCTCTCATCCCACCTCGCCCCAGCCCACAGTCAGCTGGGCGATGCTTCAAATGTAATGAGCTGGGGCATGTGAAGGCCAACTGCCCCAAGAGCACCAGCTGACTGCAACTCATCACCCTCGGGTCCCACGAGAGCCTTCAGGCCCAGATGCCTCACAAATACCACCAGAGTGAAGGGAAACTGAGTGTGGGCGGGAAGAAGATTACTGCGTGGAGAGAGACAGAAGCACAGGTGTCAGCTATCCACCAATCCCTGGTGGACCCCAAATTCATCGACCCAGAGGCCCAAGTGATGGTGCAACCCTTTAAGGCCAACTCTTTTAACTCGCCTACAGCCAAGTTGCCTGTCCTCTACAAGGGCTGGTCAGGAATATGAACTTTTGCAGTCTATGATGATTATCCCATTGCCATGCTGCTGGGAGAAGACTTAGCCAACCATGTGAGGCTACAAAAAGGGTCGGGATGGTCACCCGCAGCCAGGCTAAATGGGCCTCCACACCTAACTCCATTCCTGAGCCTCCTACAGGGACCCAGCCAGAGGTGGTGGAACCAGACCCCAGACCAGACTCTATGGCAGCAGTGGTAGATCCAGTTCCTGGGCCCCAGCCAGAACCAGCCCAAGGATCAGAACTGGCAGATCAGTCAGCACCAGAGCCTGTGAGTGCAACCCCACCAGCGTCAGGGAAGCCAGCACCAAAGGGCACCACAGAGACTACACCTGCAGCAGCAGCTAAACTGGTGCAAGAAACTCAACCGGAGCCTGAAATACAACCCAGTGCACCAGTGGAGAGCGGTTCACAGTCAATGGAGACACCCCCATCACCTGCATTGCTTCCAGTGGGACCGAGCCCAAGTCCATCACCCAGCAAGGAACTAATGTCTCCAGCATCCAAGGAGCAGTTCCAGGCAGAGCAGGAAGTGGATGAGAGACTCAGGGGAGTTTGGATGGTGGGACAGAGTGACCCACCGCCTCTCAGCTCTTCCAATAGGTCCAGGTTTGTTGTAGAAGGAGGACTCTTGTACAAGGAAATCCTTTCTGGTGGGCACAAGGAGGACTGGCATCCTCAGAGACTGTTGGTAGTTCCAACTAAGTATAGAGAAAAGCTCTTGAGCTTAGCCCACAATTACCCTAGTGGCCATGCTGGGGTGAACAGGACCAAGGCTCCTTTGGGGAAGTCATTACACTGGGAGGGAATGGGCAAGGTTGTTTCTACCTATGTCCGGTCTTGTGAGGTGTGCCAGAGGGTGGGAAAGCCCCAAGACCAGGTCAAAGCCCCTCTCCAGGAACTCCCCATAATTGAGGTTCCATTTCAGCATGTTGCTGTGGATATTCTGGGTCCTATGCTGTACATACTGACTTTCATGGATTTTGCTACCCGATGGCCGGAAGCAGTAGCTCTAAGCAACACCAGGGCTAAAAGCGTGAGCCAGGCATTGGCAGACATTTTTGCAAGGGTAGGTTGGCCCACCGACATCCTTACAGATTTGGGAACTAACTTCCTGGCAGGGACCATGAAATGTCTTTGGGAAGCTCATGGGGTGAACCACTTGGTTGCCACCCCTTCACTCCATCAAACAAATGGCCTAGTGGAGAAGTTTAATGGAACTTTGGAATTTAATGTAAATTTGTGAATTAGGTCCCAATCACTGGAGTGCTTGTGTTGCAGCGATTGCTCTTTACCTACAGGGCTGTACCACATCCCAGTTTGGGGTTTTCACCCTTTAAACTCATTTATGGCCATGAAGTTAAGGGGCCATTACAGTTGGTGAAGCCGCAATGGGAGGGGGTTACATCTTCTCCAGGAACTAACATTTTGGACTTTGTAACCAACCTGCAAAACACCCTCAAGGACTCTCTATCCCTTGCTTGAGAAAACCTACAGGATGCTCAACAAGAGCAAAGGGCCTGGTATGATAAACATGCCAGAGAGCGTTCCTTCAAAGTAGGGGACCAAGTCATGGTCCTGAAAGCGCTCCAGGCCAATAAGATGGAAGCGTTGTGGGAGGGGCGCCTGGGAGCTGTTAATTATCTCATAGCATTCCCAGACCCCACCCTAAAACCTAAAGTATACCATCCTAATTCTCTAAAGCCCTTTTATTCCCGAGAAATCAAGGTTCTCCAGTTTACAGCCCAGGAGGGAGATGCTGAGTGGCCTGAAGGCATTTACTATGAAGGAAAAAGCAATGGTGGCGTAGAAGAGGCAAGCCTTTCCATCACCCTTGGCCGTAAGCAGCAACAGCAAATCCAGGAGCTGTGCACCAGCTTCACACCAATGTTTTTGGCCACCCCAGGACAGACAGAACCAGCATACCACTCCATTGACACAGATGATGTTTGCCCAATTAGAGCACAACCCTACCAGATGGCTCCACAAGCTGCAATAGAAAGGGAGATCAAAGATATGTTACAGATGGGTGTAATCCGCCCCTCTGAGAGTGCATGGGCCTCTCCAGTGGTTCTGGTCATAGGCACCGACTTCTAATGGCGCTAGTGGGTGCTCGACCCCTCTCTGCCCCCAGCCCCACACCGGCTCCAGCCCTGCCCTGCCCCCTCCTGCCCCCATTCCAACCCCTTCCCCAAAGTCCCCCCCAACTCTGCCCCCTCCCTGCCCCTATTTGACTCCTTCCTCAAATCCCCAGCCCCGCCTCTTCCCCACCTCCTCCCCTGAGCGCACCACATTCCCGCTCCTCCACCATCCCTCCTGGAGCTTATGCTGGGAGGGAGAGAGGAGCGGGGACGCAGTGCGCTCAGGGGAGCAGGCAGAGGCGAAGGTGAGGTGGGGTGGGGAGGGGAGCTTGGTTGCCAGTGGGTGCAGAGCACCCACTAATTTTTCCCCATGGCTGCTCCAGCCCCGGAGCACCCACGGAGTTGGCGCCTATGGTTCTGGTTCCCAAACCAGATGGGGAAATCCACTTTGCGTGGACTACCATAAGCTAAATGCTGTAACTCGCCCAGAGCACTATCCAATGCCACACACAGATGAGCTGTTGGAGAAACTGGGACGTGCCCAGTTCATCTCCACCTTAGACTTAACTAAGGGGTACTGGCAAGTGCTGCTAGATGAGCCAGCGAAGGAAAGGTCAGCCTTCATCACACATGAAAGGTGTATGAATTTAATGTGCTCCCTTTCGGACTGCGAAATGCACCCACCACCTTCCAGAGACTGGTAGATAACCTTCTGGCTGGATTGGGGGAATTTGCAGTCGCCTACCTCGACGATGTGGCCATATTCTCAGATTCATGGGCAGAACACCTGGAACACCTCCAAGCTGTCTTCCAGAGCATAAGGGAGGCAGGATTAACCGTTAAGGCCAAAAAATGTCAACTAGGCCTAAACAGGGTAATGTACCTTGGACACCAGGTAGGTCAAGGAACTATCAACCCCCTTCAGGCTAAAGTAAATGCTCTCCAAAATTGGCCTGTCCCTAAGTCAAAGAAACAGGTCCAATCCTTCTTGGGCTTGGCCAGGTATTACCGACTATTTGTACCACACTACAGCCAAATTGCCACCCCACTGACCGACCTAACCAGGAAAAAACAGCCAAATGCAATTCAGTGGGCTGAAGTGTCAAGAAGCCTTTAACCAGCTTATGGCGGCCCGTACGTCTGACCCTGTGCTAAGGGCCCTGGACTTCGACCAACTGTTCGTCGTAACCACAGATAGGAAGGACCAGATCAACAATTCCATCCTGTTGTGTTTCTCAGCAAAAAACTTTCTGAGAGGTAAAGCCACTGGTCAGTCTCAGAAAAAGAATGTTATGCCATTGTGTATGCTCTAGAGAAGCTACGCCCATACATTTGGGGACGGCGGTTCCACCTGCAGACTGACCATGCTGCACTGAAGTGGCTTCACATCGTCAAAGAGACTAACGAAAAACTTCAGTGGAGTTTAGCCCTTCAAGACTTTGATTTTGAGATACAACACATCTCAGGAGCCTCTAAACAAAGTGGCTGATGCACTCTCTCAGGAAGGTTTCCCAGAATCAGCCAGGTAAAAATGTCCCTGCATTCTAAGTCACTGTAGTCCTTGAAATGTCAAAAATACTGTTTAGTTCTTCATGTAATTATTAGTAAAATTAGAGGTGCCTGTATCTTATTAACTCTGTTTCCTAAGCCTCCAGGAAGAAATCCCAGCCGGTGTGGACCCCACCAGAACCAGTCTGGCCAACACCATCTGTGATTTGGGGGGCGTGTGATAATTGAAGTGGGGGTTGGGGGTGGGATAGCTCCCTTTTATGGACACCCAGCCAGCCAGTTAGCTATAAAATCCCTCTTGGTAGCTGTTCTCTACCTGCTTTACCTGTAAAGGGTTAAAAAGTCTCACTGCTATGCACAGGTAAAAGGAAGGGAGTGGGCACCTGGCCAAAAGAGCCAATGGGAAGGCTAGAACTTTTAAAAATTGAGAGAAGACTTCCCTGTTGTGTGTCTGTGGCTGTTCTCCTGGAGACTAGGGATAGGGCTGGACTATGCTGTAAGCTTGCGCCAGGTATGAAAAATCATTCAATCATACCTAAAACTTCTCATTTGAAACCCCAGACATGTAAGGAGATCAGGAAATGTCTAGGAAGACACGATTAGGTTTCTCTCTTTTATTTCTGTAAGGCTTGTGGACTTCTCTGTGCTAACCCCCAAATGCTTTTGTTTTGCTTGTAACCTTTACACTGGACCACAAGAGAGCTATCTTGGTGCTTAATTGGTGTGATGTTTTTTTTAATCTAGCAAAAAGCCTAATTACCAGATGTATTTTCTTCTTTTTTGTTTTTAATAAAAATTACCTTTTTTTTTTTTAAGCACAGGATTGGATTTTTTTGTCCTAAGAAGTTTGTGCAAGTTGTTTAATTAGCTGGTGGCAACCGCTGATTTCCTTTGTTTCTTTCTCAGCTCTTCCCCGGAGGGGGTGTGTGAAAGGGCTTGAGGGTACCCCACAGGGAGGAATTCCCAAGTGCGCCTTCGTGGGTTATGAGGGGTTGGGTTTTTTTATGCATTTGAGTAGGGGCAGCATCTACCAATACAAGGTCAGAGAGAAGCTGTAACCTTGGGAGTTTAATACAAGCCTGGAGTGGCCAGTATTAATTTTTAGAATCCTTGCAGGCCCCCAACTTCTGCACTTAAAGTGCCAGAGTGGGGAATCAGCCTTGACAACACATAAGGGTTAATAATGCCATGACAACCAGCTTCATGCTGGTGGGCGACTCCACAGCACGGCTCCTCTCTTCAGCTCCCATTCCGCTGTCCCACTGATCAAGCTCTCCTGATCTCCTGACTGCCCGGGAGTCCCCAGAGATTGATCTCGGCTGGCAGGAGAGGCCTGGCTGCAGGAGAACAATGGTGCTAAGGTAGGGCAGGAGGCAGTGTGGGTGAGAGATTGCGTGGGGAACTCTGAAATCACAGGCACTGGGCAGGCCTGTTTATAACCAATCTCCCTGCTCGAGGGGCTTCGACAGACCTTGATCCTTTCTTTTAGCCTGTGAATGGCACCAGATCCACAGCCCTGTAGACTCCAGGCCTCTCTGTATCAGGCTGTGGCTGGCTAAGGGTCCGTCTGCACGGCTGCCGGGCCGGGTTGGCCACTCGTGGATTCATGCCCACGCTAGCTGTCCTCTAGCTCGCTAACACTAGCGGGGAGGACGTCCCGGCACAGGCTTCAGCTGGCTGAACCCCGTACGTACTTGCCTGGGCGGGGTGCTGAAGCATGTGCTGCGGCATCGCCATTTCTAGTTTTGCAGTGCAGACATCCCTACCGGTGAGCAGCCCAGCACTCCTTGGACTCAGGGAGGCAGGGCCAAGACTGGGAGCTGTTTTCCTGGCTCTGAAATCCATGGACTTGAGCCCCCGGTAGAAGGCGAGGCAGGCCTGTGCCTCCTGCGCCGCGCCCATGGCTCATGGAGCGGCCCGGCCCGGGCAGGGAGGGTGGCCAGGAAGCGAGCCAGGCCGGGAAGCGGAGACGGGGCTTTTTTTTTTGCTCCGCCGACGGCTTTTTTTTTTTTCCGCCGTCGCCCCCCGCATGCCGATATTTCATCTTTGTCATCTGGTCGCCCTACTGCAGCAGTGACTCCCCTGGCCTGCCCCCGCACAGATGGGGTCCCTGGAAGATGAGGGGGTGTGGGCATCTTGCCCCCACTGCTCCTGACCAACGCTTTGTCCCCAGGGCCCTGCAGGCTGGAGGGCTCCAGGTGCAGCCCAGCGACTGGGTCTGGACTCTCTGTGGGTGCCCGGTGGTGGGAGGGTGTCACATCAGGCCATGTGAGACGCACCTCAGAATGCTGCTCAGACCCAGCCGCAGGGGTTTCATGCTGCAGCCAGGTAGAGAGGCCGGCGCCTCTGTCTCTTCATTCAGACTTTATAGCCTCCCAGGGTGGCCAGCACTGAGAGCGACCAGCACCCCTAGACTGAGCCCCTGTCTGGTGGCCGGCAGGCGTGCGTTGTGCTGCACAAAGGGAGCCCCTCCACGGAGTCATGCTGAGCCTGCTGCTCCTTCCCAGACTCTGGGGCCCTTTCTCCCACCCCGGCTCATCTGCCCCTGGCAGACAGCTGATGAATGGCCCTGGTGCTTTGAGACCCAGGCACATGCCCTGCACCCAGGTGCTGCTGAGAACCAGCTCCATTGGCTCAAGTACCCTCAGTGCCCTCAGCCAGGCTTGCCTCAGCTCCCTCCAGTAGCTTTACACAGGAGAATGAAACAAGGGGCCGTGGTCAGGTCCTGAGTGAGGGGTGCAGAGTTGGGACATGGGATTGGGGGCTGGGCTGGGCTCGCTTCCTTGCTGAGGTGAGCCCCAGGGAGCCCAGCCCTGCAGTGTGACGTTCTCTCTGACCTCAGGGCACATACAGACTGGAGAAGCTTCCCTCTGCCCAGTGGATCATAGGCCTGGCTGGGTGCTACTGCCAGCCCTTCACTGAGCGCTGGCACTGCCACGCCAGTCACCCCAGCACGCAGCTGCCACACAATGCCTGTGCAGTGCAGGGGCCAGATGTCACGTGATCCTGCCGAACCAGAGCCCAGCCACAAAAAAGCAGCTGTGGCTCATCCAACCACACCCCTGGTGGGAGGGGAAGCGGTGGCCTGTGTGCTCTCCTCTGGCAGACCTGGGGCAGTTTGCTGGGGTCCAGTGTCTGCTGCTGTAGGATGGTGGCGGGTTCAAAAGCAAAGAGCGGGTGATGTTACACTGCCTACTAGCCGGTTGCCAGGTGTCCCGTTTTCGGCTGGAACGCCCAGTCAAAAAGGGACCCTGGCGGCAACAGTCAGCACCACTGACTGGGCCATTAAAAGTCCAGTCAGAGGCCCTCCCCCATACCCAAACTCCCTCTCGAAGCCCACACCCCTCACCCCCTCCTGCACCCCAACCCCCTGCTCCAGCCCCCTCCAATACCCAAACTCCCTCCTGGAGCCCGCACCTGGCACGCCCTCCTGCACCCCAACTCCCTGCCCCAGCCTTGAGCCCCTTCCCATACCCAAACTCCCTCCCAGAGCCCACACCCCTCACCCCCCATGCATCCCAACCCCCTGCCCCAGCCCCCTCCAATACCCAAACTCCCTCCCGGAGCCCGCACGTGGCACGCCCTCCTGCACCCCAACCCCCTGCCCCAGCCTTGAGCCCCTTCCCATACCGAAACTCCCTCCCAGAGGCCTCACCCCTCACCCCCCATGCATCCCAACCCCCTGCCCCAGCCCCCTCCAATACCCAAACTCCCTCCCGGAGCCCGCACGTGGCACGCCCTCCTGCACCCCAACCCCCTGCCCCAGCCTGGTGAAAATGAGTGATGGTGGGGGAGAGCAAGCAACAGAGGGAGTGGGGATGGAATGAGCAGGGGACAGAGCCTCAGGGTATGTCTACACTACAAGAGTAGTTCGATTTAACTTAGGTCGAATTTGTGGATTCGACCTTATGAAGTCGAATTTGTGTATCCACACTAAGGACACTAATTCGACTTTGTGAGTCCACAAAGGCAAGCGTCGACATTGGAAGCGGAGCATTCTGGGCAGCTATCCCACAGTTCCCGCAGTCCCCGCTTCCCATTGGAATGCTGGGTAGAGCCCCCAATGCCTGCTGGGGGAAAAATGTGTCGAGGTTGGTTTTGGGTAACTGTCGTCACTCCCGCCCTCCCTCCCTGAAAGCGCCGGCGGGAAATCTGTTTGCGCACTTTTCTGGTCAGTGACAGCGCGGACGCCACAGCACTGCGAGCATGGAGCCCGCTGCGATCATCGCTGCACTTATGGCCGTTGTCAACTCCTCGCACCTTATCGTCCACTTCTTCCACAGTCAGCTGCTGAGAAATCGGGCGAGGAGGCTCCGGCAGCGCGGTGAGGACATGAAGTGTCAGAGTGGCACAGACCTCTCACAAAGCACGGGACCCCGCGCCGCGGACATCATGGTGGCAATGGGTCACGTTCATGCTATGGGACGGCGATTCTGGGCCTGGGAAACAAGCACGGACTGGTGGGACCGCATAGTGCTGCAGGTCTGGGATGAATCACAGTGGCTGCGAAACTTCAGGATGCGTAAGGGCACTTTCCTTGAACTGTGTGACTTGCTGTCCCCTGCCCTGAAGCGCCAGGACACCCGGATGCTAGCAGCCCTGAGTGTGCAGAAGCGAGTGGCCATAGCCCTCTGGAAACTTGCAACGCCAGACAGCTACCGGTCAGTAGCGAACCACTTTGGCGTGGGCAAATCTACCGTGGGGGTTGCTGTGATGCAAGTAGCCCACGCAATCGTTGACCTACTGCTCTCAAAGGTAGTGACCCTGGGAAACGTCCAGGTCGTCATAGATGGCTTCTCCGCGATGGGATTCCCAAACTGTGGTGGGGCTATAGATGGGACTCACATCCCTATCCTGGGACCGGCCCACCAGGCCAGCCAGTATATTAACCGAAAGGGCTACTTTTCAATGGTGCTGCAAGCACTGGTGGACCATAGGGGACGTTTTACCAACATCTACGTCGGGTGGCCGGGCAAGGTTCATGACGCGCGTGTTTTCAGGAACTCTTGTCTGTTTAGACGCCTGCAGGAAGGTAGTTTCTTCCCGGACCACAAAATAACTGTTGGGGATGTGGAGATGCCTACAGTGATCCTCGGGGACCCAGCCTACCTGCTAATGCCCTGGCTCATGAAGCCCTATACAGGCGCCCTGGACAGTGACAAGGAGCTCTTCAACTACCGGCTGAGCAAGTGCAGAATGGTGGTGGAGTGTGCTTTCGGACATCTCAAGGGGAGATGGAGGAGCTTACTGACTCGCTCGGATCTCAGCGAAACCAATATCCCCATTGTTATTGCAGCTTGCTGTGTGCTCCACAATCTCTGTGAGAGCAAGGAGGAGACCTTTATGGCGGGATGGGAGGTTGAGGCAAATCGCCTGGCTGCTGATTACGCTCAGCCAGACACCCGTGCGATTAGAAGAGCCCAGCGGGAAACGCTGTGCATCCGGGAGGCTTTGAAAGCTAGGTTCCTCAGAGAGCAGGGTAACCTATGACTGTCCAGTCTCTTTACAGAGAAGCTGAACCTGCCCCTGTTTCAGTTACTATTGACTTTTTTCAGTGGTTACATACCCCGTTCACCAGGTTTCCCCCCTTTCAACAGACGTTTAAAAATAAAGTTATTGGAACATTTTTAATTAACAAAGTTTTCTTTACTAACGAATTCGCGTTAAAGGGTTCAAACAGGGATGCAGACTGTGGTGGGTACGGTGTGCAGTGATGTACAGACCGCTTCTACACTCGAGGAATGACAGGCTCCTGCTCCTACAGCGGTCTCTGGGGGGAGGACGGTTACAGGAGGGTGTGCAGGAAGGGGTGGGTTTGCAGGAAGGGGTGAGGGGTGTGTGGGAAGGGTGAGTAGGTGTAGGGGGATGATGGCTCTGGCTGGGGCTCAGGGCATCGGAGAGGCTCATGGCTAGGGTGGAAGGGCATGGTAAGGGCAGCCTGCCTTGCCATTTGTGGATGCCAGGCGCTCGGACCCTGGGGCAGCATACACCTCCCAGACTGACCTGGGGCAGCAGACACCTCCCAGAGTGACCCGGGTGCCTAGTGACTGCACTCTGTGTGTGACCTGCTGTTGATCCTGCCCCCATGTCTGTACCCTGGTAATGGTGGCTGTCCTATGCAATTAACAAACCCCTATCTCCCCTTCACAAAAAATCTTCTGCAAAGAAACATGACGGAAACAGTAATGAACAGCAAACTATTTTTAATACTCAACTACACAGTTGGGGGCTGAAACTGGGATTTTGGATTGGGTGAGCCAGGAAGGGAAGCAATTCTCATACTTTAGGGAATGAGAGCTGTTTGTTACATGAGCGCTCTGCTGGGGTGGAGTGACAGTTTTCACGGCCCCTAGCGCCCCTCCTTCTTGTGATTTTGGGTGAGGGGGGGACAGGACTTTGTGGCGGGGGAGGGCGATTGCAGATACAGTTCAGGGGGGCTCTCTGCTCCTGCCTGCGGTCTTGCAGAACATCCACAAGGCGCCGGAGCGTGTCCGTTTGCTCCCTCATTAGTCCAAGCAGCGTTTGAGTCGCCTGCTGGTCTTCCTGCCACCACCTGTCCTCCCGTTCGCTGTGTGAGCACTGGTACAGAGAGAGGGTCTCCCTCCACTGGCTCTGCTGGGCCGCCTCGGCTCTGGAGCAGGCCATCAGTTCAGCGAACATCTCGTCCCGAGTCTTTTTCTTTCGCCGCCTAATCTGCGCCAGCCTCTGTGAGGGGGATGCCGGGGCAGTTCGGGAAACAGCCGCAGCTGTGTGATGGGAAAAAGGAAGTGATTTCCTTGCAAAGATACATGTTTGCGAACACTGAACACAGTCTAGTCTGTTTCTGTGAACAAGACCATACACGGCACCTATCTCATGCGCTCTCAGGACAAGTTCGAATTTTCGGCATTCGCTTTCATTGCCTGGGGTCTTGCACTGGAGATCAGACAAGCGGGGCAGGACAGCAGAATCTGTGTAGCAGCCAGGCCTGGTAAGCCGTAAACTTTAGGCTGCTTAACAGTTAATGGATAGCAGTGCCCTCCTGCTGAAGGCAATCTGGAAAGCATAAAGTCTGACCCTGTTCCAGCCCCTCGCGGCTGTCCCCGGGAAAGATCCCTGTATGCTTTCCTTCTGCAGCCTCCACCACGTGGCTGTTAAACGACAGTCATTGTTATGCAAAGGAAAAGTCAAGCATTCCCAATAGTAACATTACACTAATTCCCCTAATTAGATGCAGCAGTCGCCGAGCGAGATCACCCTGAGGCGGGTCACTAAGAGAGACAGAGAGCGCATGCTGCGTGAATCCCTGCACAGACCAGGGCCCTATGCTGCCATGCTCGTCGAGGCAATGCTCCCACTGTACCTGAGGATAGCCTGGCGCGGAAGAGTGTGCTTCCACGGAGCACCCAATAAGGCACCTCTCCCCAGGAACCTCCTGCGGAGGCTTTTCAAGTACCTCTACGAGAGCTTCGTGGAACTCTCCCAAGAGGATTTCTGTTCTATCCCTATATGTATTGACCTTCTTTTCATATAGTTTTTATTCCTGTTTTTTAAAAAATAAATGTTTACATGTTTATAGCACTTACCGACTGATCCTTCCCCTGATTCAGAGTCTGGGTTAACGGCCGGGGAGGGTTGGTAGGGGATCTCTGTGAGGCTGATGAAGAGATCCTGGCTGTCGGGGAAAGCAGTATTGTAAGCGCTGTTGCCTGCCTCGTCCTCCACAAACCCTTCCTCATCTTCCCCATCCGCGAACATCGCCGAGAAACTGCCCCTCGACACTATCCCATCCTCAGAGTCCACGGTCACTGGTGGGGCAGTGGTGGCAGACCCATCGAGAATGGCATGCAGTGCCTCGTAGAAGTGGCATGTCTGGGGCTGGGCTCCGGAGCGTCCGTTTGCTGCTTTGATTTTTTGGTAGCCTTGTCTCAGGTCCTTGATTTTCACGCGGCACTGCGTTGCATCCCGGCTGTATCCTCTGAGTGCCATGGCTTTGGAGACCTTCTCATAAGTCTTTGCATTCCGTTTTTTGGAGCGCAGCTCCGAAAGCACAGACTCATCGCCCCACACAGCGATCAGATCCAAGACTTCCCGGTCAGTCCATGCTGGGGCCCTCTTTCTACTCTGAGATTGCATGGACCCCTCTGCTGGAGAGCTCTGCGTCGTTGCCGGTGCTGCTGAGCTCGCCCCGATGTCCAACCAGGAATTGAGATTCAAAATGGCCAGACAGGAAAAGGAATTCAAATTTTCCCGGGGCTTTTCCTGTATGGCTGATCAGAACATCTGAGCTCGGACTGCTGTCCAGAGCGTCAACACAGTGGTGCACTGTGGGATAGCTCCCGGAGCTACTAAGGTCGATTTCCGTCCACACATAGGCTAACTCGACATAGCCATGTCGAATTTAGCACTACTCCCCTCGTCGGGGTGGAGTACCGAATTCGAACTAAAGAGCCCTCTAGGTCGAACTAATTAGCTTCCTGGTGTGGACGGTTGCACGGTTAAATCGAATTAACGCTGCTAAATTCGACATAAACTCCTAATGTAGACCAGGCCTCAGAGAAGGGGCGAGGCAGGGGCAGGCCTTGGGGAAGGGGCAGGGCGGGGCAGGGCAAGGGTGCAGGAGGGGGTGAGGGGTGTGGGCTCCGGGAGGGAGTTTGGGTATGGGGGAGGGGCCCCCCCAGGGAAGAGCTGAGAAAAAAAACCAAAGGAAATCAGCTGTGGCCACCAGCTAATTAAACAACATGTGCACAAACCTCTTAGGGACACAAAAGTCCAATTCTGTTCTTAAAAGGGGTAAATTTTATTAAAAACAAAAAGAAAGAAAATACATCTGGAACTTAGGCTTTTTGCTAGGTTTAAAAAAAAACAATTACAATGATTAAGCATCAAGATAACTTCTTGAGGCCCAGTTTAAAGGTTACAAGCAAAACAAAAGCACCTGGGGTTAGCACAGAGGAGTCCACAAGCCATAAAGAAATAAAAAGTGATAAACCTGATTGTGTCTTCCTAGACATTTCCTGATCTACTTACATATCTGGGGTTTCAAATGAGAAGTTCTAGGTATGATTGAATGATTTTTCATACCTGGTGCAAGCTCTTACAGCATAGCTCCAGCCCTGTCTCTGCTCTGTCACCTCTCTCTGGAGATCAACAGGCTGACAAAGGGAAAGGTTTTTTTCCAATTTTAAAAAGTTCTAGCCCTCTCATTGGCTCTTTTGGTCAGGTGCCCACTCCCTTTCTTTTACCTATGGACTTGGTTAACCCCTTACAGGTAAAGCAAGTAGAGAACAGCTACTAACAGAGATTTTATAGCTAACTGTCTGGCTGGGTGTACATAAAAGGGAGCTAGCGCCCCACCCCATATACAACAGTGCACAACTGGCCCAATGCACTGTGAGGCACTTTTTTTATTTTTTTTTATTTTGCCTTCCTCATACACACCAACTATCATCTACCGCCAGAGAGTGTCAGAGACCAGCCTAGGGGTTCCTTTTCAACAATACAACACAGAACCGGCTTCAGCCCCAACCCAGTGACCTGGGAAAATGACACAGAGGCAATACTTCCCCACTCGCAAGCACAGAGTCTGAGTGTAGAAAAGAAACTTGTAGTGAAAAGAGGAAAGTCACCCGATATTAATTAGGGAAAATACCACAAGCAGGATTCATAAACCATAAAACTGTGAGCAGGACACTGACCCCAGAGTGTGTGGGGCAGAGCTTCTGCCTCGTGTTCTTGAGTTTTACAACCAACAGTTCCTTTTCTGTGCCCCTCTAGGCTCCCACACCACACCCCCCTCACAGTGGCTGTCCTTGGTCAGTGATGACCCAGGGCTCAGAGGTGCAGCTGTGTGAGTTCACCTCCCTCCCAGGGAAGAAGGCACCTGGCTTCTCCACCATCTGAGCACTTGCTCTGGCTGGCCACCATGCCAGCTGCTGCTCCTCACCGCCTGGACACTCCACCAGCCATTATTCCTCACTGTCTCCCACCTGCTGACTGACTGCTCACCATTGTGACCTCTATAGGTCAGGCTCAGTGATTTTAGTTCTCAGGAGGCTGGGCAGAAACACTGCCTCCCTTCCCTCCCCCATGATTTCAGCACTTAAAATAACAAAAGGCTCCTAATGAAACCTATTTAGCTCTATCTTTGAACAGTGGTGAGGTGCCTTTAGGGCAAGTCCCCCCCCCCTCCCCAAGCTGGGATACCTGTCCCCACCCACTTATACTTTCACAGGGGTCTGGCATTCGAGCCCCTGGCTTAGCAAGGCCCTTTCAGCTGAGGGTGACCCCCACATTTGGGACAGGTTAAGCACAGTTCTGCTCCCCTTTATTCATACAATAAAGATAACAACATTGATAACAGCATTTCACTCCCCCTGCATTGAGTACTACAGTGATTTGTAACCCTGTCACGGAGTGTGGGGAAGTCAGGGCCCTGCACCCCTCTTCCTGAGATTTACCGTGACTCTCAGCCAGCCAGTAAAACAGAAGGTTTATTAGATGACAGGAACACAGTCCCAAGCAGAGCATGTAGGTACAACCATAACCCCTCAATCAAGTCCTTCTGGGGGGTTTAGGGAGCTTAGACCCCAGCTTGAGGTTCCCTGCGTTGCACCACCCAGCCCAAGACTGAAAACAAAACCTACTCCAGCAGTTCTCTTCCTCCTCCCCCCAGCTCCTCCTCTCATTTGTTCAGTCTCCCAGCCAGAAAGTGTCACTTCTCCCAACCCCCCTCCTGGCTCAGGTTACAGCTCAGGTAGCTTCCTTCAAGGGAAGTCTCCCATCCCCAATGTAACTCTCCTGCAACATTCCCAGGTCAAATCTGCTCTGCTTCCTGCTCCGTCACAAACCCAACACCAGCCTTTGAGGACTTCATCACTTTGAGCAATACCGCTCTATCTGCTGGATATCTAGGCAGAGTAGGTGTGTTTATGTAAATACAGTTTGCTCCTGAAGTCTCTCCCCCTCCCAGCTAGCCGTCAGGGGAGAGTTCTTTCAGACCCTGCTTACACAGGAATAACCTAATTAAAATCAGGCTACAATCCCCGAATGGGAAAACATGCATCTTTTTAATAACTAAACTGCTCACTCCCAGTTTAATACTTATTATGAAGATCACTCATTCCTAAGCACCTCTGCCAGCAGCATCCCACTCCCACAGGACAAGAGACCAAGAGTGGTCAACACACAAATCCGAAATAATGAAATCCATTTCCCATCGTTAGTTATTTCAGTGCCAGCCTATGTATGGACACGTCTATTGCAGATAAAGAGTATCCTGTTTCCACTGAACTTAAATCAGTAAAGAATCAAAGTCCAGCTCTTAGGCACTATGGTACAAACAATAAATAACAGTAATCAATGGAAACAGGATGCCCGTAAGCCCACACACAGACCTGCATTGAAATAATTATGGGTGGAAATTAAAACCAATGCAGCTATTCCCATTTCAATTTGTGTGTAAACTAGTCCCTAGCCCTAAGAGGCGAGTTTGTTCTGATCAGGGGAGGGCCATGCACTGAGGTACTGCAGTGCTTTCCAATCACATCGTTGGGCCAGGTTCAGTGACATGCCCCAGCTGCCGTGCACTGATCCAGCAGTGCAAGCAGCCTAAAGGCATTGGCCTGTGTTACTTGAATGACTACAAGTCCTTGCCATAAGCATGATGCTGGAGGACCCTGCAGGAGAATGGCAATTTGGCTGGGAAAACCCACTGGACTTTTTACAACAGCCCAGCCCTGTTTCCACTGGCCTTTGGTTTGGTAAAAGCTCCTTCCCTGGAGGCCGAAAGCTGAGCCTGTCTGCACTGATTCCTGTCAGGCATTGTCCCAATGCCACATGGAGCCAGCTGGAGCTGGGAGTCGTGGACCTGATTCCCCATTGCCCTACTGGAATAGCAGCACTTTGGCTGCACTAGGCTGCACTATGGAAATGAGGTCGTGACAGCTGTGACGTTGGCTAACTCCAGGGCCTGAGCCATGGATGTCTGGCATTCTGGAGCATGAGCTGCTACAGCCGAAGCTAAATATCCCACCTTTAGAACTGGATCAGATCCACGTGCCCTGTGGATCCGGCACAGAGGGGGACCTCTAACACACACTCACCAGTGGATGACAATTACTTAAGGCATCAGTGAGTCACTCCTTCGTCTCATCACTGACAACCTCTGCTGTAAGGGGCAGCCGTGCATTAGCAGAGCGTGATGGACAAGATGTTCCCATGTTGATGGCTCTGTGAACACAGGTTAGGGAGCGAGTGCTTGGGGAATAGGAATTTCTCCTTTTTCCATCATGGGACACAAATGGGAAATTCAAGCTGCACAAAGGTCCAATCAGCCGCCTGGAGATCTGCATTACATTCAGCTGAGCTTCTCCAGCGCATCCTGTGGGAACACCAGGCAGCAGCTACCGCAGGGTCACATGACACTGCTCAGCATTTTGCATACTGGGAATTTCTTAGCAGGAACAAGAGCCAGTGGGCCTGAGAAAACTGATTGGGATCAAATACAGGAGCCTGCCCCGGGGCAGATTCAAGGGTAGGAGCATGGTGAGCAAACATGCAGCATGAGGCCCAGTGGCCACGTCAAAAATCTAAAAACCCCACATAAACTAAAAATCACGGGTCTAAACAAAAGAGGGATTCTGGGTTGTGTATTTCCACTTATTGCAACCTCACACCATGGCAACACTTTCCCTTGGCAAATTGTTCTGTGATGCTGTCCAGCTCCAACCTGGCTGTCTCGTCTCTCTCAGCTGCAAGGCCAGCAGGGTCACTCAGCCGTGTCTGTAACAGTGTTGAACACCTGTAGTTTTTGACACGTCGTAATGTGCTCACCATGTGTCCAGCCACTCCAATTGGTATGGGGAGAGGGAGTCACCACAACCTTTCCATTTCTAGCAAAGCATCATCAAAAGAACTTGACATTATGACATTCAAGAGGCTCTGGACTCCAAGAGACAAATTGACCACCTCGGTGTCCTTTGGAAAATAATACATCTTGAAAGAGACAATCTTGTTAACCAAGGGTAAAGAAAAATATGAGCATTTTCCTGCGAGTTTAAGAATTTCTTCCTTTGACTCTTCTAAAGTTCTATTTTGAAATCACCTGGGATGGAGAAAACCAAATAGAGTAAAAACTTCAAATCCCTCACATCAAGATTTTAGTTCCCCGATCATATTGGCTAAGGCTTCAGAATATTTCCTTCTATGGTTATCCTTTGCTTCTTATACAGAATTGTGTGCAAATTCGCCATCCACGCTGTGTAGCTCTCTCCCTGTGGCTTGGAGAGTTAGTACAGTATTTTCAAAACCCATTGCTTCCCCCTCTCCCCCATTCTGAGAGTCTTTTACAAGTTCCTCATCCTTTTCTTCAGATCTGAGTTTGTTCAGCTCATTCACTGTGTCTCCAATATTTGGAGGACTTGGAACAGGTCAATTTTCTTTGACTGAAGGATTTCAGAGACTGCAACCATGATAACTAAGATCCTATGCCAGCATAACCAATTGAGGTAGAATATCCAATCCATCAAAGACAGGTTGCTTTTTGCTTGATGTATGTCCTCGCTTCTCCTGCATTCAGCGACAGATTCATATAGGCATTCAATATACTCTGAAAATGTACTATCATTGCCTCAGTGGCTTTCCTTCAAGCTGCCCATCTAGTCTTGTTGAGAGGCTTTAGATGTAAAGGTCTCCTTCGCTCTTTCATTTGTTGCATCAATCCTGTCAACTTCTACAGAGGCCTGAAGTGCATCATCAGGTTCCTCTTCTCCAGGGCCGGCTCCAGCATTTTTACCACCCTAAGTGGCCAAAAAAAAAAAAAGCGCTGCGATTGGTGGCACTTTGGCAGCAGCTCTACCACCGCCACTTCATTCTTCAGCGGCAGGTCCTTCCCTCCGAGAGGGACTGAGGGACCCGCCGCCAAATTGCCGGACGTGCCGCCCATTTCTGTTGGCTGCCCCAGGCACCTGCTTGCTGCGCTGGTGCCTGGAGGCGGCCCTGCTCTTCTCTTTGCAAAACTGCACTCTCTCGAGCAAGAGATTGAAGATAAAGATAATTTTTAGACTTCATCATTAGTTTTTCCCATTAAAGGTCTGTGAAATATTTATATATTTCCTGCAAAGTTGCAAAGAAAACCTTCAGCAGCATGCACCAAAACTAGGTGAATTGAATGTCCTGTGCTATGGATGTATGATGCGTACACTTTGTCTCCCATGCCTGAGAGATATTTGTGCTTGCAATCAGGGCCGGCTCTACAGTTTTTGCCGCCCCAAGCAGTGCGCTGAATTGCCGCCCTGGGGGGACAGTCCGTGTGCCCTTAGGGCGGCAGGCGCGTTTCCGCGGCGGCGGCAATTCGGCGGCAGCTTCTATGTTTAGCTGAAGCCGCCCCGGACAGCTAAACATAGAAGCTGCCGCCGAATTGCCGCCGCCGCGGAAATGTGCCTGCCGCCCTAAGGGCACACGGACTGCCCCCGCCCCCGCCCGCGGCAGCAATTCGGCGCGCTACTTGGGGGCAAAACAACAGGGACTGCCGCCCCTTGCAGAATGTCGCCCCAAGCACCAGCTTGGAATGCTGGTGCCTGGAGCCGGCCCTGCTTGCAATCCTTCATGAGCTCTGGCCATAACACAGCCCCATCAGATCCCTGTCCAGACATGCACTGGGGTGGGGGTCTAATCCATATTTTCAGAATGAAACATGAGTTAATTGGTCACAGCTGGACATCTGCCTCACCTAATGCCCCAAAGCATACACAATGCTCTTGTATATCTACTTTCCCATCAGTATGATCAGTTTTAACAAATCAAGCTGTGACGAAGTGGGACTGGTTTTAATGTTCCCTTTGAATACTGTGGGGAGGCCTCAGTTCCTGGCTGACCCTCTGTCTCCTAGCAACTAATGGCCAGGCCCTTCCCCCTGCAAGGGGATGCTAAAGGTGTTGGAGACAGAGAGATCAGGTGACCTCCTGGCCCGGGAAAGAGACAGAGCCCAGAGAGGAGGGGCTGGAGGGGGTTTGGTAGTTTTTTGGAAGCTGGCTGGGAAATGGAGGGGAACCCCGAGGAGGCTTGGGCCTCCCAGCGGGGCGGTGGCCTCCCTGGGGCCCCAGATGGACCTAACTAAGGGGAGTCCTGTTGTCCGTACTGGCAAGACCTGTTTTGGACCGTGTTCCTGTCATCTAAATAAACCTCTGTTTTACTGGCTGGCTGAGAGTCACGTCTGACTGCAAGGTGGGGGGTGCAGGATCCTCTGGCTTCCCCAGGACCCCGCCTGGGCGGACTCGCTGTGGGAAACACATGGAGGGGCTGGGGCACATGCTGAATGCTCCAAGGAGAGACCCAGGAGGTGAAGCCATGTGAGCTTCTTGCCCTGAAGACAGTCTGCTCCATGGGAGAGGAGGTTCCCCAAAGTCCTGACTGGCTTTGTGGGGAGCAGTTCCAGAGCATCGCCCGGGGACTTCATGACACAAGTAAAATGGCCATTTGAGCAGCATGGCTAATACCCGTGGTTGGGTCTGCAATGACAGTAAAGGCTTTGCAGCTATTAAGTATGCACCTCCTGGTGTCTGATGAAAAAAGACTTAAGTTTATCAGTAATTGTCTTACTCAAGTATTTAATTCTCTTGGCGTCTCTGATCTGTTGGGCAAAGGTTGTATCACATCTGGCAAGTAGCTTAATGATGCTCAAGGAAATACAGCTGGTGCCCTCCAACACTTCACAGTGGCCATGGAAGGGGAGGTCTAAATTAGTTACAGATTTGACTGTGTCGAGGAACATTTATAGGATTCTTGCCATGTCCTATTATTTTTAGATGCTTGTTTATTAAAACATTCATTGATACTCTGACCCTTTGCGACCTGTAGAGCTGTCACATGTGACTGCATTGTTGTATGTTCCTGTCACGAACAGACAGCAGCTTTAGCATATGCGTCCAGTCATTGGAACCTGGTACCCATATTAATTTTCGAGTTTCTGTATCCCCTAACAACTAACAAATGTGACAGTATGCCTAGTCTAAAGCTAGGAGTCTGCTAGCCACTTGACATGCAAATCTTCATGCAGAGCAGTTTTCATTCTGTAAAATGAAGATGAAAAGTGGCAGTATATAGGAAAAGAAGGAGACTGTCCTTTTGGCACATCTCTTTCCGTGGGCGGACAAGGACCAAGCTGTACAAGCATACGCAATTGCTGGAGTGATGAAACTGAATCTTGAAATCGACTTTGATGAGATGGGAACTTCAAACCTATTTCAGCAGGAAGATTGCTGTGACCTGCTTCATTGCTGACCTGCTCATCTACATGGTTTTTGGATTTGCTCCTTTCAAGGTCATCCACAGGGTCTTAAGATAACCTATGGGATCTTCAGCTTTCCTAGTCTGTGGATCATCTACAGCAGTTTTCAGTTGTGCTGGTTTCAAAGCACATTTGTTCTCCTTCAGCCCCAACACAGTGGCAGATTGGTGCTTGTTGAATGGAGATGCAGTATTTGACTTTCGACTTCACACTGCAGGGGCTGAAGGGAGTTTATAAAACAATAGTTGCTGCTGCTTAGGATCTGGGGAGACAGTTTGCAATGACCAATTTTCACTTTCTTTTCCTTTCCTAAAACCAGACTGGTCTTTGTATTTCTGGTTTTCGTTTTCCGGCATTGGACAGCATGAGAATAAAGAAGTCGGCAGGAGAGGCCTAAACAAAGTGTATTTGTGTAGTGCTTAGTTTACCCTTCACTTGTGGGGGGTAATCCTAAAAAAGAGTGGGGCTTTGGCGCAGAATCTAGCAGAGATGAGCAGAGCTAGAGAGGGGCTGTCTGCCTGTCTGGGAAGAGCACTGCAGGGCTGGGAGAGGCTGGGCCTGGCTGGGGAGATCCCCTACCTGCAGGATACCAGCCCAGCCCAGATATCCTCTGCCTCTCCCTGCCTCCTGCCATCCCAGCCCAGATATCCCCTCCCCCTCCCCACGTCCTTCTATCCCAGCCCAGATATCCTCTGTCCCTCCCTGCCTCCTGCCATCTCAACCCAGATATCCCCTCCCCCTCCCCACACCCTTCTATTCCAGCCCAGTTATCCCCATACCCAGAGAGGGGAAGGGGATATCTAGACTGGGATAGCAGGATGCAGGGAAGGACAGGGGATATCTGGGCTGGGATGGCAGGAGGCGGGGAGGGGAAGGGGATATCTGGGCTGAGGTGACAGGAGGTGGGGAGGGGAAGGGGGTATCTGGGATGGGATGTTAGGAGGCGGGGAGGGGCAGGGGATATCTGGCCTGGGAAGGCAGGAGGCAGGCAGGGGAAGAGGATATCTGGGCTGGGATGGCAGGACACGGGAAGGGGCAGGGGATATCTGGGCTGATGTGGCAGGAGGTGGGGAGAGGAAGGGGGTATCTGGGCTGGGATGGCAGGAGGCGGGGAGGGGAAGGGGATATCTGGGCTGGGATGGCAGAAGGCAGGGAGGGAAGGGAATAACTGGTCTGGGATGGCAGGAGGAGGGGAGGGGCAGGGGATATCTGGGCTGGGATGGCAGGATGCAGGGAGGGGCAGGGGATATCTGGGCTGATGTGGCAGGAGGCGGGGAGAGGAAGGGGGTATCTGCGCTGGGATGGCAGAAGGCGGGGAGGGGAAGGGGGTATCTGGGCTGAGGTGGCAGGAGGTGGGGAGAGGAAGGAGGTATCTGGGCTGAGATGGCAGGATGCGGGGAGGGGCAGGGGATATCTGGGCTGATGTGGCAGGAGGTGGGGAGAGGAAGGGGGTATCTGGGCTGGGATGGCAGGAGGCGGGGAGGGGAAGGGGGTATCTGGGCTGGGATGGCAGAAGGCGGGGAGGGGAAGAGGGTATCTGGGCTGAGGTGGCAGGAGGTGGGGAGAGGAAGGGGGTATCTGGGCTGGGATGGCAGGATGCAGGGAGGGGCAGGGGGTATCTGGTCTGGGATGGCAGGAGGAGGGGAGGGGCAGGGGGTATCTGGTCTGGGATGGCAGGAGGTGGGGAGAGGAAGGGGGTATCTGGGCTGGGATAGCAGGATGCAGGGTGGGGGAGGGGATATCTGGGCTGAGGTGGCAGGAGGCGGGGAGGGGGAGGGGATATCTGGGCTGGGATGGCAGGAGGAGGGGAGGGGCAGGGGATATCTGGGCTGGGATGACAGGAGATGGGGAGGGGAAGGGGATATCTGGGCTGAGGTGGCAGGAGGCGGGGAGGGGAAGGACTCTGTAGCCCAGTCATCTGGGTATCCCCTGGGTGGGAGGAGACCTATGTTCCAGTCCCTGTGTCACATCTGGGAGAGTGGGACCTGGAGTTCTTGCTTCACGTTGATGGCGAGGGCTCTGACTGGAGGTTTTCAGATGCAGGGGAGGCTGTCGCCATCCCCTTCGTTCTCTGTGTTGGTACATTGTGCAGCCATCTGCTTGATCACACTGGGTTTGCTACGAAATATCCACAAGAGACCAAGTCACCAGCATCAAGCAGTTATTGCTGGGAGTCAGTAACAGGATAGTACAGGGGAAAGGCAGCACGAGACCCATTTCTGCAGAGCCATCTCTCGCCGTGCACTTAATCCACCCACGCATTTGTGCCCGTTCCTTACCTAGCTGTTCTGTATCTTCCTTGACTTGGTTTGGGTACAGCACTCCAGCCCTGGTCTGGAAGGTCCCTTCCCAGCTGGTACTAAATATGAATGTATTTTGCCTTTGACACGTTTCTCATTTGCTAATGCCAAAGCTGACTTCAGCGTCTCAAGGTGTCATGGGATACTCAGCACTAGTGAATAGGACAATAGAAAGGCACTGGGCAGTTCAGGGCCTGTGACCAGGGCCAGCTTTAGGCCTATTCCACCAATTCCCCCGAATCGGGCCCCGTGCCCAGTGAGAATCCCTTCCCTGGCTAGAGGTGCCTTTTTAATTTTTACTCACCTGGCGGCGCTCTGGGTCTTCGGTGGCACTTCGGTGGCAGGTTCTTCACTCACTCTGGGTCTTCGGCGACACTTCGACAGTGGGTCCTTCGCTTGCTCTGGGTCTTCGGCGGCGGCAGGGATGGCTCCAGGCCCCAGCACGCCAAGCGCATGCTTGGGGCGGCAAGCCGCGGGGGGCACTCTGCCGGTACCGCGAGGGCGGCAGGCAGGCTGCCTGCCGTGCTTGGGGCGGCAAAATCCCTAGAGCCTCCCCTGGGCGGCGGGTCCTTCAGTGCCGCCGAGGACCTGGAGCGAGTGAAGGACCCGTCACCGAAGTGCCGCCGAAGACTCAGAGCACCACCCGGTGAGTACAAGCCCCATGTGTTTTTTTACATGGTTTTTTTTTTTTTTTAGTCATCCCTGCCGGGGCCCGTCGAAACTGTTCGAATTGGGCCCCACATTCCTAAAGCCGGCCCTGCCTGCAGGGAATACATCACATCACTCTATGTGAGACAGATGCATGTATATCTATAGAGATAGAAAGATAGTCATGTATCTTTATTTGCTATTTTTCTCACTGTCTCTGATACTATGGGATAGTATTAAAATGGAAAAAAGTCAATGATGGTTATGAAGGAGATTAGAGAGATACAATGTCATAGTAAACAGTCAGTATGAAAGTTTTAGAGTTCACTTAAATAGCTGAAAGCTAAGAAATAAAAATGATGACAGAAGATGACAAAGCGCCAGGTTTAATTTTTAAAGCAAATTTTACTTAACATTTTCTACTGATGCCCAGGCAAATTTTCGTCTATTCAGAGCCCTTCCCTTCTATGGTGACAATGAATACACCATGTCAAGTAACACATAGACTGAAACAATGTTAATGTCAGCTTTTGCCTTTTGGCCCGGCTCTCCCGGCCGGAGCCCAGCAACCCCACGGTCCCCTCCCCAGGCCGGAGCCCTGCAACCCCGCAGCCCCGCTTCCCCGGCCGGAGTCCCGCAACCCCCCGGTCCCACTCCCCCGGCCGAGCGCGGCAAGTCTCACGGCCCCGCTACCCCGGCCAGAGCCCCGCAACGCTGCAGTCCCGCTCTCCCGGCCGGAGCCCCGTGGCCCTGCTACCCCGGCCAGAGCCTCACAACCCCACAGCCCCGCTGTCCCACTCCCCCGGCCAGAGCCCCGCAACCCCGCGGTCCCGCTACCCCGGCTGGAGCCCCGCTCTCCCGGCCGGAGCCCCGCAACCCCGCGGCCCCGCTCTCCTGGCCGGAGCCCCACGGTCCCGCTCCCCCAGCCAGAGCCCCGCAACCCCGCAGCCCGGCTCTCCCAGCCGGAGCCTCGCAACCCCGCGGTCCCGCTACCCCGGCTGGAGCCCCGCTCTCCCGGCTGGAGCCCCGCAACCCCGCGGCCCCGCTCTCCCGGCCGGAGCCCCACGGTCCCGCTCCCCCAGCCAGAGCCCCGCAACCCCGCAGCCCGGCTCTCCCAGCCGGAGCCTCGCAACCCTGCGGTCCCGCTACCCCGGCTGGAGCCCCGCTCTCCCGGCCAAAGCCCCGCAACCCTGGAGCCCCGCTCTCCCAGCTGGAGCCCCGCAACCCCGGCCCGAGAGTGGCAAGTGTGGCTGCCCCGCTCTCGCGGCCGGAATCCCGCAACCCCGCGGCCCGGCCAGCTCCAGGCACAAGCTGGTGCTTGGGGCGGCATTCTGCAAGGGGCGGCAGTCCCTGTTGTTTTGCCCCCAAGCAGTGCACCGAATTGCCACCCCAGGCGGCGGAGGCAGTCCGTGCGCCGTTAGGGTGGCAGAAACCCCGAACTCAGGGCTGTGGACTCCACGAGGCAGGAGGCCATTTAACATTGGGATTGCAGCAATGAGGCTATCTCCCCTGTATGGACCAGCCCCTCATCGCTCTGTGCCTCGGATCCCCAGCTGGCAAGGGGCTGGATTTGGGGCCTTCCCTCTGATGGGAAATCTCCTGGGGTGTGTTCACTTCCTGGTGCCAGCCCTGGCTGCCCGCTGCCTCTGGGGCTCACCAAGGATACCGGTTCTCCCCTCCTCCCACTGTTTGCCTAATGAGCTCGTTCTCTCTCCAGAACAGCGGCTGTCTCTTGCTGCGTGAGTGTACAGCCCCTAGCACGATGGGGCCTCATCCCGGGCGTGCCTCTGGGTGCTGCTGTAATTAAAATACTGGTAATAAAAGCCGATGGAGATGATGGTTTTGCTGGAGATCTGCTGATCACACACCAGTCCTGTTGGGCTCCCCAAATTCTCTCCCACACTCAGCCCTCAGAGCACACCTGAACCTTTCATCCTGAAGGATCCTCTCGAGATTTGCAAATAATACACAGGGACCACTTCACCCCACAGCTACCTCTGGGGTGGAGCATGTTCAACTGCACAAACTAACACTAACATGTGGAGACAAGCCATGAGGAACACGCTTTGGATGTGTCCAGCTGCAACCTCAGAGGGAACTGAGAGAAGAGGAATATGACTGGATGCTCTGGACTGTGGCCAGGACACCAGCACTCCTCTACATGGGATCTGTTCTTACCCCACGTGGCCAGTGCCCCGGCTTTACATGGGTGCTTGCATGTGTGGATGGCACAGATGGAGCTTCCAGGCCTCACATGACAACTCCCCGAAAGCGGGACAGCCCCAGCAGGACAGCCCCTAACCACCCTGATAGCACTGAGCCAGAGGTGGAGAGTGCCAGCAATTGAATCACCAACCCTGCTTCCTGCGGGGCCTCGGTGCTACTTGAAAGTGTCCCATCCAAGCATTAGCCCAGCTCAACTCTGCAGAGCTTGCCAAGAGCTAATGTGATCCACGGATAAATTGCTTGGCTGCTGGAGAAAAATATCTGGCCCTGTGCAGAAGAATGATGCCGTGCTCGACATTTCTCCTTCACTGCCACCCAAAAGGTCAGGTCCCGGGCTCTGAAAGAAGAACAGTGGGGGCGGATCTATGTCCATTTCTTGACACCTTTCCCCTGACTCTGATCCTCTCTCCTGGAGCCCAGCGTCTGATGGGGGCGTCCGCCTGAACCTGCAAAGGGATAACCTGTCCCCTGCATCTTGTGTGCACAAGCCTGGAACTGAAGTGACCATGACAGAAGAATTAGATGCTGGGTGGAACATCCTGGCCTGATCCTGGGAGTGCCCATGTGCAGAATTCCCCTCAATGCAGCACTCTGTGCGCTTATCCTTCTGTCCCTTGCCAAAACTGGGAGTAGCCAGGGTCTCGTCTACACGAGACAGCTGCTTTGGCTAAGCCTGTGGTGTGAATTTGAGCCCACAGAATTTAAACTGCTGCAGCCTCCCTGCGAAGATGCTCTGTTCACCAGAGTGGCTTAGTCTGGTTTAGTTTAAGTAAATGGGGAACAGGGTTAAGCTGAGCTGACCTAAGCCCCTCTTGAACCGGAAGCAGTGGTTTGACTGCATCAGTTTTAAAACTGATTCACATGAAGCTGGTGTAGGATTCCCGTGTGCACAGGGCCTTTGCCGGAAGCTCTTGGCAGCAGAGACTTTCCTTGTATTGGATGCGTGCACAGCCCCTTGCACAACGGGGCCCGATCCTGAGTGGGCCCTCTGGATGTGCCCTAGGAATAACAATCCTAGGCCAGATGTGAAGGGGCCCATTGCTCAGTGCATGGCCAGCCCATGTCAGGTCAAATATCCAGGGAGGATTGATCCCTTTGGCTGTGCCTTGGGTGGGGTGACTCAGGCGCTGCCAGTATGTCTGTCCAGCCAGGAGCTGGGAAACAGCATTTATTTCCCTGGCAAGTTTTCATTGGACATATATTGATTTTTCTCTCTGTCTTGTGTTTCTGATGGGGCTTGACACAAACATGCTGCCTCTGTGTCTGCTGCCTTACTTATGCTTTGTCCCTGGCCAGGACACTAGGACAGCACAGGAAGTAAGTGGCACAGCAACCCTGGAGCATGGAGTGCTGGGGATGGCTGTGTAACTGTTACTGAGGTGAGCATTTCACATTTCTCAGTGAGGCGGGAGTGGGTTTAAAGCAGCGTGTCAGATACCCAAGGGTGCTCAGCCTGGAGGGCACTGGGACACTGTACCACAGCCCTGTCCAGCTGGGAATGTCACATTGTCACTGTGCGCTGTACAATGGCTCCCTGGAACTTCACAGCGTGAGCAAGGAGAGCTCACAGCTCCCCCTGCTCCACCTGGCCAGGCCCTGACCACCTGAGCTGCAGGATAAGTACCATTAACTGGACAGGGCCAATGACATACTGTGGAGTAATTCTGATTCCACCCAGTAGGGGACGGGGTGACAGAGACCAGCCAGTCCGTTTCCTCCCCCACAGGCTGTTGTGAGGTTCAGTTACCAAGTCCTGGTTATTCCTTTAAAGAGCAATGGAAATAGTGGGTCTCTGAGGGCTGGCAGGGCCCATCAAATGGGATTTGTAGCCCTGCTTGGCATCAAGGCCGGCTCCAGGCACCAGCACAGGAGGCAGGTGCTTGGGGCGGCCAATGGAAAGGCGGGGTCTTCGGCGGCAATTCGGCGGTGAGTCTCTCGGTTCCTCTCGGAGGGAAGCACCGGCTGCCGAAGAATGAAGCGGTGCGGTAGAGCTGCTGTCAAAGTGCCGCCTATCGCCGCTTTATCTTTCTTTTTTTCGCCGCTTGGGGCGGCAAAAAAGCTGGAGCCAGCCCTGCAAATCGCTTCCAGCAGCCCCTGAGTTCCACCACTGAGTGTGTCTCTCTTAGTTACCAGCTATTTTCGCTTTGCTTGGAGGCTGGCCCACAACCTCCTGCCGTCCCAGGTTCACCTCAACACCTTCCCTTCGCTGTCTCATGCTGTGAGCAGCCCCAGCATGGCCACTGCCTGGCGCTCGGAGGAGTAACGAACTAGGCTACATTTTCACTCTCCCAGCTGTCTCTCTTGCTCTCCAGCTGCCTATTGTGGTAGCGAGATGACATTGGCTGTGGTTACTTCAGCAGAACAGACTCCTGTGCAGCAATTTCCCATGGTGCTCGTTGCCTTTCATATCATTAGCTCTGCCCCGGTGATTACAAGTGCTTTTATTAACTCTGGGGTCGCTGGGTGCAGAGACAGCCTCATCTCAGCGTCAGCCACAACACACCCCATGGACCCGGGCCCAGCAAACACAGCCCTACTTAGGGAAAAATATTTATTCTTGGGATCGGTGCTAATTCCAGCTATGAGTTATTTCTAGCCGAGCCTCATGCTGGGTCAGAGGGACAGGATTTGAATTTTACAATCAGCAAACAACAAAACAAAAACACAACCAGTGTGAAACCCAGCTCTTGAGTGCAAGAAAACCTCCCTGAAAACCACAGTCCCAGCATCTTTATCTTCTCTGGGGACTTATTCATAAAGGAGTTTATTTGGCATAAAGTGAATTGGGAGAATGATCTTCCCCAGAACTATTGGTCCCCAGGCAGTATTGCCATACTGTGCTGCTGCTTAAAGCAACATTAAGTGGCACTTTCCTAGCACCTTCCACTGGGGATCTTTCAGGTCTTTGCTATTGCAGAAATGGAAAAGGTGCAGACTGGCAACAAAAATGATTAAGGGTCTGGAACGGCTTCCGTATGAGGAGAGATCAAACAGACTGGGGACTATTCTGCTTTAAAAAAAGACAGCTAAGGGGGATATGATTGTGGTCTATAAAATCATGACTGGTGTGGAGAACGTAAATAAGGAAGGGTTCTTTACCCCTTCACATAATACAAGAACCAGGGGTCCCCTGATGAAATTAATAGGCAGCAGGTTTAAAACAAACAAAAGGAAGTATTTATTTACACAACGCACAGTCAACCTGTGGAACTCCTTGCCAAAGGATGTTGTGAAGGCCAAGACTATAACAGGGTTCAAAAAAGAACTAATGAGGATAAATTCATGAGGATAGGCCCATAAATGGCTATTAGCCAGGATGGGCAGGGATGGTGTCCCTAGCCTCTGTTTGCCAGAAGCTGGGAATGGGCGACAAGGGATGGATCATTTGATGATTCCCTGTTCTGTTCGTTCCCTCTGGGGCACCTGGCATTGGCCACTGTCGGAAGACAGGATACCTGGCTAGATGAACCTTTGGTCTGACCCAGTATGGCTGCTCTTATGGTAAAGTCAATTTCTTATCCACCCCAGTGATATGGGTCAGCATCATTGGTGGGGAAACTGAGGCATAGAGAAGGGAAGTGACTTGCTCACGGTCACATAGGACATCAGTGGCAGAGTGCTGGGCCCACTGGGGTGAGTAACTCCCATATTCTAGGGGGAGAAGTGGGGCCTGGGAGTTCTGAATCCCCATCTTCTGCTCTGATACACAGCTGCTGCCCAAGATATCTGGGGCACAGATTCCCCAGCCCCCCTGAATCTGCTGGTGGCCAAAGATATTGTCAGTTCCAGGGCTGTTGTCCCTGCTGGCAATGGGTCCAAAATGATCCCAACTTGCTGGTAAGCCCAAGTAATTAACATGTTCTTGTGGGGGTGTTGGGTTTCTCTCTAAACCCCATTCATAGAATACCTGAGTTGGAAGGGACCTCAGAAGGTCATCTAGTCCCACCCCCCTGCTCAAACCAGGATCAATCCCCAGACAGATTTTTGACCCAGATCCCTAAATGGCCCCCTCAAGGATTGAATGCACAATGCTGGGTTTAGCAGGCCAATGCTCAAACCACTGAGCTATACCATTGTGGCCTCCTTGTAAACATCCTTACCTAGAAGCAGACGGACTTTGGCATGAGCAAGACGGGGCTGGCAGAGCAGATTTGAACCTAATGTGTCCGGAGGTTTTGACAATGGATGCATAATGAATGAGTGAACAACAACTGTCCTTCCTCCCACATGGCAACCAACAGGTAACCCTGGCGCTTCACCATCTTAGAGCCGGAGCCCTCAGCACAGCAGGCTCGGAAGATCCCGCAGCACTTTCTGGAAGGCCGTTAACCCCATTAGCGGCCTGGCCAAAAGCTGCAGATGCTCCACCTCCTGGAGACCCCAGAGTCCTGCTCCTCAAACTTTCCTGTGCAGCTGTCAATCACACCCCGGGGCCAGGGTCCAACTGGGGAGAGGGGTGGTTCCTTACACAAACCACGCCCACACCATGCCCTCTCTGGCCACGCCCACCTCCTCCATTCCTCCCCCAGGGCTTTGTTATAACACTCTACAGTCTACACCACATGTAATAACAAGGCGAAAGCCACTGAGGGTCCCACAAGCTCACCCTCCAGCCAGGCAGGGCTCTCAGCACAGCTTACACTGGCCCACTCTCCACCCCAGCCTCGCTGGTCCAGACACAGTGAACTCTGTGGCCTTTTTGCTTTGATCTCTCCACACAGGACCCCTCCTGCCCAGGGTCCCCCCATCCGTTTCTCCCTTCTCTATCCTCAGTCCTCCCCATATCATTGCACTTCTCCCTGGCACCCCAGCTCCATCCCTTAAAGGACCAGAACGCAGGGCCGGCGCTTCCACTAGGCGACCCTAGGCGGTCGCCTAGGGGGGCAGGATTTGGGGGGCGACATTTTGCCGTCCTCGGCGGAAATTCGGTGGCAGGGTGTCCTTCCGCTCCGTGTCTTCAGCGGCGGGTCCTTAACTTGCTCCGGGACCCGCCGCCGAAGTGCCCCGAAGACGCAGAGCGGAAGGACCCCTCCACCGAATGCTCAGAGGAGGAGCACTGCTGCCTAGGGAGGCAAAAACCATGACGCCGCTCCTGCCAGTACACCACTACACACTGGAAGGCTACTCACTCCTTCGTCTATCTCATCTTGTGCCCATTCCAGCAGCAACTGAAGTAAATGACAAACTCCAGAGGGGCTGGGGCCACTTCCAGCTTTTGAGGCCCCTAGCCATAATAACAATAACAAACGATGACACATGGTCTAATCTTGTGCCATCAGAACCATATATTTTTATTAATATTTATGAACATTTTAAACTCTTTAATATGACAAAGTCTATATCAGTTAACAAAACAATTATGTCTTTTACCAAATCACATCTCTTATTTGCTTAAATCTGTAGCTCTCAGCTGAGAGAGTGTGTCACATTTTGGTCCGATAGGGATGCACATAAAAACAAGTTGCGAAACTTATCAAATGCCAAAAAATTAACAAGTGTCTAAATTTGAGGCCCCCTTTGAGCCTGAGGCCCAGGCCAAATGGCCCTCCTGCCCCCCCTCTGATTGGCCCTGACTCCCATTGACACCGGAGAGCATAAGCCCAGCCCCCTGCAGGGCCGCCCAGACGGGGGGGCAAGAGGGGCAATTTGCCCCAGGCCCCGAGCCCCACGGGGGCCGCTACCAGAGTTTTTCGGGGCCCCTGGAGCGGGGTCCCTCACTCGCTCCGGGGTGCCCGGCAAACTCTTGCGGGACCGGGCGCAGGAGCTTCTGCCGCTCCCGGTCTTCGCCGGTGGGGGGGTCCTTCCTTGATTTGCAAATTGTCCATGATGGAGAACCCACCTTGATCCTTAGTAAATTGTTCCAATGGTTAATTACTCTCAATGTTAACAATTCACACCTTATTTCCAGGCCTGAGATCATGTTGTACCTCTCTCTGCTAGACAGAAGAGTCCATTGTTCCCCATGTAAACACTTATAGACAGTGATCAAATCACCACTTCACCTTCTCTTTGTTAAACTAAACAGACTCAAAGAGCTCACTCTCTCACTATAAGGCATGTTTTCTAATCCTTTAATCATTCAAATGGCTCTTCTCTGCCCCTCTGCAATTTATCAACATTCTTCTTGAATTGTTGACACCAGAACGGGACACGGGATCCCAGCAGATAGCACCAGTGCCAAATACAGAGGTGAAATAACCTCTCTGCTGCTACTTGAGATTCCCTTGTTTATACATCCCAGGATCATGTTAGCTCTTTTGGCCACAGTGTCGCATTGGGAGCTCATGTTCAGCTGATTATCTGTCAAAACCCCCAGAGTTTTTCAGAGTCATTGCTTCCCAGGACAGTCCCCCATCCTGTATGCACAGCCTACATTCTTTGTTCCCAGATGTATCCATTTACATTTAGACGTATTAAAAACACATTGTTTGTGACCAGCTTACCAAATGATCCAGATGGCTCAGTATCAGTGACTTGTCCTCTTCATTATTCAGCACTCCCCCAATTTTGTGTCATCTGCAAACTTTATCAGTGGTGGTTTTATGTTTTCTTCCAGGTCATTGATAAAAATGTTGAATAGTGAAGGGTCAAGAACCGATCCCTGCGGGACCTCACTGGAAACACATCCAGTTGGTGATGATTCCCAGTTTACAAATACATTCTGAGACCTATCAGTTAGCCAGTTTTTAATCCATTTAATGTGTGTCTTGTTAATTTTACATCATTCTTGTTTTGTAATCAAAATGTAAAGCAGCACCAAGTCAAACACCTTACAGAAATCTAAGTACATCACATCAACACTATTACCTTTATTAACCAAACTTGCAATCTCACCAGAAAAAGATATCAGGTTAGTTTGGCATGCTCTATTTTCCACAAACCTGTGCTGATTTGCATTAATTACATCACTCTCCTGTAATTCTGCATTAAGATTTAGGCACCTAAGTCTCAATTAAACTCAGTTAAGCCTAGGTCCCCGTTTTAGCTGCACTGCAATCCACAAAACTCCCTCTGAACCCTGCAGGCACCTGAGCTTACTTGGTGAGTAACTTTTCAGGATAGAAGTTCCCTAAGCACCTACATTTCTGCCTCTGGGCCTGCACACTGCTGCCTCCCTACGCGTCTGGATGCCTCATGGCTTAATTAAAACAGCTGCTAACGGGCTCTGCTTGGAACATGTATTACTTCTGATTTATGTTTCCAGCTTTGTTATTTGTTGACGAGAAAAGGTAAAGTAACAAGACATTCCAAGGCTTTGTATGATCACAGCTAATGGAGTATAAATCTGATGTCTGAAGGAATGCATGAATATTAAGACTGCGTCTTCACTTCTGAGCACATTAGTGCTGCCAAGTTAATTTCCTTTTGAAACCATTCTAGTGTGTGAGGCACTAGAGCACTTCTCCTAAGCAAACTAGGAAATGTGGGCGAGATGGAATTACTCTCAGGTGGGTGCACAAGTGGTTGAAAGACTGTACAGACACTAGTTATCAATGGTTCTCTGGGGGAAGCATATCTAGTGGGGTCTCACAGGAGTCAGTCCTGGGTCTGGTACTAGTCTAGATTTTCATTAATGATTTGCATAATAGAGTGGAGAGTATGCCTATCAAATGTGCGGATGACACCCAGCTGGAAGGGGCTAGGAGCACTTCCTAAGACAGGATTAGAATTCAAAACGACCTTGAAAAATTGGAGAATTGGTCTGAATTCATCAAGGTGAAATTAAATACTGACAAGTGAAAAGTACTACACTCAGGAAGGGGAAAAATCAAATGAACAATGGGGGATAACTGGCTAGGACTATGTCTACACTGGCAATTGAACGACAAAAGTTTTGGCAACAAGCAAACGCCACTCATTGGGGGTGGAAGTTTTTTGGCGGCAGGAGAGCTACGCTGCATGAATTTTAGCGGCACGGTTGTAGCTACACAGCTGTGTTGCTAAAAGCCGAGGTGGCAGTACTGCTGAAAAGGATCTGGGGGTTGCTGTCATAGGAGTCAACAGTGTGATGCAGTTGTGACAAAGGCTAATCTCATTCTGGGGTGTAGCAATGGAAGTTTCCTTCGTAAGAGATGGGAGGTAATTGTCCTGCTCTTCTCGGCTCTGGCGAGGCTTCAGCTGAAGAACTGTGTCCAGTTCTGGGGGCTGCACTTTAGGAAAGATGTGGACAGATTGGAAACTCCAGAGGAGAGCAACCAAACTGCTAAAAGGTTCAGAAAACCCGACCTATGAGCATAGGCGGCAGGTTCGTATAATTTTTGGTGGGGCCCAAAATGGTGCCCCCCTCCGCCCCCGCGCTCTCACCCTGTAAACTGATATAAAATGAAGCTACAATGCGTCAGCACCACAAGATTACAAGGGTCAATTAAAAGTGGAAAGTCAGAAGCAGCACTTGCCTATTAATACCTAATATACGGTATTAAATTTTGTTGCACCTGTTGTGACAAAGTGAGAATGTTCTTAATGTTTTCTCTGAATACTGTGTGGGTGCCTCAGTTTCCCCTGCAAAGTGCCAACTGACGGTGTTGGGGACAAAGAGATCAGGTGGCCTCCTTGTCCGGAAGAGACACAAAGGCCAGATGAGGGAGTGTCAGTTTGGAGCTGGCTGGGGAAATCGGGAGAGGCCCAGAACTTGGGTCTGGGCTCCCCACCCCCCAAGATGGACCTGACTGAGGGGTCCTGTTTTCTGTACTTACAAGCTCTGTTTTAGACTGTATCCCTGTCATCTAATAAACCTTCTGTTTTACTGTCTGGCTGAGAGTCACATCTGACTGCGGAGTTGGGGTGCAGGGACCTCTGGTTGCCCCAGGACCTGCCTGGGCAGACTCGCTGTGGAAAGTGCACAGTGTGGAAGGGCATGCTGAATGCTCCGAGGTCAGACCCAGGAAGGTGTAAGCTTCTTGCCCTGGAGACAGTATGCTCAGAGAGGAGGCTCCCCCAGAGTCCTGACTGGCTTTGTATGGAGTTGTTACAAAGCATCCCAGCATCCCCTTCCACACCATGCGCTTCCCAGAAGTCTGCACAGGCACTGACACTCCCTCCTCTGGCCTTTGTCTCTTTTCCAAGCATTAGGAGGCCACCTGATCTCTTTGTTCTCCAAACACCTTCAGTTGGCACCTTGCAGGAGAGTGGCCCAGGCCATCAGTTGCCTGGAGACAGGGTGTCAGCCATTCTCTGTGCAGACAGCATCACACTGGCCCTCTAGGGCTTTACAACAATCACACCCCCTTATCCCACCATCTAGAGCCTTAAGAAAAGCATTGGGGAAACTGAGGCACACAGACAGTATTCAGAGAAAACACCTGTATACGACCAGTTACATACTTTGAAGGGTGTAAAATAATCAAATATTGTGCTAAATACAATGATACTCCAAACTGACCACCAAATTTAAGTTGCATGTTTTTCCCCTCAGGTGAGGGTTCTGGTGTGGGGCTGGGGATGAGGGGTTCACAGTGCAGGAGCATGCTCGGTGCTGGGGGTGCAGGCTTTGGGGTGAGGCAGGGCTGAGGATGAGGAACTTGGGGTGCAGACAGGCTGCCCCAGGGCTAGGGCCAGAGAGGACTCCCCATCACCACCACTGGCAGCAGCAAGCTCCAGGGGAGGGCCCCCTCCTGCCCCCCATGGCACACACACTCTGCACATGCTCCTAGAGCCCCTCTCAGGTCCAGAAAGCTCACTCCCCTCCCCTATGATGGGTACTGGGGGGGGGGCACAGGTGGCCTTCCATGTTGCTGCCCCTCACCATAACTTCACTGTGGATGGGGGATGGGGCTGCCCCTTGCCCAGCATGGGGCAGAAGTGGGGTAGGCAGGGTGGTGGCTGGCTATGGGGTGGGGGAGCAGGGTGTCATAAAATTCACCCAAGCCCCAGCTGCTCAGGTCTAGGAAGCCTCCCTCTCCCATCCCTCCTGTGGCGGGTGGGTTGGTGGGTGCTGGGGGAGGGGGCATTGCCTTCACATGTGGCTTCCTGCCTCCCCTATGCAGCCTGCTGTGCCTCACTGGGGGTAGGAGTAGGGGCTGGGACTGGGGCTGGGGCAGGAGGGGAATCATAGGGTCAAACACTCAAACATAATAAAAAATCATAGGTCAAACACTCACGGAAGCCCCAACAGCTGCTAAGGTGAATGTCTGTCTGTCTCCTGGCCCGTTTGTGTCTCCTCCAGGTAGGGGCAGGACAGGGGAGGGGAGGAGGGAGGAGAGAGGAGGGGAGGCCCCCTCCCCTCCCCTCCCCTCCCCCTCCTGAGTGCTTCAGCAGTCGTTAGCACATTCCTCTTATGCTAATGCTGCAGCCCTTAGGCTACCGGCAGCAGCAGCAAAGGAGAGTGAGAGAGACGTGCTGTGCGCTCTCTTTACATTCAGGCAGGGAAACTCCGGGGAGGGGGAAAAATCTAATATTTCCAAATATTGGTGGAGCAGAGCCCCTGATTATGAATATTCCTGGGGCTTTAGCTCCAAGAGCCCATATAAGTTGGCGCCCATGCCTATGAGGCAAGGTTAAAAAACCTGTTTAGTCCTGAGAAAAGCAGACTGAGGGGAACCTGATAACACTCTTCAAACATGTTCAGGGCTGTGTCATGGGCTGCATCCCTGTTGGGCGATTCTGAGGATTAGCGCCACCTGGTTCAGTGCCCCCTTTTCCCCTTCCAGCATGGCTGCTCTTCTGCTCACAGAGTTGCAGCACGGCTGCGTCATAACGCGGGCTCTGGTCAGGTCACACTATGATTCCCCTTCTGGGGGAGCCTTTCCAAGCGGTGTCAGGCAGTCCTCACACTCACCACCTGATTGTGTCACTCCCCGTGACTCAGGCAGCCTTCCCTGTCACTGCCCCAAGCAGCTCCCCTCTGCAGTGCATGGCAGGCCAAGGTCTCCCTCTCCTCTGGGCTCCAGCCAGGGCCCGAGATCTGCAGCTACCCCAACCTTACTGCTCTCCTGCCTCCCATGCTTCTTTAAGCTTCCCCTCCATCAGACTTCCTCAGGCCCCTCTCTCCCTGCCACCCCCATGCTGGGGCCAGCCTGCTGGTCTGTCACGGGTGAGCTTCCTTCTAATTAGTGCCCTCGACACAGCCTAAATCTCCCTCCTGTGCTGCTTAATTGGCCGCTTGGGGTCTCTTGGCCTGATTCACTCTCTCCGGCCTGTGTGGGGAGCAAACCCCATCACAGGCTGTTACACAGGACAGTGACCAACTGTTCTCCATGACCACTGGAGGTAGGACGAGAAGTGATGGGCTTCATCTGCAGGGAGATCCAGGCTAGATATTAGGAAACACTCTCTAACTCTAAGGACAGCTAAGCTCTGGACCAGGCTCCCAAGGGAGGCTGTGAAATCCCCATCACTGAAGGTTTTTAAGAGCAGGTTGGACAAACTCCTGCCAGGGATGGTCTAGGGCAGGGGTGGGCAAACTTTCTGGCCTGAGGGCCACATCTGGATGGGGAAATTGAAAGCAGGGCCATGAATGTAGGGCTGGGGCAGGGGGCTGGGGTGCAGGAGAGGGTGCGGCAGGGGGCTCAGGGCAGGGGTTGGGGTGTAGGAAGGGAGCGGCAGGGGGCTCAGGGCAGGGAGTGCAGGAGGGGTGCGGGTGCAGCAGGGTCTCAGGGCAGGGAGCTGGGGTGCAGGAGGGGTGCAGCATGTGGCAGGGGGCTCAGGGCAGGGGGTTGGGGTGTAGGAGGGGTGCGGGTGCAGCGAGGGCTCAGGGCAGGGAGCTGGGGTGCAGGAGGGGCGTGGGTACAGCAGGGGCTCAGGGCCGGGAGTTGGGGTGCAGGAGGGGTGCGGAGTGTGGCAGGTGGCTCAGGGCAGGGTTTGGAGTGCAGGAGGGTGTGCGGTGTGGCAGGGGGCTCGGAGTGGGGATTGGGGTGCGAGGTGCAGGAGGGGTTTGGGTTGCGGGCTCTGGCCCGGTGCCGCTTACCTTGAGCGGCTCTGGGGTGGCAGCGGCGCACAGCAGGGCTAAGACAGGCTCCCTGCCTGCCTTGGCCCTGCATCGCTCCTGGAAGCGCCACGTCCCTGCAGCCCCTGGAGGAGCGGGGGGCAGAGGGCGCTGCTCCTAATGCTGGCAAAGGGGCAGGTGCCAACCTTAGCACCAACGCAAAAAAGGTATTATTTTCTCTCTCCCTTTTCAAATAAATAAACACAGACGGAACACAACAAGCCTCACAGTAGAAATGGTTCCCAGCCCCCGCTTCCCCATGCAGGCTGAGGTTACAAAATGCAGAAAAGTGCCCTCTCCTTCCCCCCCCGGGTTCTGGAGTCAGCAGCACTGGGATGCCCATAAAGATCTTGCATTACAAACTGATCAAATAGTGATTCTCGGCCCTGCTAAGCCATTGCTGGAATCAGTGTGTTCTGTGTGATTGTATCCCCCAAGCTAATTCCATGAAACTCCCTGAGCAAATATACTTCAAATGAATCCACTGACGGACAAACGCTGCCTGTGCACAAAGGCTGCTCAGCCCCCTGTCGTTCTGCATTGCTGGGTCAAGTGAAAACCAACATGATGCCTGCAACTGAAGGAATCGGTGAATGAAAGTGCATGATTTGCCACTTGGGATACTTTGCCTATAGCATTTTGGTAGACACCAGGAGCTGGCACTGTATGTGAGCAGAAGAGCATATTCCCAGTATCTACCAGCAATCTCTGTCTGCACCGGGTGAGATCATAGTCCCATTGAAGCTAATGGCAAGGCCAGGGTTTCACCCAGCAAATGTCTGTCTAGACTCCCGTGTCTATACATAGCAAACAGCTGCCTGCTAGGGATGCGCTCCCTGCATCCCCAGGCTTGGTGGCTAAGCGCAGTGCTCACACCCATCTGTCTCAGGGGTCACTGTTATTTACTCATGGTTTTATGGGGGTGTACGGAGGCCCCAGTCACGGTCCCATTCTCAAGCTTTCCTCCAAAACCACCAGGGTTAGAAACTGACTTTTTTGTTAAAATAAAACCTGTGTCTCCACAGTCAACTGACTGGGCCTTCAGAAAACCCCAAATGCTGTGAGGCTGCCATAAGAAGGGGTGAGCTGCCAGCACTGCATGGGAGGGCAAGTACCATTGGCTCATGATTCTAAATCACTTAGGCCCTTGGAAATCCCAACCCCGCTGCTTCCCCCTCCCTTGTTGTTTAACCCCCAGGCCCAGATCCTGCAGCTGGAGCCACATGAGCAGATGTTTGCCCCATTGACAGGGCTTCTCACAAGCATAAGCAGCCCCCTGCAGATCCAACAGCAGGACTGGGACCACAGGCCCCTGTCCTGCAACGTGAGGTGTAAGGGCAGGCTCCTGAGCCCACACGGAGTCCCAGCAAAGTCCACAAAGCTGTGGGCGAGTACGGCCAGGTGCCTGCCTGTATGCAGCACATTGCAGCAGCAGGGCTGGGGGCTGTAAGGGCTGGGTCTCCAAATAAACGTTGGCTCAGTGGTAGTCAGCACCTGGGCCAGGTCACAGCAGGGAGATATTCCCTGGGGTAGCGAGAGCAAATGACTCTGTGCCCTGAGGTCCCGGCACTTCCCCTGGGCGTGGGGGAGTCAGACTCAGGCCCTGCGCCGCGAAATATTCACACAACGTGGAACATCCTCAAGAGGGGACAGAGTGAGCCCAGGAGTTAGGGCACTATCCTGGGATGTAAGAGACCTGGGTTCACGGCCCTGGGCCAGATCAGGCAGAGGAGCTTTGAACCTGGGCAGGGCCAGCTCCAGGCACCAGCCAAGCAAGCTCATGCTTGGGGCGGCAGATTCTACGGGGTGGCATCCCGCCCAATCCTAGGGTGGCACGGCCGCTTTTTTTTTTTTTTTTTGGTTCGCTGCTCTGGCCGCCCTGTAGGGGGCGGCAGCACGGAGGAGGGGAGCGCCCTGCAGCAAACTCAGCAGGGCAGCCCGTGTCCTCTCCCCGCCGACTGGAACGGCACAGAGCCCTCCCAGCAGGCAGCGCAGCAGTCAGGGCATGTAGCGAGTGCCCCGCTGAAGCGCTGGCTGCCCACCTCCTCTCTTCCCCCCCGCTCCCTCCCCCTCCCCTCCACTAGACCGGGCACGCACTCTGCAGCACAGGGAGTCCCCTGGCTCCAGCTGCCGTGGAGGGTTTTTTTGTTTTGTTTTTTCCCCTGCTTTGCCGGCCCTGCCGTTGTTCCCCCCCACCCCTGCTCTGCTGCTCCAGCCGCGCCATTTTTGTTTTGTTCCCTCCCCCGCTTTGCCGCTCCAGCCGCACCGTGTCCCCCCCCGCTTTGCCGCTCCAGCTGCACCGTGTCCTCCCCTGCTTTGCCACTTCAGCCGCACCATGTCCTCCCCGGCTTTGCTGCTCCAGCCGCACCGTGTCCCCCCCCCCGCTTTGCCGCTCCAGCCGCACTGTGTCCTCCCCCACTTTGCCCCTCCAGCTGCACCGTGTTCCCCCCCGCTTTGCCGCTCCAGCCGCACTGTGTCCTCCCCCACTTTGCCCCTCCAGCTGCACCGTGTTCCCCCCCGCTTTGCCGCTCCAGCTGCACCGTGTTCCCCCCCGCTTTGCCGCTCCAGCTGCACCGTGTTCCCCCCCGCTTTGCCGCTCCAGCTGCACCATGTTCCCCCCCCCTGCTTTGCCGCTCCAGCTGCACCGTGTCCTCCCCTACTTTGCCGCTCCAGCTGCACCGTGTCCCCCCCCGCTTTGCCGCTCCAGCTGCACTGTGTTCCCCCCCCGCTTTGCCGCTCCAGCCGCACCGTGTTCCCCCCCGCTTTGCTGCGCCGTGTCCTCCCCCGCTTTGCCGCTCCAGCTGCACCGTGTTCCCCCCCCCGCTTTGCCGCTCCAGCTGTACCGTGTCCTCCCCCGCTTTGCCGCTCCAGCCGCACCGTGTCCACCGTCCACCCCCGCTTTGCCACTCCGGCTGCACCGTGTTTTTTGTTTTTTTTCCCCCCCTGCTTTGCTGCTCCAGCCCCCCCCCCTTATTTTTTTTTTGCTTGGGGCGGCAAAAAAGCCAGAGCTGGCCCTGAACCTGGGTCTCTGACCTGCTAGGTGCCTGTGCTAATTGGTGGGCAGTAAGGGAGCTCTGTTTTATGTAGGACCCAGTCTACTGAGCCCCACTTCCAGGTCAGGCAAGATGGCCGGGGAGCACCTAGCATGTGAGTGCTGCTGGCTTGGAGGTGAATTAGATGCCGGCCAGAGGCCTGAGGCAGCAGGAAAGCAGATGCCTGCAGGGCAAGGCAGTGACCGTTGGGGGGGGGGCACTCAGGAGCTGAATTTGTGACTTAGATCCTTGAAGAGGCCATTAGGTGCCCACCTCGGGCCTGACCGCCCCAGGACAGGGCACCTATGAGTTAGTGACTGCGACACCCACGCTCCTTTCTGGATCCAGCCCTAAGGCGTACAGAAAGGCTGGGGGAGAACGGAGACTCGCACCCAGCGCTGTCAAGCCCTAGGGCCGTTCCCTAAGCACTGGACCCCCTTCCCTCTCGCTAGCCCTGCAGTGTGTATCTCAGCATCACATCCTGATTTACCTCAGCGTCACTGGCCGTCGGTCTCGCTAGGCCCCAGGCCTAGGTGATCAGAAAGCTTCATGTCACTCTACACTAGTCAGCTTCACCTTGTCGCTCAGGGGTGTGAACAATCCACACCCCTCCCCGACCAGCGTATTAAACCCACCCAAGTCCCTGTGCAGACAGCACTAGGCCCAGGGGCGGCTCTAGCCATTTCACCGCCCCAAGCACAGCGGCACGCCGCGGGGGGGCGCTCTGCTGGTCGCCGGTCCCATGGCTCCAGTGGACCTCCCGCAGACGTGCCTGCGGAGGGTCCGCTGGTCCTGTGGCTCCGGTGGACCTCCCGCAGGCGTGCCTGTGGATGCTCCACCGAAGCCGCGGGACCAGCGGACCCTCCGCAGGCACGCCTGCGGGAGGTCCACCGGAGCCACCTGCCGCCCTCCCAGCGACCGGCAGAGCGCCCCCCCACGGCATGCCGCCCCAAGCACGCGCTTGGCGTGCTGGGGCCTGGAGCCGCCCCTGGCTAGGCCGATGGAAGAGTTTGCCGACCTCTCTACGGAGAGTGACCATACGTCCCGTTTTGGCCGGGACAGTCCCCTTTTTAAGCCCTGTCCCGGCCGCCCTGACTTTTTTGGGAAAAGTGGGCATTTGTCCTGTTTGCTCTCACCAGCTTGATCAGTGGGTCAGAGCAAACAGGACAAACACATCGTTTTGTCAAAAATGGGTGGGGGGAACATGCCGGGGGATGAGCGGCAATGCCAGCCCCGCATGGGGTGGGAGGCAGGGCCCAGGAGGGGGGCAGGCAGGGCTGGGGCAAGCAGCGACACCAGTCCCATGCGGGGAGGGGGGAAGGGCTTGGGCTAGCCCCGTGCAGGTGTCCCGTTTTCCCTTTGGGAAATATGGTTACCCTACCTCTTGGGGAGGCGGATTAACCCTCCCATCCACATACGTCGTGTGCACGGTGAAGCACTGCGAAGCGTTGACAAGCCCCCGGCTGCAACGCAGGGATTGCCAGAGCGGGGTCTGCAGCCACTGCAGCAGATCTCCTGGTTTGCAGTGCAGCAGAGGAGACCCTTGTACTGAATTGCTCCCTGATGGCATGTGTGGAGCCTCCAGCTTGCTTCCCATACTGCTGTCTGGAGTGGGGGCATCTGGATTTGATTTTCCTGGAGCTGTGTTTTGGGGCAATGGGTCCTGATCAAAGGAAGGCACTTAACTAAGGTCTCTGGATGTAGCAGGTGCTCCACTGCACTGTAGTTAGTTTCTGGGGATAATCTGCAACTGGAAGCTCACAGAAAAATAATTACATTTTCTCTAAGACACTGTAACAGCTTAAGCCAATAAGAGGTAATTACATGGTAATTTTCACATCGTTACGGAGCAATTTGAAGGCTGTTGCAATGTATTAGAAAGACCCTGGTTGCACCAGCGTCACTGAGCAAGGAGAAATATTGCACTTCACTTCCACTGAATAAAGCGACTAGCTGGTGTAGGGGAGCGGGGGCTTTCCAGACCTAGGTTCGGTTCTGGGCCAGGTTGCAGGTGATATGAGGGATGCTGTTGCCCTCTGGTGGCTTTTCGAGCTGCCTGCATGCCCAGAGTTTGGGGGGGTCTTGGAGCAGTGACCACGTCCTTACTACCAGCACGGGCTGAAATTGTCAAAGCAAGCAAGGGCAGGGCTTCTCAAGCTGGGGGTCATGACCAACTATCAGGGATCGTGACCTCCCTGCCCTTCCCATATTGTTATAAATAGGGCCCCACCAAATTCACAATCCATTTTTGTAAATTTCACAGCCATAGCATCTTAAAAATCTTGAATTTCATGTTTTCAGATATTTACATCTTCAGTTTCACAGGTTGTAACAAAGCATGAGCATGTATTTAAAACCAGCAAAATATAAACGTGAAGCCCTTAAGTCAGCGTTTCTCAAACTGGGGGTCCCAACCCAAGAGGGGGTTGCAAGGCTATTGTAGGGGGGTGGCAGTACTGCCACTCTTGCTTCTGCGGTGCCTTCTGAGCTGGGTGACCAGAGAGCAGCTGTCTGGATGCCCAGCTCTGAAGGCAGTGCCACCACCAGCAGCAGCACAGAAGTCAGGGTAGCAATACTGTGCCATGCCACCCTTACTTCTGCACTGCAGCTGGTGGCAGGGCTGCCTTCAGGACTGGGTGCCTGGCTAGCAGCCTCTGCTCTCCAGCCTCCCAGCTCGGAAGGCAGAGCAGAAGTAATGGTGGCAATATCGAGAGCCCCCCCCCCCCCATTGTAACCCCCTTTTGGGTCACAAAAGACCAGATTTAACGGTTCATGATGCGGTTTTCCCGGCCGTGAATTTGGTCGGGCCCTAGTTATAAACCTCCACAGGCTGGATGAGGCAGAGCGGCCCGGATAGGTGGATGGAGAAGATAGATAGACAGGAGGGAAGGAGAGACTTAAACAGCCCCCAGCTGGCCCCAGTCATCTGACTGGCAGCCAGCTCTGAACTGGCCACATGGGGAACTCTGCGCTACCCACCTGGATCTCCGCGATGAGTGGCTGCCACTGCGGAATTGCTAACCTGGAGCCATCTCCGCTGTGTTCAGTGAGGGAGATCTAAAGGGCTGCTGTGCTGATTGCAGCTTCCCCTCTGCCATGGTGAGTGGGTGGCTGGTTAATGCAAGCCCAGGCAGGAGTGCGAGCTGCAGGGTAAAGCGGCAGTGACAGTGGAAAATGGGTCAGAGATCCTGACCTAGGGATGGAGGAAGAACTGGCAGTGGGAGTGCGTTCTCTGGGCACTTTGTCTAGTGGTCAGAGCAGGGAATTGGGGAGCCAGGACTCGGTTCTGTTCCTGGCGTAGGGAAGACGTGGCCTGATGTCTGTGCAGGGGACTGGGAGCCTGGCATCCTCACCCTGGCTCTGCCTCTGACCTGGGGGAACATCCCAGTTATGGAAGCCCCCGTGAGCCCCACGAGGACATGACCTGCCTGGTTGCCCAATGGATGACTTGGAGCCTGCGTCCCCGCTGATGGCTCACAGAGAGCCTCAGGCCCCAACTGCTTCCGTAGTTCCTAGGCCAGTGACCCAGCTTGGCTGCCCCCAAAGCCCCCAGGGGCCGAGCCCCCACCAGGCAGCGCTTGCAGAGCTGCCCCCAGCGAATGAGCTGCTCCGAGCCCTTGCGCAAGCTGCCCCCACAGCGGGATGCTCAGGCTAGGTGTGGGGATGCGCAGCTCCCCCATGGGGCTCAGTCCTGCTTAGTGCCCACCTACGCCCTGCATCTTTCAGCCCCACAGCAGGCAGGCTGGAGGCAGACCACTGAAGGAGGGGCGAGGGGCACACAGCCCCCCCCCAAGAATACAGCCAGGGGGAACGCAGGCTGGGAAGCTGGGCGGGGGGAGCCCACTCACCTGGATGTAGGAGACCTGGGTTCGAGTCCCTGGAGGACTCCATGAGCCAGAGCAGCAGCATAGCCACTGGGCCCTGGTGTTCTGGGGCTCTCGCCGGTGCCTGTCGTGAGAAGGGGCTGCCAGTCGACCTTGAGGAGAGGAGTCAAGGCTGAGAATCCCAGCAGCAGAGAGGCAGCTGGCTCTGGTTAGTCAGACACCTGAGGCCCAGATCAAAGGGCGTTCGGTGCCCCAAGCCCCACCCTTCTCTGTGGCGTCTCCTAGTAGCTTGCTGCCCACTCAGCCCACTGGCATCTGAGAATCCCTGGTGTAGGCACCTACCTCTGCCTGGCGAGCCCGGGGCTGAGAAGTGCCCTGTGTGCCGGAGGGTGGGCATTGCTATTGGCCTTGTGAAGCTGGGCTGGTCCCCAGCAGGAAGCACTCAGCGCAGTGCAGCACCAGCCTCCGGGGAGCAGAGTCCGTCCAGATAAGAGGTTTAAACCAGGGCCTGCTTCCCTCCTGCACAGGCAATTGCAGGCTTCAGTCTCCTCTGCACAGAGCCCTTTGCACCCGCAGCTTCCAGGGCAGATCCTCAGCTGGAGCAAACCGGGGTGGCTGTGTTGATTCAACGCGGCGGTGTCGATTTGCACCCGTGGCGGGCCTGGCCCTCATCATTAACCACTGACCCTGTGTGGAAGAAGCTCCCCGGCTCCCAGGCGGAGGAAGCAGAGACGCAATGGTGGGCATTATTCTTTACCCCGCCGTCGTCCTGTGCTACTTCTACCAGGTATCCTGGGGGAGCCAGCGTGACCGGCTGGTCTTGGACTCCAGGGCTTCCTTCAATGTCTTCTGCCTCTTTGCCATTGTCCAGCCCATCTGCCTGGCCGTGGGCGGCTACGCTGGCATGCTGGTGTATTGCATCGCTGCACTGCTCTCCTATGCCCTTCTGCCCAGGACAGAGTGCGGCGGAGACGCGGGGTGGGCGAGGCAGCAGGACAGGAAGGCAAAGAGAGCCTGAAAGTGACCTGCAGCCACACCATGGCCAGGACCCTCGAGGTGGCACCATCTCCTCCCCCCGCTGCTGCTTCTGAGCCCACAGAGCAGCTCCTCCACACAAGTGGGTCCTTCCCTTCCCAGCTAGGCCCAGGGCACCGGCCCGTGCCCAGGAAGAGGAGCAGGAGATGCCCTTGCCCAGGGATCGTGTGCCCTGCCAGGTGTGTTACGGGAGAGGGTGTGGGAGCAGTAGCTACGCCTCCCTCTGATGCATCTGACATTGGCCGTTATTGGACACAGGCCACTGCACTCTGGACTCTGCCCATGGCCTGCTGAGGTGCCTACGTCCGACCTGTGGCACCATGGACACCCTCACAACCCCGCCAGCTGCTGCCTGACCCGTGGGTGCCCAGCGTCCACCAGAGGCCAGGCAGAGCTGCCTACGTCCTGACACTGCCCACCAGCAGTGAGCTCCTTGGCAGCCTGGCTCATGCCTAGGTGCGGCCTGCAGGATTCTCACGCCAGGCACCGCCCGCCTGTCTCACCAGGGAGATGGGGGTCCAGCTGGGAGCAGGCCCAGGCCCTGCAGCCGGTTTGAAGCCGCACAGCCCTGGTTTCCTAAGATTTGTCCTTGTCCGGTGCTGATCTAAAACCCAACATGACTTTGGCCAGTACCATCGGGGATGCACTGAGGGCCCCATTGGTCAGCGTGTGCTTCTCTGCTCCCCCCATATGTGTGAGACCAGCCTGCCAGGGGTGGGGTCACGCGGTTCCAGAAGTCCTGTATTGTAGGGATCCATTAGTGGCCCCCTATCCGGCAGGTGTGCTCAGAGCTTGGCCAAGTGTAACCCACATGCCTCCTGGGTGTGGTGCTCTGTCCCATCTAGTGGCACTGAGCCCACGGAGAGAAAGAGATTAATAAGTCTGCTCTACAGCCGTCGCTAAGAGGCCATTGGCTTTTAGCTCATGCAGTAGAGGCTCATGACCTAAGCTCCAGAGGCCCCAGGTTCAATCCCACCCACCAACGACTGGGGTCTGTGGGTGTTGCACAAGGACAGATCAGAGTTGGGGGGCAGCGTTGGGGCACTCCCCCACACTATGTGGGAGAACCAGGCTTAGATCCCTGCTCTGCCTGCCTTGGCCAGGGGCACCCTACCTCCAAGGACTTGAACCTGACACGCCCCCATTGCCCGGGGGTGCCTGCGCCACCCGACTGCAGAGCCGCTGGACATGTAACTTGTTATAGAAAGCAGAACAGCTTCAGCACGAGTCCTGGAGAGACGCTTCCAGCCCAGCAGGCAGGGCCCTCTCCTGGGAGGTGGGAGACCAAAGTCCCTGCTTCAGATCAGGCACAGCAGGACTTTGAACCCAGCTGGGCACCCGCTGCCTGGGTGTCCAGTGGCTTGGTGCCCACTGGCTGGGCACTGGGCTCTGGCTGTTCGCAGAAAGGGCTGGCCTGGTGGAGGTAACTGAATCCAGGACGGTTCACGGCTGAGAAGGCTGAGCAGAGACTGGCGCCTCCTTCCTGCCTGTCTGCGTCTCTTTGTGGATTTGGGTCCTGAGCCCCATCCCCTCCCTCTGCCTGTCACCCCTGGCCGGCTCAGCAGGCTGGCATTCTGGTGCCCGTTCTGGGGTGCCTGGCTCTCCCCATGCAGTGCACATGGCGCCTGCGGGCCTGACTGGGGGCTGTGGATCCGACAGGGCAGCCGAGCCTGTAGGAGTTGGGCAGTGCAAAGCCAAGCTCCCTTGGTAACTCTAGCAGTCAGGCAGTAGCAGCGCATGCGTTCAGTACTGGAGATCCCGGTTCCAGGCTCACTCTGGGCCCAAACAGGGGGGTTGAGCCAGGACTGGCAGTAGGGGCAGCCTGGGAGCGGGGCTGGGTTGGGTTGGGTGAGGCCTCTTCTCTCACCCAGCTATGTGCAGGGCAAGGCAAACCTGGCCCTGGCTGGGCTCATGGGCCGCTGCACCCCTCAAAGTGGCCGGGTTCGTGCTCTGACTGTTCCCACCCTCTCCAGGGGCCCTGGTCTTGGTCTTTACAGCTGGGGATGACAGAAGTGCCACAAAAGCACTAAGAAGTGTGATAGGGTCAAAAAGACCTCCCAGCTCCCTAGGGGTGGGTGTGAGCGGGAGGGTTTCTCCTCTGAGTATAACGGATCTTTTTCACTAATGTGCTGCCCTGCGGCTCAGCGTAGCCCAGGCTTTGTGGTCACTCCGGTGAATTCCTCTCTATAGGTCCTGGCCAGAGGTGGGCAGCTGCACTGACAGAGGTGTCATTGCACTGGAATCACTGGGGCTGAGACAGTCTGGGCCCTTCCTCAGAGCACTCCAGTGGGGCCGGCAAGCAGAACCGGGCTTTTCTCCCTCCCTGTCTGTGACCAACCTTATTTCTACCGAGACCTGTGAGCTCTCCAGGACAGGCAGCCTCTGCCCAGTACATCCGTGTACACAGCCAGGGCTGGCTCACTGGGGGCCGATCCTCGAGTTGGACCCCTGGCCGCTACTGTAATCCGAATAATAAATACTAGTCCCTAATTCTGTGGGCATTGTGTCCTTCCACTATGAAATACAGGACATGGGTTTGTGGCCATGCATGGATCCCTCCCCTGTGGAATGCAGTCTCTCGTTTTGGGGCCACGTGTGTATCCTTCTGGTGTGGGTATGTGTGTATCCTTCCTCTATGAAAAATAGTCCCTAGATATTAATTATTTTTGATTGCGATTACGTGAGACCTCCCTAGTTAGAAGCCAGCTGGCGAGAATTGAAGGTCGGCTGGATGTGCCAGTAGGGTGAACACCAGCGTCAGGGATGCCCAGGGACAGTCTCACACACGTTACAGCGTGCCATTATTAATATGTTCTGCATATGCAGATCGGCTGGTGGTGCTGGCTCTGCTGTGTAAGAAGTATTGTGGTGTCGGCCGTCTCATGCATTATTCACTGGCTGAAATGAAAATGCTCAGTCTCTGGCGCTGGCTCTGGCATGCTCATGTGTGTATTACAAACCAGAGCCCTCCAGATCTTTCCACTGTGGGCAGAAGGACCAGCTGCTCGGCGAGTGTAAATCCAGAGGAGTTGACCTGTGCGGATTTGTACCCGCTGAGGAGCTGGTCTGTAACCGGCGAGCAGTAGTTCCAGCCCCAGCATGGCCATGCACCGACACGCAGACACCAGCTCGACCGCAATGAGTTCGATGGAGGACTTGATGTGCTGGAGCGACCCCAACTCTCAGCTGCTGAATGTCTGCAGAGCTCCAGGGAAGACAATGGAGTTGCACCCATTTACATCCGCTGGGGATCTGGCCCAGTGAACCTTGCCCTGACCTACTGCTCAGGGGGACTGACGCCAGTTAGTGGCGGAATGGAGTTTGCATTCTAACAATGGTGAAAGAGACTTGCACCCACTGGCTGTCAGCATCTGCTCTCCTCGGCTTGGGCAGGGAACAGGCCAGCATCAGGGCATGAGCCTTGGGAGAGGGAAACCCGCTCAGCTGGCTCTCCCCCTGCCCGCAGACGGCCCAACCCTGGGACACAGGGCATACTGTGGGGGAGCGGGGGGGGAGGGGCTAGCCAGTGGCCAATCAGGCAGGCTGGGGTCGGGGTGGGGCAGCCACGAGCCAGCAAGTGAGGAATTTTGCCATCAGTGAGTCCTCCCCAAACACACCCTGATCTTCCTGCTGGACACCCTGCGGGAGAGCCCAGGCCTCCTCCTGGCAACTAGCCTGAAGTGTGTCCCTGGTGACCTGCCCCATGGTGCCCCACTTTGGACATGTCCCGCCCACTGGCTGAAACCCCTCCCATCCCTGCCACTTCACCAGGTAATCCCGACACACCCGGCCTGGGCCTCCTGTCAACCCAGCTTTACAGCAATGTAACTCCCTGACTTCAGGGGAGTCACTCCTGATTTACACCAGGGTCAGGGAGATGGGCATCGGGCCCAGTGGGGTTACTCCTGATTTACACCAGGGTCAGGGAGATGGCAATCAGGCACAGTGGGGTTACTCCTGATTTACACCAGGTTCAGGAAGATGGGCATCCGACCCAGAGCCCTTTTTCAGGCCATACCTTGAATTAGCACTAAGTAACCCTTAACCGTGCCCGAGCTCAGGGGCAGCAGTGTGAGCAAGCAGACTGGTGAACTCGCTTTGACCGACTGGCAGCCTGGCGCCCCAGCTGAGCAGTTTCCCCCTGCACTTCGCAGCTCTCCTCCAGGCACGCACGGCTGTCCTGCACTCGGGGGTCAGCCTGGCCTATCACCACCTCCCAATCCTCCCAAATTCCCCACATGAGGAATCAGCTACATACAGATTCCAGCGCCCAGCCAGATGTGGCATTTGAAGTCCTTTCCCTATTATTTAATTGAACCAATGCCTAAAATAACTCCAACAATTACTCCAGCTAATGGCTGTTCTGTTTACCAAAAGCCTTTATTCTCCCAGGCTTTGTCTCTAGGATGATTAACTTGCTGCAGGTCTCTGCTGGAGTGGGGAGGAGAATTGTTTAGGGTGGCACAAGAAGCTGGAACTAACTGGGAGCAGTGGGGTGAAAAAAAAACAAGAACATTTGGACTGAATATCACATCCAATAGCAAGAGCTGACATTCAGCCTAGGAGGAGGGGGAAATCGGCCACCCTTGTGAAGGTGGAATGGAGAATAGACTACTGGGAATGATCCTGTGCCACCGCTGAATAGATGACATGACATCCAGGTATGGGATGGGACATGGTCTTGCCTACTTCAGCTCTCCGGTGTAGTAGCAAGACTGTCAACCTTTTATCCTCATGAGTTGGAGCTAATGAGAGCCATCTGGTCTGGTTGCCAGGGTGAGTCAGCAGAGCAGCTCTGCACCTCTACACAGGTCACAGGTCACAGGTCACCTACAAGTATGAAAGTGGAGCCAACAGCAGGACTTTGAACCTGAGCCACTTTGAATCCCATGAGGCTGGTCACATTCTGCTCCCCCTGGAACCAAACCCTGTAGTTGGGTTAGATTCAACACCAGAAGAAACCAGTTTTCAGGCTCTGTTTTGGCTATTGCCAAAATGCCATGAGACGAGCCATCCTCGGCCCAAGATGGTGGCAGTCTGGCTGGGACAACCTGGGCGATATCAGTGCTTGACCCTTCCAGACACAAACCCTCACCCTCAAGCCTTGGCCTCACCCAAATTTGGATTGGATCCCCACTCCCATGGCCCAGTTGGTGTTCACCTGGGAAAAGTCCCTGTAAAGGAGCATGTTAAAACTGCAGTTCAACCTGCCAACTCATGAGAGTGCTGAGATCAGGCTGAAATCTGTGGTGATGCTTCGCTCTGAATTCACATTGTGCATCTGGGTTTACACTGTGGCCTGGGTCTAAAGCAGGGAGTTTGGATCTGACTTTTAAATTCCCCCTGCCAGCCTCAGCTAGCCTTGCATCACTGTGCAGAGTGTCTGTGTGCCATCAAAACAACTGCTGTGTTCCCCCAGAGGCAGCTGCATTTCAGTGATGGGTGAAGCAATTTCTATATTTAGTCAGTAAAGTAGGAAAGCGTTTTCAAAGCCTTCTGGATAAATATAAAGGTAAGTCATTATCACAATCCTTATTATCCCTACCTCAGAGTTTCCTTCCTTTTGCAGAGGTGAGCAGAGCCAGGAATTTAATTTTTCTTCTGCATAGTAGAATTTGACTTTTTTTTTAATTTTAAGCTGGTATTTAAAGATGCCGACTGTCATGAGGCGAAGGTCTCCAGGCAGGGATGTAATAACTGACATTTCCATTGAACCTCTCAAGGGATCTCAAAGCCCTTTATAAGTGAATTTAGGTTCACTAATACCCGGGGAGAGACAGCGTGGTCTTATTAACCCCATATTACAGATAGGGAAACTGAGGCACAGAGAGGGGAGGTGTCTTGAGCAAAGTTCCCTACTGAGTCAGTGATGGAGCAGGAAAGAGAATGCTGGTTCCCTCCGCTAACTGCTCTACCCCACTCCCCTCTCAAGGCTGGATACAGAACCCCGAAGGAGAGCTCAATGGAAAAGTTCAACCAAAACATTTTTTTATTGGAATGTGCTGATTTGTTAAACTTGTGGAAACAGTTTGGTATGGGTGAAGGTCTGAGGCTGGGCTCAGAGGCAGGATGGAAAAATGTTCCAAAACTCCAGTGTTTGTGGAACTGAAATTTGAGTTCCCAGCCAGATCTCCCCACCCTAAACACTATCTCTGTCTCCTAAATACTAGATAGCACCCCTTTTGCCAGAAACAGGAAGAGAATCCAGGAATCCTGAGTCCCAATGCCCTGGCCTGGTGCTAGGGGGCGCTGTGGTGCGACTGCTTTATGGAGATCTAAAACAGATCCTGACTCCTATTACTGCTAGAGGCGACCTATAAAAATGATTAGGGGGCTGGAGCACATGACTTATGAGGACAGCCTGAGGGAACTGGGATTGTTTAGTCTGCAGAAGAGAAGAATGAGGGGGGAATTGATAGCAGCCTTCAACTACCTGAAAGGGGGTTCCAAAGAGGATGGATCTAGACTGTTCTCAGTGGTACCTGATGACAGAACAAGGAGTAATGGTCTCAAGTTGCAGTGGGGGAGGTTTAGGTTGGATATTAGGAAAAACTTTTTCACTAGGAGGGTGGTGAAGCACTGGAATGGGTTACCTAGGGAGGTGGTGGAATCTCCTTCCTTAGAGGTTTTTAAGGTCAGGCTTGACAAAGCCCTGCCTGGGATGATTTAGTTGGGAATTGGTCCTACTTTGAGCAGGGGGTTGGACTAGATGAACACCTGAGGTCCCTTCCAAACCCCGATATTCTATGATTCTAGGACCTGCAAAGGGGGAAAAGTTTCCTCTTTGACCTCTCTAAGGGTGACCTGAAAGGTTTTACTGTTTACATAGAATGGGTGCCAGGCAAGGGGAATTCTGCTTCCTTTTACATTAGAAATCAGTTTTGTTAACCCTGTTTTTCTATGGGTGCCTGGAGACCTAATAGGATTATATCACTAGGACTGGGATTGTCTGTCTGTTTGTGCAGTACCCTGCAAAACAGGGCCCCATCCAGACTGAGATCTCCAGGTGCTAGCACAATAATTATTGATAATAATTAGCCAACGTTCATAGGGACCAAGGGAGAGACACTTCCCTAAGTCAAGAGAGTCAGTTTATGCCCAATTCTCAGCTGGCGTAAATCAGCATTCCTCTGTTGAACTCAAGACCATTTACACGAGCAGAAGATCCATTGTTAACATCACTTTAACTCAAAGGCCTGGGAACCAGTTGGGAGGAATGAACTCTTTGTTAAAGTGTGACGAAGCTGCCGCTCCACCTCTCTGTGTTCTTCCCTCCAGCAAAAAGGGAGAAGACTTGACAACCCTGATGTCTCTGAGGCAAATGAACCATTTATAAAAACGTAAAGACCTTTCAGCCCTGCTTTGTAAATTATAAAGAGAAAAGGCAGGGAGCAAACGCAAATGACCAGTTACACAGCCCCTTAGCCTGAGACTCATGAGCCCAAGTCAGCTGCCACAGGCCAGCTGTGGGTGTTTATTTACACACCCACACCCAGAGTGGCAGAAAGGAGGTGCTATTATCCCCAGGTGGGGAACTGCATCACAGAGAGCCTGAAGGTCAGAATTTCCAAAAGAGTACAGATCCTATATGCTAGACTGAACAGCTTGAATTTCAAAGGAACCCAGCATGCAGGGAGGAGAAACAAAGTCACAGAATCGCCCAAGGTAATTAGCAGCACTGGGAGTAGAACCCCCAAGTCTCCTAATCTAGTCCCTGATCTGCTAGACCACACAGGTGCCCCTGAAGCAGCTGATCGCCCACCCTTGTGCTGGGGGTAGAACCCAGGAGTCCTGACTCCCAGTCCTCTGCTCTAACTACTACACCCTACTTTCGGAGCATGAGCTTAGCCCTTGTGCACACCTCTGCCCAAAGCAGCCCTGCTGGTTTTGGTGTGGTTCCTTTTCTGGGCAGAACCCTTCACAGACTGACTCATTCAGTGACTTGGGGGAGGGTTGGTTTATGAAAGGAAATAACACCATGTAGAGGAATTGTATCTGCCCCACACCAACCAGCACTAGCCATGTAACATGAATGCCTCGGAAGGGAAAATTGTAACATAAGAGCAGTGAAAATGTTGCTGCTGTTATTGTTAGTGACAGGAACACAGAAGAGAGAAAAGACAAAGCTTGTGAAAACAGCTGTACAGCTCACAAGGGAGATCCCCCTGGAGAGGCGGGAGCCATGGCACAGCTAGGAGTGGACATGTGGGGGAGTCCTAACTCCTGGTAGATGGGCAACAGCCAGTGGAGAGGGGTGACCCCCACAGCCACATGGGCAGGGCTAAGCTGGGGCGAGGGGCTGGTCAGTGCCCGTGCAGTACCTGGCTGCTGGTGAAGTTGTCAGGACTGGGAGAAGTTTGCGACACTGGGCATTCACACAAGCTCAGTGCTGGGTGGGCCTGGAGGTGCCCCTGGATGGGAGACCCCTGTTTGAACCCCTCCTCATCAGGCATAGCAAGGGTAGTTGGACTGGTTCCCTAAGCTCTGGTAAAGGATCTATGGGAGTCACCACCCACCCCAGTGTGGCATTGGGCGTGTGCTACAAATCCCACCCAATGGGGCCCAGTGATGAGCAAGGCAGGAGAGCATCTGGTCTCAGCTGGGGTGAGGCTCGCACTGGGTCCTGGGTGTAAGACAGGTGTTTGGGTGTAAGACGGGTGTTCCAGAAGCAGAAACTTAGCTACCTAGGGGACTTATATAGCTAACATGTAGGCAGCTGCAGAGCCAGGCAGCTGCTGAGCAGGGGGTTGAGGATCTCGGCACCTGAAGTGGGAGTTGGTGGCCAAAGTCCTTTTCTGGTTCTGGGCCTTGGGCCTTGAAGGGCCAGATTTTCCAAAAGTGAGGAGCTCCACCCTCTGAAAAACCAGGCCCCTTCCAGGCAGGGAGTCCTAGTGGATAGAGCACTGGTCTGGGACTCAGAACATATGGACTCTGTTACTGACTCTGCTGCTGGGCAAGTCCTGTTACTGTTCTGTGCCTCAGTTTCCCATCTGTAAAACAATACTGACCTCCTTTGTAAAGCACTGTGAGGTGACGGATGACAGGCACTAGATAGGAGCTGGGGATTAATACTGTCTGCAGCTGAGCACCCCAAGCCTCTAGCCACTGTTGAAAGCATAGGCCCCAGTGCACGAATGGGAAGGGGGCAGGCATTTGATTTGTCATTCCCTCCCATCCCTCGAGCCATTACACAGATGCTCAGGTGATGTCACTGGGTTTCACCATTTCAGTAACGGATTTCAGCTGCTGACTGAGAACATCTTAGACCCAAGAGGAACATGTGGCCCCCCATGAAAGGGTTACTCTGTAAATGCCAGCTCTCAGCTGCTGCGAGTCTAGCACCCTGCTGCCCTCTGGATCACCCTCAGCCAGGGACAGCGCATGCTGGTGAGCCACTGAGTTCCCACCCGATACCCCTGGGCTGGGTGGAAGGAGATTTACTGAGAACTGAGCCCTCCTGCTTATGGACCCTTCCTGCTCCTGCAGTTGAACTGGTCTCACTATAAAAGCCACTATGGGGCCCTGCAGCCTCTGCCAGTGCTGCTCCACCTGCACAGCTAGAGGCCTGGACACCTCCCAGCCGCCAGTGAGACACGCTCGGGTCCCACGTTTGCCAAACCAGCCCTGTGATCAGCCAACTGGTGTCACGTTGCCTCGTGCAGTGGGTGTTTTCACGACCCAGGGCTGGGGAGCTGTAAGGCAATAAGTACCAGCGCCCTCTGCTGTCTGGGCCGATGGTCTCCTAGTTGCCGGGCTCGGGGTTGGATTCTCTGAAGGTCCCAAACAAAGGGATGCAGGAGAATAGTGTCATGAGCTGGCTCGTGTCTGTATCAACATTGCCCTCTGGTGGTCACAGTCTGAGTGTCATAGGCACGCTGGACTAGATCCACAAAGGGGACTTGGGCTCCACAGTGCAATGCCTGGGCCGCCGGCCGCCTGGGGGAATCACAGCCCTGAGCTCGGCACCTAGGCACGGGGAGAGTTGGGCACCCAAGAATGGCATCCACAGACACCAGCCCGCTGAGCTGCCTGAGTGAGGCAATTGGAGACGCCAAGGCCTAAGCCTGGCCCTCAGGATCCTCAGCCCATAGCCCTCTCCTGAGCCAGGTCAGCCCTTCCAGGTCAGCTGGGCTGGGAGAGACCTAGCTTCACACCCTGCTCCAAATCTGGCTGAGGGGGCTTGAACCAGGATCGCCCCATCCCAGGCGAGGGCTCCCACCCACCAGTGGGCTGTGGGGCAGAGGGGCTGGGGCTCCTGCCGGCTGTGTTTTGGGCAGGGCCCGATCCAGTAGCCATGTGCCGAGGTGGCCTCAGAGCACCGCTACCAGATCAGGTCCTCCATCAAGATAGGCGGGGATGCCCAATGTGAGTATCCGGCCGGGGAGAAGTGTGAGCTAAGTCAGGACTGCGGCAGCTGGGTGCGACTCACAGGCAGGTTTTTAGTCACCATGGGGACTTTGGCAGTGGAAACTGAGGCACCAAGGAACTTCAAGTGCCTGCAGGGGTAGGCAGCAGCTGAGCAGGTGCTCTGGGGCTCTGAATGTTGGATTTAGGCAGCTCACCCCACTGTGGCACTAGCCCTATGCTGCTAACAGCTATGGAAATGCTGCGTTCATTAGGGCCTGTGGTCCTGGAATACGGAGCTCTGAGTTTGATCCCTACGGATGCTGAGAAGCAGGCGGATTCATGTCTCGTTCAAGGGATTGTGTCTGTTGTGTGGGCTCATCTGGGGAGGGCAGAACTGGGCAGTGCTCAGACAGCGCACGAGAGCCATTTGCATTCCTAGAACCAGGCAGGCTGGGGACAGCTCACAGCTCTGCGTCACCGGCTGCAGCAGCATCCCTCACAGGAAACCTACCTGTGTGCTGAGTGCTTCCGCCTTTCCCCGTAGGAGCCCCCAGTGCCACCTGGCAGCTAGTGCCAGCCGCAGGACTGGTACAAGAACAATCCTTCTCCTCGCCAGCACGTCTCTTCCGCTGGGTTCCAGTGCTCAGTGAAATGGGGGCGAGGGGTTATAAAGTGCTTTCGCTGGCTCTTGGGGCATTGCCGGGCTCTCTCCGGGCTGGGACAGTCCAGCCGACAGCTGAAGGCACTTGTGGGTGAAGCATTTTCCAAGCAGCTGCTGTTAATCTCCAGGTTCTTGCAGAAGCTTGAAATCTGCAGGGTTTATGCTGAGCTGCCTAAATCCAACATTCAGAGCCCCAGAGCACCTGCTCAGCTGCTGCCTACCCCTGCAGGCACTTGAAGTTCCTTGGTGCCTCACTTTCCACTGCCAAAGTCCCCATGGTGACTTAAAACCTGAAAAGAACTAGAGAGTGAGAGATACAGCAGAGGCATAAAATTAAGGGTGATTTTCTAAACATTTGCCTTTCCATCGGCTGCTGGGCCAAGGGAGTGATCGGGGAGTGGTTGTTCCAGCCACCCGTAAAGATTTATAAACAGAACAGAAGGAACCCAAATGTGAAATTGCAGAACTACTAACTGTGGTTGGTAACCTGTCCTTTAAATCAGCTTCTGTCCCAGATGACTGGAGGATAGCTAATATGACGCCAATTTTTAAAAAGGGCTCCAGAGATGACCCTGGCAATTACAGGCCGGTAAGGCTGACTTCAGTGCTGGGCAAACTGGTTATAACTCTACTAAAGAACAGAATTATCAGACACATAGATGAACATGATCTGTTGGCGAAGAGTCAACATGGTTTTTGTAAAGGGAAATCATGCCTCACCAATCTACTAGAATTATTTGAGGGGGTGAACAAGCATGTGGACAAGGGGGATCCAGTGGATATAGTGTACTTAGATTTTCGGAAAGCCTTTGACAAGGTCCCTCACCAAAGGCTCTTAAGCAAAGTAAGTATTCATTGGAGAAGAGGGAAGGCCCTCTGATGGATGGGTAACTGGTTAAAAGATAGGAAACAAAGGGTAGGAATAAACGGGTTTTAGTTTAGTTCAGTTTTCAGAATGGAGAGAGGTAAATAGTGGTGTCCCCCAGAGGTCTGTACTGGCACCAGTTCTATTCAACATATTCATAAATGATCTGGAAAAAGAGGTAAACAGTGAGGTGGCAAAATTTGCAGATGATACAAAACTGATAGTCAAGTCCAAAGCAGATTGTGAAGAATTACAAAGGGATCTCACAAAACTGGGTGACTGGGCAACAAAATGGCAGATGAAATTCAATGTTGATAAATGCAAAGTAATGCACATTGGAAAACATAATCCCAACTATACATATAAAATGATGGGGTCTAAATTAGCTGTTACCACTCGAGAGAGATCTTGGAGTCATTGTGGATAGTTCTCTGAAAACATCCACTCAATGTGCAGCGACAGTCAAAAAGGCAAACAGAATTTTGGGAATCATTACGAAGGGATAGATAAGATACAAAATATCATATTGCCTCTATATAAATGCATGGTACACCCACATCTTGAATGCTGTGGGCAGATCTGGTCACCCCATCTTAAAAAAGATATATTGGAATTGGGAAAGGTACAGAAAGGGGCAACAAAAACGATTAGGGATATGGAACAGCTGTTGTATGAGGAAAGATTAATAAGACTGGGACTTTTTAGCATGTAAAAGAGATGACGGGGGGATATGATAGAGATTTATAAAATCATGACTCATGTGGAGAAAGTACATAAGGAAGTGTTATTTACTCCTTTGCATAACACAAGAACCAAGGGTCACCTGATGACATTAATAGGCAGCAGGTTTAAAACAAACACAAGAAAGTATTTCTTCACCCAATGCACAGTCAACCTGTGGAACTCCTTGCCAAAGAATGTTGTGAAGGCCAAGACTATAACAGGGTTCAAAAAAGAACTAGATAAATTCATGAGGTTAGGTCCATCAATGGCTATTAGCCAGGATGGGCACCTCTGTTTGCCAGAATCTGGGAATGGGTGACAGGGGATGGATCACTTGATGATTACCTGTTCTGTTCATTCCCTCTGGAGCACTTAGTATTGGCCACTGTTGGAAAACAGGATACTGAGCTGGATGGACCTTTGGTCTGACCCAGAAGGGCCATTCTTATGGTCTTATGAACTACTATAGCAAATCCTGGGATGCAAAGGGATTCTAACCATGGCCACTCAGGACAGCCAGCAGTAGCAGGAGGAGACCGCTAATCCCTGTGCTCCCAAAGCACCCACCACAAGAGCTACAAAGGGACTCCCCGTGAACTATTAGCAGGATGGAGCCTATGACACACAGAGGAGCAGTTATGATTCCATCAGCCGGAAGTGCTGAGCACCTATGACTCTTCCTGATTTCCGCAAGGGGAGCTCCAGCACCTCTGGAAACCACACAACAAACAGCCTGGGCTGAGCCAGCACCAGCTGCCAGTGTCACTGCTTGGAGACTGACAGGTGCTTCACTGCTGAGAAGCATCTCCACAAAGCACTGCAGGCACCCTAGGGACCTGGAGCGTGAGAGCTTGGGGGTGAGGCAGCCGTGTACAGCGTGTTTCTCCCTGTCTTATGCTGCAGCACAGTGACTGAGCTCTGCTCTTCATGCTGCGAATTGACTAATAGGAGATTAGTTTAAATCTCAAGCAATTTATTGCCTCTGTCCCCACGTAGAGCTACAAATTACATCTATTCCTCGCTTGGTATCACTGGTTTCCTCTGTCCCTGTCAGCTACAGAAAGCAATGGGAGGTGGAAAACTTTTCGCGGGACTTTCTTCCACTGGGGAGCATCCAAACTTTGCCCAACTAGGGCCACGGTGGCCATTTACTGGGAATGGCACTGAATAGAGATTCAATTTGGAGCCAGCCTTGTGTTTAATAGGGGCAGGTGGCCCGCGGAGACTAGAGTGCCCCTACGCAGTGCTAGATCTGGATCCAAATGGAGCAATCGATGCTGCAGCTCCCCCAGTCTGGACGGGCAGCCCACACAGTCCCACCATGCAACATGTCACCTTGCACTGAGCTGTGCACAGCCTCTGCAGGGGTCCCACAGCATGTGGGGGGAGCACCACTGCGGGTTGTTACTGAGCAGCTGAACGTGGAAGTCAGCACTCAGAATATGAACTGCTGCCGCTTGTGCTGCAGGAGCAAAGAGTTGCAATGGAGTCACGTGCTCTGATGACCAGCCACGAGGGGCAGCGTCGCTGATGTGGTGTATTGAGGACTGTGCTGGAATTGCAAGGTAATAATTTGCAGAGCGGGGGATGGTTCCTGGTCCTGCTTGCAGGCTCGGGGGCTCTGTAGGGCAGAGTGTAATCCAGGCCTAGCAGCAAGCTTCAGTCTGCAGTCAGCCAGCCTAAAAGAAGGTGGGCTGAGTAGGGCCTCATGCCTTAGGGAGCAGCCTGCTTTGTCTCTCTCTGTGTTTGGGTCCTGAGTGCTGCATAGACTGTCGGTCCTTCATCAGTTGAGACTGAGCCGATCACAACACATCTTCCAATTTTCTCTTGCTCTGGCCATCCTTCGCCATGCTTGTCCATATCTCCTTGTTAGGAAATCATCCCACCTCTTCGGAGGCCGCCCGTGTGGCCGTTTCTGTTCACGTGGATACAACTCGAATATAGCTGCAGTCCATCTTTTGTCGCCGAGTTGGGCCACATGTCCCACCCACCACATTTTGTTGAGCCTGCTTTCAACAACGTCTCACACTCCAGACTGCTGCCTAATTATTTTGTTGGGGATGTGATTGCGGAGCAAAATGCCCAAAAATGTTCGTTCCAGAGCCCTCTGTGTGACAGACAGTTGATGTTCTTCAATCTTTGTCATAGAACATCGCTGGAAGCACGGTCGAGCTGAAAAGATTCGCACAAGTTGTTTTGCTGATCTTTCCTTGGAAGATGTCCTTGATGTCACTGAATGCGCGCCATCCAGCTTTTTTTCTGACGACAGTTCACCTTTCTGATCATGGCACATGTTGACTTCCTGGCCCAAATAAACGTATTTATCAACCTCTTGGATCTACTCTCCTCCAAAAGTTATTTGGGTTCTTGGCAGAACATCTGATCTCATGTATTTCGTTTTCGACTGATTCATTTTTAATCAGACTTGACTACTTTTCACGTTCAGTTCTTTAAGCACTCTCTCAAGCTGGGCTGTATTTTCAGCTATCAGCAGTATATCATCTGCGAACCTGAGATGGTTTAGCCGCTCGCCGTTGATATTAATCCCACCTTTCAAGTCTGCTCATCGAAAAACCAATGCAAGCCAGGCTGTGAATAATTTTAGTGAAACTGTATCTCCTTGTTTCACACTTTTCTCAATGGGGATTTGGAGGGGAGTATCAAACAGCAATATGTCCATGCTGCAGCCAGAGTTCGCTTCCTTTAGTAATGTGATATATTTTGTGCTGATGCACTGTTCTGAAAGAGCTTCAAGAACGGTGTTAGTCTCTACGCTGTCGAACACCTTCTCGTAGACCATGAAGGCAATGCATAAAGGGAACTTGTATTCCCTTGAACGCTCTAGTAGTTGGTTTAGAACGAAGAGGTGGTCTAGCGTGCTATAATTCCTTCGAAAGCCAGCCTGCTCTCTAGGTTGCTGTTCATCCAGGTTTCATGATAGTCGATTTGTTATTATTTTAGTGAACAATTTATAGATATGCGAAAGCAGGCAGATCGGGCTATCGTTCGCAATTCCAGGGCACAAGCTCTTGTTACATTGTAACCTTCCAGTCAGAGCATTTATGTTTTTACCTAACTTGTGTGTGTGAATATAACACCCCTCTCCTTGCAAAGCTCCAGCCCTATGGAATTCCACCCCTGCCTCGGGGAAAACTCCTGATTGGCTGCAACCCCCACTGCCCCATCTCTATGGAAAGAGCAGCCAATCAGGGCTGCTGTAGGAAGCAGGCAGTGCTCTAACCCCACCCCATGAGCTGACATCATTTTCACGGGAGGTGAGGGGGAAGTAGAAAGAGCTTAGCCGCCCAGTGCAGCCCTGCTCCCCCTCCCCTCCCACGAGCAATGGATCAGTCTTCTCCCCCTCCCTGCAACACCTGATGGGGGAAGAGGCAGGGAGGGGAGCCTCTGGAGCTGCAGGTGGAGGAGGGGGACACACAATGAATGAATTGGGGGCAGAGAAGAGCTGGTGGCTCTGCCCCATCAGGCAGCAGTGAGAATGGGGGGCAGATCCTCTTGTGCTGTGCAGCAGGAAACTGGTGACACTTGTTGCCCCGACACCTGGTGGGCAGAGGGCAGTTCATTAATCCAAACACAGCGTTGTCTTTTTTTTAAAAAAGGCAGGATTCTGGGGCCAAGCTCATAATCATTAAGGTGGCCACATGGGGGCTGCCTGAACCTGTGTGCCTGAACCATACCAGCCAGGACCACCAAGGCTACACACCCCAGCATGCCCTGCTCCAGCATGTTCCCTGTGGAGACTGCGGTTCCCAGGCTGCACTGCTCCAGCGTGGTCCCTGTGCAGGCTACATGTCCCAGCATGCTCTGCTCCATCTTCCCTAAGTAGCCTGGCTGCAGTTCAGGCTTGCTCCTTCCCACAGCCAGGCCGGGGCTTGCCCCTATGGCAGACAAAGCAAAGCTGCCCTGTTAGCCCCTGGGCCGTGCTTGGGCTGGTCCAGCTGGAAGTGGCTTGGGAATTAGTCCCTGAGCAAGTTTCCCAGGCACACGGCCTGGGCCCTTTGCCCCACTCTCCTCTCTGGAGCGCTGTCCCCTGGGCCCCTGCAGTCCTCATCGCCAGCACAGCAGCTGTGGAGTGACACTGGCCCCTAGTGGGCACATTTGAGACTGGCTGGATGCCCAGGGGCTCTGCTTCTGCAGGGCTCCAAAGACAGAGCTGCTCCGATCTCGAGCTGTGGGCTCCTTCCCCTGCTCCTCCCTACTGTCCACTACATTTTAGAGTGAATGTGGTGCTGGGAAAGGAGCCACCTCATCAGCCCTGGAGACCAAAGGCCTCTGATTACCCACCCCTAGGGCAACCTTCGCAGCCCTGCCCAGCAGGGACCCCCTCGCCACATCCCCCGGGGCCACCTGGCTGAGACTGCCAAGAGAGAGGCTGCTCGGTGTCACTGCAGATGGCTCTGCAATGTGTCCAGGGGAAGAAAAGCAGGGATTCACATGCCAGTCGTTAGAGGAAGGGGCCTAGGAAGCCTGTACCTGTACCTCTGGGGCAGAAGAAAAGTGCAAAATGGAAAAAGGGCAACAAAGAGATACAGAATAAAACCACCTGATGAGAAATGCTGAGCAGCAGGCAGTGACTTTGGAGCTGATAATGTGGACACCCGAACCGTCTGGATCAACTGGTTGGCAAACTGACTTTGCACCATTCTCTTGAGCAGCCTGGCACGTCTCCCTAGGCCAGTGACTTGGATTATAGTCATGCAGAGGTGGTTGGAGTGGATTACGGCCTTAAGAATTTCAAAATGGTTGTGTTCAAAATATGATGGGTGTGTTAGTTTGCTGTGGGATTGTTTATCAATGACATTTTGACTGTTATTGCTGGACTTCTGAAATAATTTTTTATTCTATGATATAATCAGCCTAGGTGAAGATTTCCTATTGAAAATTGTATTAGGCATTTATGAATTTTAACATTTAAATTTCCCTTTCAAGCTGTTTAGGATGTTGCTAGCTCGAGATAAAGGTTTAAATAGATTTAGATAATCCTCATCATTAATTATTTTCTCTATAAAACTGGGGCTAGAATAAATTAAGCCATTTAAGCAGTGGTACAAACAGCTGCAGGAGGAGGAATCTTTCATTTACAATTTCATGTTTTTCAAGCAGTGCACCAAGTAATACTCAGTGAGAGTGACTTGCATTACTCTTGTTTCAGGGTCCAGGTTAGACAGAAAGGGGTTATGAACATCCATCAGCTGCAGTATCTACAACTTCAGAGGCAGCTGCTGGCCCCACCAAACATACATCAGACAATAAGTGATCTGTATTGTTTTTAAAAAGACTTTCTTCATCATCCATAGTTTTGCTGGATGAGTTCATAACCAGGACCAGCAAATTCCAATAAGATTCCAGTTGAAAGCCTGCTCGGTTCATTTATGCAACAAATTCTCCCTTTGATTGATATAGTTCAATCAATACAACCAGGCTGTGCTTCACTGGCAGAGCAGATGCTGTCAGAAGGTTGCTTCAAAGATAATGGCCAATCACTCTGCAATCACATCAGCCAACTCCCTCAGCACCCTTGGATGCTCTAGATCTGGACCCATGGACTTGTGCATGTCCAGCTTTTCTAAACAGTCCTTAACCACTGAGGGCTGTTCACCTCCTCCCCATACCGTGCTGCCCAGTGCAGCAGTCTGGGATCTGACCTTGTCTGTGAAGGCCAAGGTTAAAAAAAAAAGCATCGAGTACTTCAGCTTTTTCTACATCATCTGTCACTAGGTTGCCTCCCCCATTCAGTAAGGGGCCCACACTTTCCCTGACCACCACCTTGTTGCTAACATACTTGTAGAAACCCTTCTTGTTACCCTTCACATCCCTTGCTAGCTCTAACTCCAATTTTGCCTTGGCTTTCCTGATTACCCCCTTGCATGCTCGAGCAATTTTATACTCCTCCCTAGTCATCTGTCCAAGTTTCCACTTCTTGTAAGCTTCCTTTTTATGTTTAAGCTCACTGAAGATTTCTGTTAAGCCAAGCTGGCTGCCTGCCATATTTGCTATTCTTTCTGCACATCAGGATGGTTTGTTCCTGAGCCCTCAATAAGGCTTCTTTAAAATACAGCCAGCTCTCCTGGACTCCTTTCCCCCCTCATATAAGCCTCCCTGGGGATCCTGCCCATCAGTTCCCTGAGGGAGTCGAAGTGCTTTTCTGAAGTCCTGAAGTGCCACTGAGTTGAGTGCAAGGCCTTCCACCAATAAGGAAGTGGAGGTTGAATGGGTCCAGTGGGGACTTCAGTGCTTAGTGTGCAGCCCTAATGATGCATTAGTCAAGTTTCACATTTCACTGTTAAGGGAAAAGTGCCCAGCCATTCAGCCTGAGGTCAGTGGGTAGCTGTGACAACAGCAGACTAGTCGTGCTACACCTCAGACTGCCTGCACCCCACCCTTTTCCCCCCCTCAAGAAGGGATCAGCTCCTTGTTCAGTTGCCTCCTTACACACTTGTGCTACCTGCACAGACAGATCCACTCCACTCCATTAACTCCCCAGGTCACAGAACTGCAGGTGTCCAGCGAGCAGAACCAAACCAACCAGCTGCCCGAGGGAAAGTTCAGTGCAACAGCTGCTCTGACAAGCTCTATTGCATTAGGACTGCAGCGAGCAGGAGATAGGATTCGCTTCCTGCCAAGCGTACAGTGCTTTGAAGGCAGGTGAGTAGGCACAGGACAGCTGAAGAGCAGTCCCTGCTAGAAGTCAAAGGCCCTTCAAGGAGTCACATACATTTGCAGGGTACCACAGGTGAGTGGAGAGATTTCTTCTGAGCAACCAGCTCCCTGCAGGAGTCACCTTTGCACACCAGTGAAACCGGACACCTCTCTACCTAGTTAGCATTTCCAGGGACAGAGATCAGAGCAGCAGTGAACTTGCCTCAGCCTACTGCAGCTACTGCAAGAGCAGTCCCCTTCAACTCAACCAGTCATTGTTTGCTTACCTGCCTCTCTTCAGGAGACTGCTGTCCCCAAGGAGAGAAGCTCTTCAATCAGAGGCCCTGGAAGTTATTAAGTTTCACCAGCAGAGAAAAACACAGTGGGAGATGCTTTCAGTGGCATTTGAGGCAGAGCCTGAAAGCATTATTTCAGTGGGAATGTTCTTCCACTTTAAAAGAAGTTGTATTAAAGCAATGGAGTCGCAGGCCCATTGACGCTGTTGAGTCCTGCCCCACATCAGCAACCATGCCCTCTACAGAATGCATTTCAGACCTTTATTTTAAGAAAATCCATGTATTACAAAGAGTATACGAGAGCACACTGATCTTCCATGCACGCACACATCTGTCTTCCTGCAACAAGTCTCCTGTGACAAGGAGCTTTAACGGGGGGGCTGAATTAGATTTCACAGAAACTCAGTTCTCTGAGAGAGGGGGATTCGGTATCCATATCCTAGAGACCATGGAAGATTCTGCTCTTCTCCAGGAAGCTGTGGATTCTCCTTACAAGTTCATTCTAAACATGAATGAATGACATTTAAGGTAGCCCCACATGCTGGAATAAGTTCTTGGGTGCTGGGGAAAAATTTCCCACTGCCTGTTCTCCTAGTCCAGTTCGGCACATTAATCATGTTCCACTGTACTCTTGGTTCAAATGATCCTATAGATTAACATGGCCTTTTGGTTGCCTTTTAGAAAAATAAGACAAAGTCACTGATTGCCCAGCTCGGAGAGTGTGTTAAAGGGGATGCCGTCAAGCTGGCTAGGCCCAACGTTTACCAATAAATGAGGATGCAAGTTGTCAGACTCTCCTGATTAGAATCTTCCTTCTCTCGACATGTCAACTCCCTCACCCTCAAAGGAGAGAGTGCTGCAACCTTGTTATTGCTCCTTTGCTGCTGAGGTCCAACAGCCACACTGGATTGCAGCACAGCTGTGAGTATGCATGGCATGCCAGCCATCTGCTCTGTGTGGCCTTTGCATGAGACAGTTCCCTTACCACTCAGAACAGAGAGCAAAGGGGTGGCATGGTGGGTACTTGCACCCTGGGCACACCAACCAAAACAGGGTTCAGCAGGGGTAATTTCAGGCCACAAGGCTTTGACAAGAGACCCTTTCCCCAGTGAGGCAGGAGGTAGCTCAGGAGAAACAGCACTGCCAGCGCTCTTGAAGAGAACCCGGTTCACTTTAGTTCCTAGGCAAACTAATTGTAGATATTTTTAAATCCGCTTTACTTTAAAAAAAAACTGCCTCAAATAGATTGTAGAGTAGGTAAACGCTGGGCCTAAACCACTGGCTCGCATTCCCTGGAATGACAGGACAATCCCATGGGGGATACAGGATTTAACACATGGGAGTGCCAACAGATTAACTGCAGAGGACCCTGGTCTAACCCGATGGGTAAGCCTTCAGAATCTTCACATCATCTGCTGGGCGATCTTGGGCATTTGTCTCCACCATGCCCACTCTGTTCACCACCCCAATCCCTTGGCAAACACGGCCAAAGATAGTGTGCTTCCCATCGAGCCACTGGGTTGGTGCCAAGGTTATAAAGAACTGACTGCCATTCGTGTCTGGGCCGGCATTAGCCATGGCAAGGATTCCTGCACCTTTGAAAGAACGGGTACGAGTTAGTAACCTGCCTTTAGACCGAAGATCTGAAGCCAGTTTCAGTTAAAACCAAACCAAACCCAAAAACCAGATCAGTCTCTTCCTAAGCCAATTACTTCTGGTAGCAACTAAGGATCCAGTCATATGGCTTAATTACCAGGATCAAACATACAGCAAAAAGCTTCTTACAGTTATTCTCTACTCCTGTTAAACATCCTTTGTGTGCTCAGCTAGGGTAATTTTGATTAAGTGAGACTCACGCACTGTAATTTGTTCCCATAAGGACGCCGGTGCATTGTAACTCCTGTATAAACAACAGAAGGGGGCCCAGGAGCCCTCGCAGTTGAGGTCTTTACGAGCTGAATTAGAATGTAAGAACAGTTTAGTTGTATTACACAGGAAGCCTATCACCACATTGCACTCCCAGGCGAGTTCGAAACATTGTGTTTGTAACAACCCAGCTGACCTTTACCTTGATTCACAGAAATAATTTTAAAGGCGGCAAACATATTCAGCCTTTGGGATTTGTGATTTAGCACAAGGAGTTCCGCTGGCATTAGACCACTGATTAACTAGCTCAGTGGTTTGAGCATTGGCCTGCTAAACCCAGTGTTGGGAGTGCAATCCTTGAGGGGGCCACTTAGGGATCTGGGGGAAAATCAGTACTTGGTCCTGCTAGTGAAGACAGGAGGCTGGACTTGATGACCTTTCAGGGTCCCTTCCAGTTCTATGAGATAGGTCTATCTCCATAACTATCCTTGGGAAGAGACTACTTAGCTGAAAACAGGACAGCTGCAGCATTAACTCTGCAGGCTATGGGGTCATAGCTCCTCAATTCCATTTGTTTGAGGAGGAGAGGGTACCATGTTATCGTTTATTTGTCCGCAAGGCGACCCTAGTTAGTTGTTACTTTTTCATTTCCTGCCAAGTCTCTTTAATGCTTCACTTGTCGTTAAGAGCTACCAAGCCTGCAGCCCTCACTTCACCCAGACTCCCAATGACTTCTGCATAAAGACAGTGGGACTGAGCCCTAAATTGGTGCTATGCCCAACCTGCAAGGTTAACAAAACATCCACACAGGTCCCTCAAATGGCACTTACCTGTAAATTTTAGTTCTGGATGAAGTTCATCTTCAAACTGCTTCCCATAAATGGATGCACCCCCTCTGCCTGCCCAGCGGAGAAAAGCAGATATGCCAATTCAGAAAGCCATGTTACACATTCAAGACCACGCTCACTGTCATACAAGTGCCAGCCAACAGTCTAGGAAATGAGGTTTGTTCAGTTCTATTGGTAACATGTGATGCTCAGCACAGGATGGATAGCTCAGTGGTTTGAGCAGTGGCCTGCTAAACCCAGGGTTGTGAGTTCAATCCTTAAGGGGGCCATTTAGGGATCTGGGGCAAAAACAAAAAACCCACCCTGTCAGTAGGGTGACCCAATGTCCCAATTTTATAGGGACAGTCCCAATTTTGGGGTCTTTTTCTTATATAGACTCCTATTACCCTCCACCCCCTGTCCCAATTTTTCCACACTTGCTGTCTGGTCACCCTAGATACATCCCATCATCCAGTCCCCATTTCTGGCAGTCAGAGGTTTAGAGATACCAAGAGCATGGGGCTGGTCCCTGCCCATCTTGGTTAATAGCCATTGAAGAGCCTATCCTCCATGAACTGATCTAATTCTTTTTTTAATCCTGTTATACTTTTTGCCTTCACAACATCCCCTGGCACCAAGTTCCACTGTGCATTGTGTGAAGAAATATCTCCTTTTGTTTGTGTTAAACATGCTGTCTATGAATTTCATAAGGGGTAAGTAACACTTCCCTAGTCACTTTCTCCACAACAGTCATGATTTTATAGACCTCTATCATAGCCCCCCCTTAGCTGTCTCTTTTCCAAGCAGAACAGTCCCAGTCTTTTTAATCTCTCCTCATATGGAAGCTGTTCCATACCCCTAATCATTTTTGTTGCCTCTCTCTGTACCTTTCCAAATTCTAATATATCTTTTTAAAGATGGGGCGACAAGAACTGCATTGCACTGTTCAAGGACTGGCTGTACCATGAATTGATATTGTGGCATTATGTTATTTACTGTCTTAATAAGAACAGACTAGCAGTCATGTTGTAGGAACCTGCAAGTCTAGAACCATGGGGGTTAGGGGCTGCTGCCACTTTGACATTGCCACTGGGCACTTACTCTGCTTCCAGGTAATGCAATCTAATAGGGCTCCCACTGCCACAGAATCAAAGCATCTCACAACCTGTAATGTATTTAACCTCACACACCCCTGTGAGGTAGGGCCATACTATTAGTTCCAATTTACAGATGGGGAGCTGAGGCCCAGAACAACTAAGGCTACATCTACGCTAATGGCAGCATGTAGAGTATAGGAATTACACATATAGTTGCATACCACACTGAAAGGCTCCCCCCTTGCCAGAGCCTTTTCCACACTGCCTCCCCCGACAGAGCCTTTTTTCCACTGCTGGAATCTTTCACTGCAATGGGGAAAGACTCTGGCAGCAGGAGGCGGCAGCAGGAAATAGCAGTGTGGAGGTGGGAGGCACTGCTTGGGTGTTTAGACAACACGGAGGGTTTATACCCTAGGAGTTCAGGCATGTAAGACACTCTTAAGCTCTGCCTCACCATCTACACTGCTGTTTATACACAGGCTAGCTGGACGTGCTTTTATCTGTACTCTACAGGCAGCCTGTAGACCTACCCTACATGACTTGGTTGAGGTCATACTAGAAATCTTTATGGGCACAGGGAATTGAACCTGGGTTTCCCCAAGTCCCATATTAGTGTCATAAACACTGGGCCATCCTTCCACTTTACTTTACACCTCCTTCAGTCCTCTGGCCTCCCTGGGATGGCCAGCCCTTGGGACGCCAAGGGCATACACTGGAGCAGGAAGCGTCACCACACATATGCTTCCTTGAGGTCTGCCAGGGAGGTTTAGCTCCCGCAGACACTCACGCCCCCTGCACCCATGAAGAGCAGACCAGGCTCCCAGTTGTGTACCCAGCGCACCGACTTTCGCTTTGGGCCTTACCTGTTCCCGTCGGATCTCCCCCTTGGATCATGAAGTCTTTAATGATCCTGTGGAACTTTGTGCCATTGTAATAACCTCGCCTGCCTAATTCAGCGAAGTTCTTACAGGTCTTGGGCGCGTGTTTCCAGTACAGCTCCAGGACAATGGTCCCCATGCTACAGGAGGGAAACACACCGAAAGGGCTCAGGGCTCCCCAGCGCCTGGGAGGGGCGGCAGCGGCGATCAGACCTACAGACAGACACACCCTGCGGGGTCTGCGGTGCGAGGGGCCAGTATCGTGCCGGCTCAGAGCCCGAGCACCCGGGGGCTCGCCTCCCACCCTGCCCGGCAGGTCACTTCCGCCCCCCACCCTGGGCGGACACGAGCCAGCCGCCGGCTCCCCACGCGGAACACCCCGCCGCTGCCCACGCCACAGCCGAGGCCTGGGGCAGGCCATGCTGTGAGCCCCGGACGCGCCCCCTCCCGCTGCCAGCCTGCAAACCGCCCCGGGCGCGAACCGGGCTTGAACGCCGCGCGAAGCCCCGGACCCGCCCACTGGGCCGAGCAAAGAGACCCAGGCGGGCCCCCCGGGTAGGGAGGATGGAGGCTCCCAGCGGCCCCTCACGTGGTTTCCATGGAGACGGCGGGCGGCTGCCAGGAGTCGGGGGGCACCGCGGCCATGCTGCTCGCACGCCGGAAACACTCCGCCCAGGGGAACAGCAGCGTTGCGCACCTCCGGTGTCACAGCCAACCCGCTCCCTCCTCTTTTGGGACGCGGGCGGGTGCGCTGGGGGCCAAGCTTTCATTGGCCGCTCGGGTCTAAAACAGGCGGGGGGGGGGGGGGAGCCACCAATCATCGCGCTGGGCGGTAACTTTGTTATTGTGACGTCCAGGAGGGAGAATTCGAATTTAGCCACGCCCCTTCCATGCCGCGATTCCGCTCGGCTGGGGCCTGTGCGGAGGGGCGGAGTGGCACCCCGGACCGGGGCCGGACGGAGCGGGTGAGCGATGGGCGGGGGCAGCGCCGCCTCCCGCGGAACCGCAGGGATACAGGGTGGGGCTGACTGGCAGGGGGATTGGGGATACAGCGTGGGGCTGGCTCGGTGATAGGGGGATTGGGGTGCGGGGGGTCTGGATTGGGGGCAGGGACTGGAGTCACTCTCAACATCCCCCAATAGTGGGCGAGACCCACCAGGGGTCCAAGTTAAAACCCTACCAAGGGCCTTGGCCTCCCTGTGGGCCCTTTAACTTTGCAGGGTGTTGCCCGCAGCGGAGCGGAGCCGAGCCGGCCCTCGTGACGGTGGGGCTGTTGTTACTCAGTTAACTTGTGTTTGGTTTATTCTGTTACGCGGGGGCCGTGTTGCATCAGTGGGAGGTCAGGCCCCCTAGGACTCAGCAGTAGCTCCTGTGAAAGCTATTTAGTACCCCCCCTTATTAATAGTTTTGCAAACGGCCAGTAGGTGGAGGCAGAAGCCTCCAAAAGGCCTCACGTACTCCTCGCTTTGGACGCTGGAACATGTTGGAGGTGGGCAGAGTTGGCCTCTGTTCTTCCAAAGGTGTGGGGAGATTTTTGACTTGCCCTGGGGCAGGCAGAAGGGACCTGGGTTTCAATGTCCCTCTACCCAAGCCTGGCACCTCTTGGGCCTTTGGGGCATATCAGGCCCACACTGTCTGGTGTCCTCCATTTCTGGCTCTGGGTGGGGAGATCACAGTCTTGGGTCACAGCTGAGCCTACACAGTTCTGGGAGAGGGTGTTGGGATCCCCAGGGTGCAACCTGAAACTGGGGTAGTGCTGTGCTCCCTTGACTCTATAGCCTGGGCTGTCTCTCACACTGCTTTGCTAGTCATAGAATATCTGGGTTGGAAGGGACCTCAGGAGGTCATTTAGTCCAACCCCCTGCTCAAAGCAGGATCAATCCACAGATAGATTTTTGCCCCAGATCCCTAAATGGCCCCCTCAAGGATTGAACTCACAACTCTGGGTTTAGCAGGCCAATGCTCAAACCACTGAGCTAGCCCTTCCCCTGAATTACAGTGTTTGCAATTCAGTGACAAGCAGCAAACCCCTCCAGGTGCTGTGATCACTCAGCACAACAGCACATGGATCCCCACACCCAGCTAGATTGCATGAAAGCTCCCTGAGCCACTCCCGAATCACACAAAAAAAGGCATCAGCCAGTTCCCCCCAGCTCCTCAGCCTTACACCCCAGAGCTGTACCATCTTGCCCTGGTCATAACCCTGGCTAGTGTAAGTTTATTACCCAGTCTGCCCCTCCCTCAGTGCGGTGAGGACATGCACCAGCTGAGATTTCCCAAGCACTTCAACCAAAACACACTGTTTTTGGTAAAATATAAAACAGATTTATTAATTACAGAAAGATAGATTGTAAGTGATTATAAGTGGGAGGCATAAAAGGTCAGAGATAGTTACCTTTAGGAAATAAAAGATAAGTGCACAATCTAAATCTTAAACCTTATTACACTAGGCAGCATTTAGACCAAGCAGTTTTCTCACCCCACTGGATGTTACAATTCTTAATACACTGGCCACGCCTCCCCACTTCCTTTTGCCTCCAAAATGCCGCAAGCCAGCAGATTGCCGTGGGCAGGAGGGGGAAGGCACTGATCCACAGAGTCTGCTGGTGGGCGGGAGGCGCTGGGAGATAGAGGCCATAAGGAGGCTGCCAGCTGTGGAGAAAGCAGGCAGCCAAACAACGTAAGAGTGGAGCATTGCACAAATTTAAATGAGTGTGTTCCCTAATTAATCAACGAAACAACGTTAAGCGGGACGACTTTAAGTGAGGAGTGACTGTACACTGTAGCCTCTGGATCATCCTTGTCCACGTGCTTGCTGACATCCCAAAAGTATCCTAACAGATTGGTGAGGCATGATTTCCCTTTACAAAAGCCATGTTGACTCTTCCCCAACAAATCTTGTTGATCTTTGTGTCTCACAAGTCTGTTCTTTACTATGGTTTCAACCAATTTTCCTGGTACTGAAGTTAGGCTTATCGGCCTGTAATTGCCAGGATCACCTTAGCTGTCCTCCAGTCATCTGATACAGAGGCTAATTTAAGCGATCAGTAATGTACCATGGTTAGGAAGTCTGTAGTTTCATATCTGAGTTCCTTCAGAACTCTTGGGCGAATACCATCGGATCCTGGTGACTTATTACTAAGGCTATGTTTTAGTCATAGGTAATTTTAGTAAAAGTCATGGGCTTGTGACCTGTCCGTGACTTGTACTATATACCCTTGTCTAAATCTTGGGTGCTCGTGGGCAGGGTGGTGCCTCAGGGACCGCTGCGGGTGCTCTGGGGCAGGAGAAGGCCGTGGGTGCTCTGTGGTGGTGGGGGTGATGCCTCGGGGACTGTTGCGGGTGCCATGGGCGGAGGGGGGTGGTCCCGGGACCGCTGCTGGTGCTTGGGGGGCACGGGGGGAGCAGGGCGGCCCCAAGACTGCCGCTGCTATTGGGCAGGCAGGGGGGGCCCAAGACTGCCCTAGCAGCAGCCAGAATGGCTGGCCCTGGGACTATCCACGCCGCTCCGGCAGTCCTGGGGTCAGTCACACCGGCCAGTGCACAAGTCACAGAGGTCTCAGAAAGTCACAGAATCCGTGACCTCCGGCTCCATGACAGTAATAAGTAAGGCTGTGAGTCTATTTCATTTATCAATTTGTTCCAACCCCCCCTCCCCTCTATTGACGCCTCAGTCTGGGACAATCCCTGACATTTGTCACCTAAAAAGGATGGCTCGGGTGTGGAATTTCCCTCACATCCTCAGCTGTGACGACAGACGCAAAAAATTCATTTTGCTTCTCTGCAATGGCCTTGTTGTCCTTGAGTGCTCCGTTAGCACCTTGAGTATTCAGTGGCCCCACTCATTGTTAGCAGGCTCCCTGCTCTGATGTACTTTCAAAAACTAACAGCAATTTTTTTTTAGTCTTTTGCTAGTTGATCTTCAAATTCATTTTTGGCCTACCTAAGTATACACTTGACACAGTTTATGCTCCTTTCTATTTTCCTCAGTGGGATTTGACTTCCAATTTTTAAAGGATGCTTTTTTGTCCCTAACCACCTATTTTACTTTCCTGTTTAGCCATGGTGCCATTTTTTTTGGTCCTCTTACTGTTTTGTTTCGTTTGTTTGTTTTATACATTTAGTTTGAGCCTCCATTATGGTGTTTTTAAATAGTCTCCATGCCGCTTTCAGGCATTTCACCCTAGTGCCTGTTCCTTTTAATTTCTGTTTAACTAGCTTCTTCAAAAAGAGGAACGACACAAAAATGAAGTCAAATGCTACTCTGGGTTTCTTTAGCACTTTTCCCACTGCAAGGATGTTAAGTTTAAGTATGTTATGCTATATAATCACCTCTTGGACTGCTTTGTAGCCTCCACAGGACGCACTCACTATCAATGTAGATTGCAACTCTACATAAGAACGACCATACTGGGTCAGACCAAAGGTCCATGTAGCCCAGTATCCTGTCTTCCAACAGTGGCCAATGCCACATGCTTCAGAGGGAATGAACAGAACAGGGAATCATCAAGTGATCCATCCCCTGTCACCCTTTCCCAGCTTCTAGCAAACAGAGGCTAGGGACACCATTCCTGTCCATCCTGGCTAATAGCCATTGATGAACCTATCCTCCATGAACTTATCTAGCTCTTTTTTGAACCCTGTTATAGTCTTGGCCTTCACAACATCCTCTGGCAAGGAGTTCCACAGGTTGGCTGTAAGTTGTGTGAAGAAATACTTCCTTGTGTTTGTTTTAAACCTGCTGCTGCTTCATTTCATTTGGTGACCCCTAGTTCTTGTGTTATGAGAAGGAATAAATAACACTTTCTTATTTACTTTCTCCACATCAGTCATGATTTTATAGACTTCTATCATATCCCCCCCTTCGTCGTCTCTTTTCCATGCTGAAAAATCCCAGTCTTATTAATCTCTCCTCATATAGGGGCTGTTCCATATCCCTAATAATTTTTGTTGCCCTTTTCTGAATCTTTTCCAATTCCAATATATCTTTTCTGAGAGAAGGTGACCACATCTGCATGCAGTATTCAAGGTGTGGGTGTACCATGGATTTATATAGAGGTAATATGATATTTTCTGTCTTATCTATCCCTTTGTTAATTATTCCCAACTTTCCTTTTGCATAAAGTGGCAGTCAAAAAGGCTGAGTAGGTACATTGATCTCCTGAGAAGGTGGCGCTTGGTTGGACAAAATATGGACTCAGACTGTAGGGGCTAGAGCACTGGGCTGGGACTTGGGAGACCTGGGGCCTGTTCCCAGTTCAACCACTGCCCTGCTGGGTGACCTTGGGTAAGACACTTCCCATCTCTTTGCCTCAGTTTTCCCATCTGTAAAATTGGGATCATGATACTGATCACCTTGGTAAAGTGCTTTGTGATCTGCTGATGAAAAGTGCTAGATAAGTAACAGTAACACCTAGCTCTTATCTATATAATCTTCTAGCCAAGGATTTCTCTACAACATTTAATGAAATTAGCCTTCTCACACCCCATCAATAGTTGCATATTATTGTCCCTGTTTTACACATGGGGAAACTGAGGCATCGAGCAGTGACATGACCTTCCCAGGGTCAAACATGGAGTCAGCTGCAGAAATAGGAAGACTTTTTTTTTTTTAAACTCTCTGTTTTTAACTGGATCAGTGACATTTTTTGGCAATTAAAAAAAAAAAATCAAGAAGCCCTATTTTTCCCCCTTATTTGAAGACTGTGTTTGCAGGCACTAAATGGGGTCCCTTCCCAACTATCCACCTTGAACATACATCCAGGTTTCTCATTCTGAATCACACAAATCAGGTGAGTCTTATGCTGCCTGTCCAGAGGGCATCTGCTCCTCCTGCCCAATAGCAGCTAGCCAGGAGCTGCTTGGGAGGCTGTTGGAAACAGGCTAACCCAGAGGAGCACTGGAAATCCAATGTAGTAAGATGCAGCAAATGATGGAGCAGGGATTAATGTGTGAGTGAAGCTAGCGCATTTTGCCCGAGGGAGGAATAAATGTTTTATCCCTTCTTAGAAAGGGAATCCCTCACTTGTCAAGGGCTTAAGCTGACTTGCAAAGAAAGAGATTTGTATCAAGAAGGAGAAGGCGCGTGAAAGAACAGAAAGCCAGCTAGGGGAATAGCTGTTTTTCATGGTTCCTTAGGTGGAAATATTGAGCGTTGAAATGATGGGGGATATCTGAGTGTCCTTCTGCTCAAACGCATGGACCGGAATGATTGAGTGGAGAGCTGCCATTCCCACAGCACACAAGCTTTTGAGAAGTAGATACGCTAGTGCTGGCAGCCAGAAGGGAAATAACTGTCCGTAAATTATAATTGCCTCTGATTTGTGCCTTAAAGCATGTTGTGCAAACGCTGTACCATGTCAGGGCAGGCTAAACCATGATTTACCCCACCGCCTTCAAACCGTAGCTCTAACACAGTTCTGCTTTGAGATAAGAGCTTGCTAGTGGTTAGAAATCAATGGGAGATAGGTGCCTAAATACCTTGACACATTTGTGGAGCTGGGCCCAAGTCTCCAAGGCAGGATCTTTATTGATTGTGGAGAATGAGCCAGAAAGCAAATAGACTGATTGTCAGAGCCTGGGTGACATTTGCACTGCTGGTCATCATCTGAGGCTGTCAACTCCATGTGACATCGGTGGGAGATTAAAGGCTTGATCCTAGGAAGTGCTCAGCACCATCCCTCAGTTCCCTTGGACGTTGATGGGAGTCGCTGGTGCTTTGAACCTCTCGGCATCATGCCCTACCCATCCAGTGAAAGCCGTTCAGTTATTGGAGCTGGTGCTTGAGTGTGATTGCACCTCAAACCGCTGTGGCTGGGCTAGAGGAGTGAGCTCAGGTAGGGCTTGCAAAATCCACTCTGCGGCGGTGACTAGACATCTGGCCTTGGTAAGCTGAGGGTGCCAAGGGGTCATTGATTTGTATGGGATTTAACTTTCTTTTTTAAAGAAACCCCTAAGATTCTATCCCTTCTGATGGCAGAGAGAACCTCGTGACCAGGCCCCAGGGCAGCGCTGTGCAGAGCACTTGATATGCATAGGGCTGCCCCTATATCCTCCAGAGAGACCTTGGTGAAACTTGCATGGAGAGACTCCGCAATCCTCTCCCAAAGGTTAATAGGGATGGCGGCCTCCCTCTGCATTAGGACACTTTCCCACGCCAATCTCCGATAAAATCAGCTGGCACTAGGCAGTAAACAGGCTAGTGGCATGCAGGCGAATTAGTACCATGCTTTGTCGACCATAAACCTGCCCGAGCGCCTTTGCCGCTGATGCGAGTCTGTGGTCTTTCTTTATGAATAACGTCGAGGTGAGCTGAGTCAGCGAGCTGCATTCTCCAAGGACTAGCAGCCCTAACAACCCTGCAGCACCAACAACCCCCCTCAGTAGTGAGGTATCAGCTAAAACCGCCAGCGCTCGTGGAAAATAGTGCCAATGTTCAGCGCCATTGCCTGAAACTCACACCCATGAAATCGGGACTAAAATTCCTTCCCCCTCACCCTGCTGAGCAATACTCGCCATGGCTGGGGCTGGAGAGCGGGGCTGTGCCAAGGCTCCAAGTCTTTATAAGAATGAGGGGCGAGAGTTAGGAAACTTTCCCTTTCTGGTGTCACTGTAAATCTGGTGATTTTTTTTTCTATCAGCACCTGCTGCTATTGCAGCCTTGAGGGGTGCCCCATCCACACCCACAAATCCCCTGACTCTGATGAGCAGAAAGAGGAGTAGGGGGGACACATTGTGCAAGATCCTGCAAGCCAGTGCGGCATTGTCCTGAGACCACAGGGCCTGGAGGGCAAACGTGGCAGCTGGCCTGGAGAAGGGAAAAGGAAAGAGGCTCAGGACAAGGAGAGGGAGGTGCACTGGGGCGTAATGGGTCTTCACAGGCAGCAAACTCAAATGCAGCTGACCCTGGTTGACCTGCAGATCCAAAAATCCAACTCGCCACCCTTGGCAGTCCCCTGAGCACTCCACGGTAGCAGTTCCCTACATCCCCAACACACCCCATGGCAGACCAGGCTGCAGTCCTGCCCCTGCCATTCCATGCCATGGGACAGCAAGGAAAACCCCAGCTCCACGTGCACTGACCTGTGAGAACCATGGCTGGTGTACGTGTGGCCACAATGGACTACATCTGAGCACTGAAGCGGACACAAATATTTGCTGTCTTTCCAGTTGCAGAGTCCCGTCCTATTACTTTATTTAAAGTTTGTATTGCTTTCCTGCTGTTTTTTGATGCACATTGTTTTTTGCCACTCAAATTGCTATTTTTAGAGAATAAAATCCTTTATTAGTTCACAGCAGACTGCCTTGTGATACTTCAAGCACACAGTACTTGTATATGTACATCAAGAGCTACACCGTTCCAACAGCGCCCAAACCTCCAGGCCCTGAGAACAATCGAGCACAGAATGCTACCGTGACTGGCTGTTAAAGTGCTCTTTCAACTGTTCGGCTCCATGCTGGGCACTTGCACTGGTCCTTATGTCTGACGGTTGAGAGTCAGCAGACAGCCCTGGCAGCAGCTTTTTCCCCCTCTGCCTCACAGATATTATGCAGGACCCAACAGGCAGCTAGAACCACTGAGAATTTTTTGTCACTGAGATCTCCTGTAGTGAGTGTAAACCGCCAGCGGCCCTTCCGCCTACCAGTCCTTCTGCACCAGCTGAGCTGGTAGTTGAATCTTTCCTTGGTGCTGTTGAGGTGGCTACTGTGCAGCTTCATGGTAGGCTGGGTTCCCCAGAGTCACTATTGGCATTTCAGTATCACCAGTGGTAATCCGTTGGTCTGGAAAGAAAGTCCCCTCATGCAGTCCTGTGTTCTTAAAGATGCAAGCGTCATGCACCGTCCCTGACCAGCCCCCAGAGCTGTCAGAAGTGTCCATGGTGATCCACCCAGGCTCGCGTGCCCATAAGAAAAATAGCCCTTTCTGCTGACTTACTGGGTGCCACCTATTACCCCACTGAAGTTTGGGAACCTCATTGCTGCAAATCCATCCACTATGGCCTGAATGTTGCCAACAGTCACTGTCCTGCATAGCAGGAGACCATTAATGGCCCTGCACACTTGTCTGACAACAACCCCCACTGTGGATTTTCCACCTCCCAGATGATTTCTCACTGACTCGTAGCAATCTGGTATTGCATGCGTCCAGATCACCACTAGCTTTGCAACTGTCGGTGCAGCCTTCATTCTGGTGCCCTTGTGCTGGAGGGCTGGGAAGAGCACGGTGTACAGATCCAGAAATGGGGCCTGGTCAGGGCTGGCTCCAGCGTTTTTGCTGCCTCAAGCGGCAATAAATAAATAAGGCGTGATCGGTGGCAGCTCTACTGCCGCTGCTTCATTCTTCGGCGGCAAGTCCTTCCCTCCGAGAGGGACTGAGGGACCCGCCGCCAAAGAGCTGGACGTGCCGCGTTTTTCCGTTGGCCGCCCCAAGCACCTGCTTGCTGCGCTGGAGCCTGGAGCTGGCATGGGCCTGGTGCATCTGAGAGTTCTGCAGCCGCTGCTCATCGTCCCAAGCGTGCATTACAATGCAATGTCATCAGTTGGTGCCCGCTTCTCAGGCCCAGAAGCGGCACTCCACTATCTGCAGCTGCTCCATGAATGCCACCAACAACCTTGAATTGATTTTCATTATATCCCTCAGCAAACTGTCCTCAGAGAAATCCTCATGTTGCCTGTTAAACATGAGTATCGTGTGTCCTGTGTTTGCCGTGTCCATGAGAATGGTGCAGAGCTGGGTGGGCTCCATGCTTCTCTCAGAGATTGCAGACACCAAAAAGTGCTGCGTGGGGTTTAAAAAAAGTGAAAATGTATGGCATATGGGGCTAGAGAACGTTGCATGCTGGGAACTTGACCCTGATCCCATGGCGAGTCATTTCTGACCCACAACACACTGATAATTCCCCAGAGGCCTCGCACCAGACAGCAGCGCATGGCACATACCCACAATCCACTGCACTTTGCATCGATGCAAGCACTCCTGGCGAGCGTACAGCGCCAACGCAAGCAGCCAAGTATCTGTGCCCAAGCAATGTACAAGCTTTGGAAGCTGTATGCTGATGAGACTTGCGTCAGTCACTTTGTAGTGCAGACATGGCTTGAGTCTGCAGCCTCTCCTGTGTCTCCACAGCTGCTCAAAGCTTTCCCAAGCATGAGTGTAAAATGAACAAGTCTCTGGTCAGATTTGTGGCTGCTACTCAGAGCCCTGTGAGCCTGGGGACAGTGACAAGGATCAAATCACTTTCACTACTTCCATCCAGCAGCCAGAGGGCGTGAGGGAGGCTGCAGATGTACCAGGGTCCTACTCAGAGGCTGGTAGAGAAGATGCAGCGTTCAGCACCCTGGAGAGAACTGGGGTGAGCTGCATCTACCCCTCACTAGGGGACCTCCCCCCATGTTTCTTAATGATCTTTGGCTTCCAGGTTTACTCCTGTGGCAGTAGGTGTCTGAGCACAGAGTGGGGTGTTCTGGGTTCAGTTCCCAGCTCTGCCACTGACTCACTGTTTAGCCTTGGGAAAATCGCTCCCCCCCCCCCAAGCCGACTCGATGGCCTGCAAGGGTTAGTCACTGTTTGTCCAGGGCTGTGAACCTGTGCAGCGAGAGGCAGGATTGCCCAGTGGCTAGGGCGCTCCCCTGGGACTTGGGGCATCTGCATCCAATTCCCTGCCCTGCAACAGACTCCCTATGGGACCTGGGGCAAGTCCTTTAGTCTCTGTGGGCCTCTGTGCAATGGGGCTACCTGCCCTGCCTTCCGGGGGCGTTGCAACAGGCAATGTGCTGTGACTGTAAGGTGCTCAGAGCCTGGGGGCTGGTATATACTGACGAGGTAAAAGGAAGGGTTGTGGAGGTGCTAAGTGTCAGCGTAGGGAAAATGTCCCAGTTTGCTCAGCCTGTGTCTGTTTGCTGAGGCCAGGAGCCTGTGGGTGTTTTAAATCAATGCTCCGATGCTCTGCCTGATTTACTTACGGGAAATCGGTGCTGCCAGCCTGCCATGAGTGAGCAGGAACAAATGGGCAGTGTGGGACTGGGCTGAGGGTGGCCTAGCACCTAAAGAGCTCAGCTTCCCATTTGTGTGGGGCTTGTCAGGAACCGGAATCAGACGCTGTTGGGAAGGGCTGATCTCTGCTGGGAGAGGGAGTTGCCCCTGCTTATTTTTGTGGCTTTACAACTAGATGGTTTTTCAAGTGATTCTCTCTCCTCTGTTGCTGTTTGAGGGCTCCCACAACCGCAGGGGAAACTGATTAAACCCCTGCCCCCACATACGTTTACACAGGGTAGCAGCTCCATGCCCGTGAGAACTGTCCGATTGCTCGTGTGGGGAACGATGATACACACGCAGGGCTGGCAAATGCCCAAGCTGGAAAAAACAGAGACAAAGCGTTATGTTTAAGCTTCCTAGTAAGGGATCCTCTTGCCACAATGGCAGGTGAGGAATGTTTCTGACGGAAGTGACTGTTTGACCACAGCACCTCCCAGGATCTTGCTGTCTCTCTGTCCACGGGCTGTGAGTTTTCTGGGGATACGTGTAACGGCATAAAAGTTGTTACTGCTCATCCAAAATGACCAGCCCGTGGTAGCAATAAAGATGCCCTGTGATGGGTTAAACCCCTCTTGTGGGATGCTGCCTGAGGTACTGGGATTTCACTGAGCCCGCCTGCTCCACTAGCCTGGGCTCCCTCTCCCTGTTTTGCTGAATCAGGCTCCCGGGCCTCTGGCAAACTCATAGGTAGGGAGCACCAGCTCTCTGTGAGATGGTTCAGCTAGGAAATTGCCTAGCACTCAAGTGCCGCTTCGCTCTGGAAAGTACAGCCAAGATCATATTGTCCTGTGCTGTATAGAAAGATCTGCACAGCGCGAGCTCATAAAAATTCGCCCTCTCCCTCAATGTGAAGAGAGATGCACAACTTCTTGCCACCCCCACCCCAGTTATAAATCAAACAAACTTTTGTCTTTTGGGGAGGGGGGGGGGATTTAGCACCTCTGAATGTCACTCAATTGCCAGTGTAGACATAGCCTAAGGGCTTAGCTACACTGGCACTTTACAGCGCTGCAACTTTCTCGCTCAGGGGTGTGAAAAACTGGGAGAGCTCTGCCACGCTGTGCTCTGCCGCGACCCCACAAGCCACGTGAAAGCGCTGCTGCGGGTTGCCAGAGTAGATCAGCCCTTTGTCTGGACTCAGCCCTTGCCTTTTGCTCAGGTTAGTTCCTTTGTCTCTTCAGGTGCTTTCAGCAGTCTCTCTCTCTCTCCTCGGGTGGGAAGGCAATGAAGGGAGGGTCCTGTTTGTCTTACTCCCCAGCCTTAAATAAGTTTTGCATAAGGCGGGAATCTTTTGTTTCCCAGGCTTGACCTCCCCCTCCTTTTAGTGGACAATTACTAGAAGTCCAAGGTGGTGCTTGGTATCAGGTGACAGGACCACCTGACCTAGTAGTGTCACAGCTACATCCCGGGACGCCTCTCAGGGCTTGTCTACACTACCGAATTTTGCTGACAAAACTTATGTTGACACCCAAAAGTCAACAAAACAGAAATCGCCAAAGGGTGTTCACACCTGCTCCCTCTGTCGACAGATCATGTCCACACTGGGGACACCATCATGGACAGGGTGAGCAATGCACCATGGGTATGTATCCCACAGTGCAGTGTTGTGGGAAGGAGGAGCTGATCGCTGCATGAGTTCTCCCACAGCCTCCTCAGCTGCCGAGAGCCGCATGACGAGTAGCTCTGTGAGCTCTCCATGCTGAGGAATGGCAAAGCAGCACCGCAGTCTGTCCCCGTCCCCCGGCAGCAGCAGCAGTCTGTGTTCCTGGTGTCAGGCAGAACAGGAGCAGTCCAGTGATTTGCTCTTTGTTTGTTCCCAAAGGGAGCAGCACACAGATACTTCCCGGAGTTTTGAAAGGGGAGGGGCGCATGCCTGCAGGGCAGCAGAGATCAAAACTGAGCAGAGCGATCAGGGCAGGGCATTGTGGGATACTGGCGGAAGCCAGTTCTGCAGACAAAACAATCAGCAGTGTCTATACTGGCTCTTTGTCGACAACAAAGGGAAGGGAAAAGACAAAAGTCTCTCTCTCTCTTTTTTCTCTCTCTCATAGGGGTGGAAAAAATTTTTCGCCAAAGCTGGGCATTTTTCACAACAAAAGTCCCATTGTAGTGTGTGTACTTTTTTGTTATTGTTGTTGCCAAAAGGCAGCTTTTGGCGCCAAAACTTGCCAGTGTAGACAAGCCCTCAGTAAGGAGAGAAATAAGTATCTTCAAAGTCTTATTGTTTCTTCCTAATGGCCCATCACGGCTGATGGCCTGTTGTCTGGTGGGTGTCTCCCAAATATACACCTAGTTGTAATTGTTACACTGTCAATATGTAGATTCAGAACTTCAGATTCAACTTTAGATTCAGAAATGATCCAGGCACACAAATTGGATAATCGCATTCAGGAAATCAGAACCTTTCCAATGAGACCTTACAAGACCCATCTTGCATATTCACTCCATAACCAGATTTCTATGAAGAATATGGGGTGTAACGTCACAGCCCCTTGCGGTTTGCGTAGTGCAGGGTAGATCTAATTCATCCTTCTGCGTGTTTCTCTTTCAGATAGTCCCTGGTCCACCTCGATGCTCCCTGGAAAAACGGAGATGGCAGAAGAAGAAGGTAGGGGCTGGAACGTGACTGACAAAGTGGGTTTGGCCTGCTTTTAGGTTTGTTGCTGTGCAGAGAAACTCAGGTAACTTATTCCTGCTGCGCTTCACCAGGCGACTGCTCCATTGGAAGGAGCCTTTAGCTTGTTGGTAGATCTGGAGGTGACCCATTTGCTTGATCCTCCCGCTAGCCCCATAACACGACTCTCTCCAGCTGCAGGCGTGTCTATGCAATCTCATCACGGCTGTCCTTGTACCCAGAAAGGGGTGGGGCCCAGTAACCTGACCCGGGGCGGTTTGGGGCTGCCTGAGAGACTCGGGACAAACACAAGCGGCACCAAACTGAGAGAACAGACTACTGGGGAATCAGACTGATGGGCTGCTTTGATTAAAACGCCCAGGTGTGCGAGGGTCCCCTAATGGCGACCGGCCCTGGGATCATTGTGCAGCACTACAAGCTCAGGTGTCATGATTCTGGGCTTGATCCGGTCTCTCCTCAGTGGAACGCTATTGCCTTCGATGCCATCACGCCTGATTTACACAGGTGCAAGTGGCAGCAGAATCAGGGTCCTGGGGAAAGCGGGATTCAGTTCCCGGCTCTGCACAGACTTTGTGGGACCTTGACAAGTCGCCTAGGGCTGGAGCTCTGGAGGTGCGGAGCCCCTGCCACTCAGCGACTTCCGCGATGGCTGTGGGGCTCGGCACCTCTGAGAATCAGGGGCCAGGTGCACAGCAGCGTAGATTGATGTAATTCGTCAGTGGTGCTGCTTCAGTCCGCCCCAGGCCCTGAATCTCTTTGCCTTACTCCTAGCTAGTGTCCCCACGTGATCCTTGATACCAAGTCGATGGATGCTGGATAAGTTCTCTTGATTACACAAGAATGGCCATACTGGGTGTCATGGAGTCCCCGGGCGATGCTCTGGAACTGCTCCCCACAAAGCCAGTGAGGACTTGGGAAGCCTCCTCTCCCTTGGAGCAGACTGTCTTCAGGGCAAGAAGCTCACACGGCTTCACCTTCCTGGGTCTGACCTTGGAGCATTCAGCATCCTTTGCCCCTCTGTGCGCTTCCCACAGCGAGTCCGCCCAGGTGGGGTCCTGGGGAAGCCAGAGGGTCCTGCAGCCCCACTTCACAGTCAGACGTGACTCTCAGCCAGCCAGTAAAACAGAGGTTTATTAGATGACAGGAACACGGTCTAAAACAGAGCTTGTAGGTACAGAGAACCGGACCCCTCAGCCGGGTCCATTTTAGGGGGCAGTGAGCCAGACAACCATGACTGCACCTCACTCCACGTCCCCAGCCAGCTCCAAACTGACTCACCCTCCAGACCCTCCTCCTCTGGGCTTTGTCCCTTTCCCGGGCCAGGAGGTCACCTGATTCCTTTGTTCTCCAACACCTTTAGCATCCCCTTGCAGGGGGGAAGGGCCCAGGCCATTAGTTGCCAGGAGACAGAATGTCAGCCATTTATGTGCACTGGCCCTTTGCTCTGCAACAATTACACCTCCTTATCCCACCACCTAGCGACTTAAGAAATGCATAGGGAAAACTGAGGCACCCCTACAGTATTTAGCGGAAACATTAAGAACAGTTCCACTTCGTCAAATGGGTCTGACCCATGGGTCACCCAGCCCAGTATCCTGTCTCCTGACAGTGGCCAATGCCAGGTACTTCACAGGGAATGAACAGAGCAGGGTATTTATTGAGCAATCCATTCCCTGTTGTGCAGTCCCAGCTTTGGGCAGTCAGAGTTTTAGGGACACCAGAGTATGAGGTTGTGTCTCTGCTCATTCTGGCTAATAGCCATTGATAGATCAGTTTCTGGATAATAGGTCCATCTCTTTTGTGAACCAAGTTTATGATTTTGGTCTTAACATTCTCTGGCAAGGAGTTCCACAGGTTGACTGTGTGTTGTGTGAAGAAATACTTCATTTTAAACCTGCTTATTCATTTCATTTGGTGACCCCTAGTTCTTGTGTTACAAGAAGAGACAAATAACACGTCCTCATTTACTTTCTCCACACCGGTCATGATTTTATAGACCTCTCTCATATCCCCCCTTCGTTGTCACTTTTCCAAGCTGAAAAGTCCCAGTCTTATTAACCTCGCCTCATACAGAAGTTGTTCTATGCCCCAAACTCTTTTTGTTGCCCTTCTCTTAGGGCCCTTCCAAATTCACAGCCCATTTTGGTTGATTTCATGGTCATAGGATTTCAAAAATCATAAATGTCACGATTTCAGCTATTTACATCTGAAGGTTCATGGTGGTGTAATTGTAGGGTCCTGACCCAAAAAGGAGTCGGGGAGGGGGGATGGTCACAAGGTTATTGTAGGAGGGTTGCAGTACTGCTACCCTTGTTTCAATGCTGCCTTCAGAGCTGGACAGCTGGTGAGCGGCGGCTCCCCCCCCCCCCCGTCTCCTCCCCCATCCACAGTGACTCCAAGATCTTTCTTGAGCGCTAACAGCTAGTTTAGGCCCCATCATTTTGTACATATAGCTGGGTTTCTGTTTTCCACCGTGCATTACTTTGTATTTGTCAACACTGAATTTCATCTGCCATTTTGTTTTCCAGCCAGCCAGTTTAGTGAAAACCTAAGTTTCCTCTAAGCCAGTGTTTCTCAAACTATTGTACCGGTGACCCCTTTCACACAGCAAGCCACTGACTGTGACCCCTCTTCTCCCCCCCCCCCCCAAATAAATTAAAAACACGTTTTTATGTATTTAACACCATTATAAATGCTGGAGGCAAAGTGGGGTTTGGGGTGGAGGTTGACAGCTCACGACCCCCTGAGGGGTCCCGACCTCCAGTTTGAGAACCCCTGCTCTAAGCTACACAGCTGTGTATCAGCCTATTAAGTGCTGCTCAGGCTGCGACGGGGAGAGGTGCCCCAACCCAGCCCGCCCAGACCTGCAGCGGACAGGTGAGAGGCTCCTATCCCACGGCCCCAGCCCTGGAGCTACTGCAGCAGGAAGAGGCGCCTCTCCTTCCCCCCCGCCCCCCGACCAGGTGCTGCCGCTGGGAGAGAGAGTGGGGGGGGAGTCATCTCTCACTGCCGTAGCCCCAGGACAGCCTGCACCCCAGAACCCGCATCCCCAGCTGGAGCCCTCATCCCCCTGCACCTCTGCCCGAGCCCCCTCCCACACTCCGAACCCCTCGGTTCCACCCCTGCCACATGAATTTTGTTATGTGCACAAATATGGCAGTGATGTGTGGGGAAAAATTAGAGGAAACACTGGTGAGAACACTTTGTAACTCTTCGCAGTCAGCTTTAAACTAGCAAATTTGTATCTGTTGTGTATTTGGTTGTCATGGGTTTTGTTACTATGGCAACTGAGTTAGACTATTAAGGGATAGCTCAGCCGGTTTCAACCGGCTGAGTGAGCTCTCTGGTTCTGTAAATAAAATGGAGGTTTTGGTTAGCTGTCTGCTCTCTGGCCTCAAGTGATTGCTTCCTACACCGGCTGCCCCTAGGACTTAACACTGGCGACGAGGGTGGGATCCTGGTGCTGCTCCAGTAACAGAAGGAAGTAGAAGTCAAGGTAAAGACCAAACAAAGGAAAAAAAGCTGCTTGTTTGCACTGACTGTGAAAGTGAAACTAAAAATCATGGCTACTCTGACCAGGCCCCTGGAGCCTTTTGATGAGAATACAGAGCAGTGGCATGTGTATACTGAGCGTTTTGAGCTTTTTGGTATTGCAAATGACATTACAGAAGCGAAGAAGGTGCCAATATTCTTAACTGTTGTAGGGGCTAAAACCTACTCTCTGCTACGCAGCTTACTACACCCTGTTAAGCCTGAGACTAAATCTTACAGTGACATTGTGGAAATCCTGGGGTCTCATTTCTCCCCAACACCACTGGTAATTGCTGAAAGATATAGGTTCCACAAAAGAGACCAAAAGGAAGATGAAACAGTTGTACAATTTGTAGCCATTTTAAAAAAGCTAGCAGAACACTGTGAATTTAAAGAGATGTTAAATGATGCCCTGCGTGACAGGTTAGTGTGTGGCCTCTGCAGTGAAGCTATACGGAAGCGCCTACTGACAGAGGCTCAGCTTACATTACAGAAGGCTGTTGATATTGCTGTCTCCATGGAACTGGCTACAAGGGAGGCACAATACATCGGTGCATCCCCTAGGGTGCAAAAAGTGTCACAAGAACTGACCCACAAAACGGTGCAGAGTCAAGAATGTTACCGCTGTGGTAAGCTGGGTCACCAGGCATCAGAATGCTGGTGTAAGGACCTGGTGTGTCGACACTGTGGCAAAAAGGGACACATTGAGTATGCCTGTAAACAAAAGAAAAAGAGGCCTGTGGTCTGGCCGACAAAAAGAGGAACCTTGCATACCCTAGAGCAGACCCAGGATGATCAAGGTGACACCTCCTCACAAGAGGAAGTGCCACTGCATGTTTTGTCTTTGGCAGCGGGCTCACATGAATACTGGGTAACCCCCTTATTGGAGGGCAAACCTATACGCATGGAACTAGACACCGGTGCAGCTGTCTCGCTGGTTCCTGAGACTGTGTATAAGGAAAAGCTACAGCATCTTCCGCTTTAGGCAACAAAAACTGTTCTGAAGACGTATACAGGTGAAGCTGTGCCCATGTTGGGCACTATTGATGTTAAGGTGGAGCTCAATGGACAGGCGGCTAAATTGCCACTGTTTGTGGTGAGAGGTGACTACCCAGCCTTAATGGGTAGGTCTTGGCTTGGGAAGATTCAGCTGAACTGGGCAGAAGTGCACCGAATGACTAAAGAAGAAACCAGTCTAACCCCTATACTAAGGAAACATGCTGCTGTTTTTGGAGATGATTTGGGAAGTATGAAGGGAATCACTGTGACATTGAACATTAAACCTGGCAGTCCACCAAAATATCTGAAAGCCCGAACTGTGCCATATGCCATCAGGCCAAAAGTTGAAGCAGACCTGGAGCGCCTGGTCACCAATGGAGTCCTAATACCAGTTACCCATAGCTCATGGGCCACTCCTATCGTTCCAATAGTGAAGAAAGATGGCTCTCTCCGGATTTGCAGTGATTTTAAAGTCACTGTCAACCCAGTGTTGTGTGCAGAGCAATACCCGCTTCCCCGCATCGATGACCTCTTCGCAGGCCTGGCTGGGGGACAAAAGTTCAGTAAGATTGATCTGAGTCAAGCATATTTACAGATGCTCGTCGATGAGAAGTCCCAAGAGCTGTTGACTATTGTGACTCATAAGGGGCTTTATCGATACTGTCGCCTACCCTTCGGAATCACATCGGCTCCCGCCCTGTTCCAGAGGGCTATGGACCAGATCTTGTGTGGCTTGTCAGGAGTTCAGTGCTATCTGGATGATATCCTGGTCACTGGAAGAAATGAAGAGGATCACTTAAAGAATTTAGAGGCTACCCTACAAAGACTGGAAGAGTATGGCCTACGAGTTCGCAAAGACAAGTGTGAATTCTTCAAGCCCTCTGTTGAATATTTGGGACACATCATCGATTCTGCAGGTCTTCATAAGGCCCCTGCAAAAGTTAAAGCTATTGTGGAGGCTCCCCCACCTCGAAATGTAAGCCAGCTACGCTCATTTCTAGGACTACGGAACTATTATGGAAAGTTCATCTCACAGTTAGCCACACTGCTAAAACCACTTCATGAGCTCCTTGGGCAGAACAAGGCCTGGAAGTGGACTGAAGCCTGTGATGTTGCATTTAACAAAGCTAAGGATGCATTGTTAAATTCTGAAGTTCTAACGCACTTTGATCCATCCTTACCCCTGCAATTGGCCTGCGATGCTTCCCCTTATGGAGTGGGAGCGGTCGTGTCACACATTATGCCTTCGGGAGAAGAAAGACCTATTGCTTTTGCTTCACGCACTCTAAGCAAAGAGCAGAAACTAACTACGCCCAAATCGAACGTGAGGCATTAGGAATTGTTTTTGGAATTAGGAAGTTTCATCAGTACCTGTTTGGGCGAAAGTTTACTCTTCTTACAGACCATCGACCTCTGCCATCAATTTTTGGACCCTACACAGGCATTCCCCCATTAGCTGCTAGTCGTATGCAACGTTGGGCATTGATACTTTCTGCACACACATATGAAATCAAATATCGGAAATCCACTCTGCACGGCAATGCAGATGGCCTCTCAAGGTTGCCTTTACCGGTCAAACATCAAGATAGTGCCCAAAAGGAAATCTTCTACTTTGAACAGGTAGAGAATACACCCATCACTGCTACTCAGATAAAGAAGGCAACCCGCGTTGACCCAGTATTATCCCAAGTTATGGACCTGGTGATGCATGGAAAATCTCGACAAACCTCTCCGGTCTCACCCGACCTTGTTCCCTACATGTCCAGGCGGACGGAGTAATCGGTCCAATCTGGTTGTTTGTTGTGGGGGAGGCGTGTCATTATTCCACCACCCCTGAGATCACAGATGTTAGAACAGCTACATTCCGGTCACTGTGGAATAGTGCGCATGAAGGAAATTGCACGAAGCTATTTTTGGTGGCCTAGATTGGACAGTGCTATTGAAGAGAAGGCAAAAGCTTGTATGTCATGTCAGAGTGTAAGAAATGCACCCCAGTGGGCACCCCTACACCCATGGGACTGGCCTGAAAACCCGTGGCAACGTATTCACGTTGACTTTGCTGGCCCCCTTGAAGGAAGCATGTTCTTGGTGGCAGTAGATGCCCATTCTAAATGGCCAGAAGTCTCTATAATGCAGTCCACTACTGCAGAGAGTACTATCCAAAAACTACGAGGACTCTTTAGTCGTTTTGGTCTGCCAGAACAACTTGTGAGCGACAACGGACCGCAGTTCGTCTCTCAGGAGTTTCAAAATTTTATGAAGGCAAATGGGATACACCACATCACGTCAGCACCATATCATCCGTCCACCAACGGATTAGCTGAAAGATTTGTGCAGACAATGAAAAACGCTTTGAAATCAGCAAAGGGACAACACTCCATTCAAAAGCGTCTGGATACCTTCTTACTTTCCTATAGAAACACACCTCATGCTACGACCCAGGCTTCCCCAGCCTTTCTAATGATGGGACGACAGCTGCGCACTTGCTTTGATCTGCTGAAACCTTCTGAACCCAGACAAACTGTGCAACATCAGCAGCAATATCAAGTAATCAGACGGGCACCCAGAGCAAAAGACCGAACCTTTAGCCCAGGGCAGCCAGTTTTGGCTCGGAATTATACTTCCAGAGCTAAATGGGTCCCGGCCACAGTCATCACTCAAACAGGACCTGTTTCCTATACAGTCCGGACTGCAGAGAATCTTACCTGGCGGCGACATGTAGATCAGCTGTTGCCAGGTCATGCCAGTCTTCAGGACCCATCTGCAGTTGAGGGGTCTGACTTCACCCCTCCTGGTGAGACACCGAATCATGAGTCACCTGTTCCTGACTGTTCTCCTCCATTACTGCCGGCAGCTGAGATACCCCTTTGCCCAGCACGAGCTGATACCACCTCCTCACCTATTCGTGCTGCGGACCCTGAGCCCCTAGTACTTTCGGGTGCAACAACACCAGAAGTTCACCGTAATCCACCTAGAGACAGAAGGGCTCCTCATCGGCTGGATCTTTAGTTAGGGCGAACCCACGGTTATGGGGCAAAATAATCCCCAGGGTTTAGCCGGGAATGGAGGCAGTCTACCCTCCTTCTCTAGTTTAGTGTGTGTTTTATTTAGGGGATGTTCTTATTAGGGGGGGAGGAATATGTTGTGTATTTGGTTGTCATGGGTTTTGTTACTATGGCAACTGAGTTAGACTATTAAGGGATAGCTCAGCCGGTTTCAACCGGCTGAGTGAGCTCTCTGGTTCTGTAAATAAAATGGAGGTTTTGGTTAGCTGTCTGCTCTCTGGCCTCAAGTGATTGCTTCCTACACCGGCTGCCCCTAGGACTTAACAGTATCATCTGCAAATTTTGCCACCTCACGGTTTACCCCTTTTTCCAGATCATTTATGAGTATGTTGAATAGGACTTGGCCCAGTACAGACTCCTGAGGGACACCACTATTTACCTCTCCATTCTGAAAACTGACCATTTATTCCTACCCTTTGTTTCCTATCTTTTAACCAGTTACCAATCCGTGAGAGAACCTTCCCTCATATTCCATGGCAGCTTACTTTGCGTAAGAACCTTTGATGAGGGACCTTGTCAAAGGCTTTAAGAAAATCCAAGTACCCTATATCCACTGGATCCCCGTTTTCCACATGGTTGTTTGACCCTCTCAAGGAATTCTAGTAGATTGGTGAGGCATGATTTCCCTTTACAAAAGCCATGTTGACTCTTCCCCCCACCACCCAGCATATGGTGTTCATCTCTGTGTCTGATAATTCAGCTCTTTATTATAGTTTCAACCAATTAACAATGGATCGATATTTCTTTCCAGATATAAAATTTATCACCGATGAGAAGTTGGACTTTGGTCTGTCTTCTCTTTCAGACAGGTAAGATTGAAGGGCCAGAACCTCGGCTGGTGTCAGTCAACCTGGCAGTGAAGCCAACAGCTGAATTACACCAGTTGGGGGTCTGGGTTACTATCCATTCCCCTTAACGTTTTCTGTCTCTGCACTGAAGGGCCCTCCCAGGTTTCTGGTCACGCCGATGGCGCTGAGTGGAAAGCCTGCTAGGGGGGTAGAGCTCTGTCCATGTCCCTCCCACCTCACTCCACGCTGGCAGGTTGTTGGGCCTTGTGGCTCTGGGAACCTGCCTCAGGAGGAGCGAGAGAACTGGGCTTGCGATGCTTCGGCCTTAACTTGCCAAGAAAGCTAGGCCTGGCCCCTTGTATCCTTGACAAACATGGTGGGATTCAGCCACATGCATCCCTCTGGGCCAGCTGCTCTCCTGGGGTCTGATCCTGCCAGCATGGAAGCAGACCTCCCTCCTTCGCTGGGACCAGTCGTGGGCGGACAGTTACTGGTGCACACGCAGGGTCAGGCCCTTGAGTGGTAACTCTGATCGACCACTGCAAAGCCGCCAGGTCAGACACGTGCGAAGGGCAGGGCAACCAGGCGGGTCAGCCAGGTTCTGACTGGCTCCAGTTAGTAATCAGGGTGCAGCTGGAAAGAGGAAATACTTCCCTGCCTCCGGCTGTAGCCTGAGCCGTGCGGAGCTGGGCGGTCTCCGCTCCGTCCGGACTCTGATAACCGTGGCTTTGCCCCCACAGCCGAGAGGAGGAGCATGTCGAGGAGGAGGAGCTCCGGCACGTTGACAGGGGCGTGGCACAAAGGCTCGACCTGAACGTGCAGCAGAGGGAGGGCGCAGGCCGGAGCAGAGAGTGCCTGGCCCGCTGGAGCCCGCTGAGTCCTGAGAAGCTGGAGGAGATCGTGAAGGAGGCCAACCAACTGGCTGTGCAGCTGGAAAGATGCAGCCTGCAGGAGAAGGAGAACGCCAGCGCCGGGGCTCTGGGTCCAGCCGGGGAGCCCCTTATGCCTGTGCGGCTCCTGCACAAGGAGCGGGCGAGCCCCCGGAGCCCCCGGCGCGAGACCTTTGTGGTGAAGAACAGCCCCGTCAGAGCGCTGCTGCCCACCGTGGAGCCAGGGACACTCCTCCCCCCAGGGAAAAGCCCCTCGCCATGCACCAGAGCAGCGCCGACTCCCCCCCACCTCCGACACAAGCTGGGCAGCTGCTCCACTGGCGGCGAACGGCTCCGTAAGAAATCCACCCCCAGCAAGGGCCCTGCTCTGTCACCCACAAAGAGACCTCAGAGCAGCAAGAAGGTAGATGGGCCACTGAGAGGGGGAGGTGCTGAGGGGCCTGCATGGGGCTCTATCCTCCGTGGCCAGCTCTGGCAGGTGAGGGGTTAGTCTGGAACCCAGCCCCCCTTCCTGCCAGAAGGGTGAAGGAGCATTCTCTCCCATCCACCGCGAACCTCCTGATCTGCTGCTCCGTGTCTGGGTCCCGGTGCCTTCCTGGTGCTGCACAATGCTCATGCCAGGACCCAATGCTTGTAAATTTCTCTGCTGCCGCCAGTTCCCAGTAGCAGCCGGAGGTGTCTACTTTCAAACTGCAGGCACCTGCGAAGAGCTTTGAGCAGCACCCCCAGCAGCACTGGCTCAATCTGTCTGCAGACTCAGGCAGGCAGTGCTGCACCCAGGTCACACGAGGGAGGTTTGGCCTCCCAAGCATAAGATCAAGGAACTCTGGTTCAGCAAACAAAAACTTAAATTCTGCCTAAACAACTGGCTTTGACCCAGCCCTTCCCTGAGGCCTCCCGTTTGTCTGTGGCAAGCCATGACTTTCCCGCCATGCAAAGTGCTGTCCAAGAGCAAAGTATTTGTTGCTCTCGGCTTTCCCTCCTGTAAAGTGGAGCCAGTCCCCCTGGCATGAAACGTTCACCTCTTGGTGTCCTCAGGAGGTTGGGGTGCCTCCTGCTGGCTCTGGGGCTGAAAAACCAGGGCAGTGAGCTGAACTGGGGCATCCCATGCGGCAGCCAGAGCAGGAGCTGGGCTCGTGGCAGTGCCTCTGGGGGAGCTGTTTGAATGGGCCGAGCCTGCAGGAGTGCAGGCAGCAGGTGCTAACATGTAGGGACCCGTGTGGGGCATTGGGTGTGGGCTCTCTCGTGTCACTGAAGGGTCCCCAGGCCCTGGGCTCACATTGCTGCTGGGCTCTCGAGATTCCCAAGCTGAGTGGGGCTGGGCCAGGTCAGCACAGGGGTGGGGGACCTCTCTGGAGCACCGAGGGGCTGCGGGAAGGTGGATTCTGGGATGAGAGTGTGAGGCAAGGGGGCGCTGTGCTGCAGGGAGCGGGGTGGGGGCTCAGTGGGGGTTGCTCTCTCCTATGCCCCAGTGTGGCCTTAAGGGGGGCCCTGTGCTGTTACACGGGGCTGTCGTTCAGATGGGATCTAAAACCGAGGCCCTGGCTGCTTGTGGTTCTTAAAGATGCCCTGGCGTCAGGAGCGTGTTCTGCCTCCTGAACTCCCACAGAGCTACAACGGGAGACAGTACTGCCCCCCCCCCCCAACTATGCTGCTGTGGAGCCTTGTCCCGCCCCCAGAGGTGGCTGCCTGACCCCCAGGTTATTGCTATGTCCGTTTGAAGCCTGCAGCGTGCTTTGGGGTTCCGGTCGCCAGGGAGAGGCAGGTGTCTGATCGCTGCTGTGCAGCGGGGCCCACGCTTCACCTCGCTTTATCCCTCTTGCCGCATTAGCCGAGCCTCCAGGACCCGCCCCGCAGCCGTGTGTCACCTGCAGTGGGGAGGAGAGAACCGATGGGCCCCAGGTCGTCCCCAGCCCGACCCCGCCCTGCACAAGAACCCTCACTGCCCCGCAGGAGAGCAGAGCCCCTCCAGGAAGCAAGTGCAGGTAACCAGGCTTCCGAGCAGACTGCTGGGCATGGGGGTGGGGGGGCTGATCCTGCTTGCTTCGCCCTCTCTCTGCGGGGCACGCCGTGCAGCGGCAGCATGGGATCGGGGGTCTGCACCCCTGTGTGCCACCGAGCCGGGCCCTGCACCGTCTAGCATGTAGTGGGCACTGGGGGCAGCGTGGGCCCATGCAGAGGGGCAGGGGCTGATGCCTCCCAGGTTCATCAGTAGCAGATCGGCTGCGCTGCCCCTCTGCCTTTGTGGGGAGGATTCAGGATCCCAGGATATAGATGTCCCAGGCAGGATGTGTCCCCGAATGGCCATGTGTTTGCAGGCTCCTATTGGTGCCCCTGCCAGAGCCGGGGTCAGGGTGTCTCGGCACTTCCTGCATGCAGGGGTCCCTGGGAATCCACTCCCACAATTGCACGGCCCTTCTCATCCAGCAGGGAGCAAGCGCCCCCTGGTGCCCTGCTCTGAGAGGGGCCTCCCTCCAGTGGGGAGAAGAAAACAAAATGGGTTTTTATGCCTGGAAAATAACTGTTGTGTGCTGAGCAGGGCGGGCTGGCAGGGACTGGGCTGGCCTAGATGTGCCGCTAGCCCATTCTGCTGAGCCATCAGCACCAGGAACAAGCCCACGCTTCCCAGGACCCAGCCATCAAATCAGGTCCCTCCAGCAGCCCCGGATGTCGCCCAGGTCTCGAGTTAGCCGCTGCGCTTTGTGCCGCAGTTGTTGGCAGCCACACTTGGTGGCTCTGAGACAGCCGGGGCCTGATGTGAGGATCTGTCGGGCGCCAGGCCTCGAAGTGCTGTGGCTGCAGGGGGAGAAGGGGGTGCAGAATTGGACGTCAGTCACGGTCACCTGCAGCCACTGGCGAGACCGGCTGCTGCCTGGAGTGGGAGCCGAGGGAGGGCAGGGGAAGATGGGGGTCGCAGCAGCGGAATCAGGACAAACATGTTAAGGCCCTGGCCCCTCGGTCAGCGATCTGCACTCAGCGATGTCTGGCCCTGGAGCGCGATCAGGGGCAGTGGGGGGAGTCCAGGGCCAGGCTCAGGCTTTAAAAGCCAGTCGGTATCCGGGACTGTGAGCAGGGGCAGTGACTGGGGCCCTGGGTGATGGGGGCTATTGGCAGCCCCAGGGGACTGCGAGCGGGGTGGGGAGGGGTAATGGTGGAGCTCCTGAGGGAGATTGAGCAGAGGTGAGGGGTAGCAGCGGGGCCCTCCAGTGCCTGGGGGTTGAGGGGGTGGCAGAGCCTGCGAGGGACTGCGAGTGGGGATGGGAGTAAGGGTGCCCCCCCACCCAAGGAAGGGGGTGTGTGGGGGGCTCTCTTGCGACCCGCCTGAATTCAGCCTTAGCGGCTCTTGCTTTCCTTTCTGCTCCATCAGGTCGGGCTAAGGCCTCCAGGGACGATGCTCCCCGGCTCCCAGCCAGCACCAGGCCTGCCTGCAGTGCACATGCCCACCAGACCCAGGCCAGGAGCACGGCTGCCCCCGGGCCCACGAGTTGCCGCCTGGTGCCCAGTGGCATCCCCAAGCCGGCCAGCCGCAGTGTCCTCCTGAGCAGGGCTGCCGTGCCTGGGAGGCCCAGCCAGCCGCAGCCCGTGGGCCATGGCTCAGCTGGCAGAAGGGTGCTGCCGAGCGCAGCCGGACAGAGAGGTGAGAGCTCCAGGGGGGCAAGCAGAGCACGTCGCTCGCCCCTGGGTTGGGGCTGGGACGGACCCGCGGGGAGCTCCCGTGTCCTGTTCGTGCTGGGCTGGGACTGGGTCTGAGGGGGCAAGACTCTGTGTTAGCAGGGGGCTCAGGCAGCCCTTCCCTGGGCAATTAGACGCCACCTCTGAGCCAGCCCAGCTGTGCCCGTGCCAGCCTCGCCCAGCCCCCCAGAGCGGCCCCGTGGCCCCTAGTCCTGCTGGGAGCTGGAGCCGCTTGCAGAGTGTAAGCGGGGGGTGCCCCGCCCCACCCCCTGGGATCCTGCCCCAGGCTGGAGCTTTGTGGGCACACACAGCTCTAGCTGGGCCGCCCCTTCCCCCAGGAGAATGGAAGTGTCTCTGCATTGTTACAGTGGTCTAAGCGGACGGCTTAGGGTGCTGCTTGGTGGCACCTGGAGCTGGATCTCCATCTCCAAGCAGTGACGCTGCCCAGGTTACTGCCAGGTTTGCCAGAACCTATTCCCCAGCCTAGCTCAGGCCCCTGAGCTGCTGGCCAGGAGCCCCGGCGGCCCAGGCCGTCTGGTGCTGGATGAGAGATCTCAGCAGTGTCCTGTATCCTTGTGCCCTCGAGGCTCAGACGTTCCGGCTGGGCTGGGCTGCGCTTCCTGCTGACTTCTTCCTTTGCCCGCAGGCCCCGGCCCCCAGCAGACAGCCCCTCCAGGCAGCAGGCTGCAGCCGCCCCGGAAGGTGACCTTGCCCAGCTCTCTGAGGTAAAGCTCTGCCGCTGTGTGGGGTGTGAGCCGTACGGGAGCAGAGCTGCAGATCAGAGCAATCCCTGAGAGCTGTTTGCCCCAGGGCTGGCGCCGCCTGCAGGTTTCCTACGTAACTGCATGGACGCTTCAGGAGCAAAGCTGCCTGTCGGTGAGAGCAGCGTCCCTTCCTGTGGCCAGCCCTGGGTTGCAGCCACCTCGCTGCAGGATTCCTGTAGCAGGAGCTGTCCATCTCGCCCTGTGTGTTCTGCAGCCTGTCAGTGGCCGTCTTGTGCATTAACCCCACAGCCACTTGTCCTCCCCGCAGGCTGAGAAATCACTTTGACTTTGGCCCAGGATCCCCCAGCGCTAAGGGCCCAGCACCCCCAGTTGGGCCAGGTTTGCAGCAGGGCTCTGCATGGTGGGTGTTGAGCTCTCTAGAAAATCTGGATCCATGTCGTCCCAGCACATGGGCTTTGGTCTTTAATCTTCCTCCCTCATGGTCATCTGCGCCCATTGATGGATGTCTGACACCCCCAAGTCTGTGTGGCCTGCCTCCCTCGGCTTCCTGCCCTGACACTGGACTGCGATAAAATGGTTTGGGACCAGACACCGCCGAGACCCTGATCCTCCTCATGCTGGCAGAACCAGACTGACCCTTCACCTGCCCGGGGCATTGTCTTGCTGTGCCCAGGCATCTGTCACCAGCACATGCCAGCTTGGAGGACATGGGAGAACTCAGGGCTGCCACCTGCTGGGCTGGCAGCCTGAACTCCCCAGTTTTGAGCCTCCGAAGTGAAGGCGCTTCGGGGGGTCGTGGTTAGTTTTACTTTGTTTTTTTAGATAGAGGAGGGGGAAATGCTGAGCTTGTTCTGTGTGTGTGGACCGTACTGGCCTCGCCTGATCTCATATGGTAGCTGCCTCCCTACGTGTTTAGTGGTTATAGCTGGAGAGCGGGCCAGGAAACGGGGCTTCCCTGGAAAATCAAAATCCAAAATAATTTGATTCTGGAATGCTGCCGCAGTGCCTTGTGGGAGTTGTAGTTTGGGTGTCTTGTACCCTGTTGTTCTTCTTCGAGTGATTGCTCCTATGCATTCCAGTTAGGTGTGCACGGCTCTTCGGAAGATTTTTACCCTAGCAACTCCGGCGGGTCAGCCGGGCGCCCTCTGGAGTGGCGCTGCTATAGCGCTAGATATATACCCCAGCCGACCCGTCCGCTCCTCAGTTCCTTCTTACCGCCCGTGATGGCCATTGGAACAGTGGAGTTCTCCTTTGACCTCCACATCCCTAGCTTATCTCTGGTTCTTGTTGTATTTAGTGTATATAGTTATTTAAAATAGTTAGTTTAGTTAGTTCGTTAGTGGATTAAGGGGAATCGGGGGGGGCTTAGCCCCTCTTTTCCCGAACCGTGCGGGCTCATGCCCAAGGCACCGGGGTTTAAGCCCTGTTCGGCTTGCCAGCGGCCCATGCCGATTGGAGACCCTCACGACTCCTGCCTGCGCTGCTTAGGAGAGACCCATCGTGCAGATAAGTCCCCTATTTGCAAGTCATTCAAGCCAAGGACAAAGAAAGAGAGAGACTTTTGGTTAAAGCAGCTATTGATGGAGTCGGCACTTAGCCCTACGGTGCCAACACCAACAACTCAGCAGTCCTCGTCGGTGCGGAGCGCACCAGCGGTCCCGAGCCGGTCCGGTACTGAGACTTTGAAAAAACAACAGCCAGCACCGGCGTCCCGACACCGTTCCCTCTCTCCTGCGAGGAAGCGTAAGCCGGCGCAGACAGCCTCCAAACCTCCTGCATCGGGACCGCTCACCCAGCCACCTCCGGCACCGACTGTGGTGGTGCACAAACTGTGCACAGTACCGTCGACTCCGGCGCCGCAAGAGCCGTTGAGTCCGGTACCGCCCTGCTCCCCGGTGCAAACCGTGGTCGAGCTGCCTCTCCCGTCGACGTCCGAGACTTTCTCGACAGCGAGAGAGCTGATTGAGCTCACAGAGCCACCGTGTCTCCAGCCCCCAGCACTGCCGGTGCGGGCTGTGAAGTCAGTGGGCAAACCGGCCATCATGAGGCCTCCTTCCCCTGACAGACGGGATAGAAGGCATTCCAGGTCCCGGTCCCGATCCCGGAGACGTTCGCCTTCTCGCCGATCCAGATACCGGCACCGGTCGCAATCCCGGTACCGTTCTCCATCTCGGCGCCGGTCGCAGTCCTGGTACCGCTCCACATCGCGGTACCGGTCGCACTCCCGGAGACGATCCCGGTCCCGGTCACCTGACCGTCGGTACCGACGAAGGTCCGGATCCCGGTACCGCTCCCGGTACCGGTCATCTCGCAGCCACTCCCACCGACGTCAGTCAAGTTCTCGGTCGACCTCCCGGCACCGGCACGGTCGATGGTCCCGTTCTCGCTCCCGGCACCGCGACGACCGGCACCGTTCCCCGGCACTGTCCAGGGACAGACCGGCGGCATCGACAGCACAGTCCAACAGTGCCTCTGCCCCCCCGTGGCCTTCCCGCCAGCCTTCAGTCTCTTCCCAAGCGGGCAGTGTGGGCGATCGACGCGCTGACCCCCAAGGGCAGGACCACGGCCCCCAACAATGGGGCTTCTGGACCCCCTGGGCCTACCACAAGGCTCAAGGGGTCCCCTTCACTCAGCGGCCCAGGACTTCCAACCACAGGGCGCCGGAAGCCACGGTCAGCGGACCTCCCTCATCACCGTTGGTGGAGGAACCGCCACCACCTGTAGTGGGAGAGCATCCCACAGACGCGGAGGCCTCGCAGCGCATGGACGAACCACCGCCGGAAGCCCTGACCCAGGGCCTGTCGTCGTCTTCCTCACCAGATGAGGCGGTGGCGGGGGCGTCGACATCGGGCCCTCCATCGATTGACCTGCGGGTCCACCAGGACCTGCTTCGACGGGTGGCCCAGAGCATTAACCTCCCTGTCGAAGAGGTTGCTGAGGACAATGACCCGGTGACCACCATAATTGGAGCTGAGGCCCCGCTGCGGGTGGCTTTGCCCTTCATTCGGACCATACAAAGAAATGCCAATACGGTGTGGCAGTCACCAGCTTCCATCCCTCCCACCGCTCGAGGGATGGAAAGGAAATACTCTGTTCCACCCAACGGGTATGAGTATTTGTACACGCACCCAGCCCCGGACTCCTTAGTAGTGCAGTCCGTTAATGACTGGGAGCGACATGGGCAACCAGCTCCAGCGCCAAAATCAAAAGAAGCGCGGAGGATGGATCTGTTGGGCCGGAAGGTCTATTCGGCCGGTGGCCTCCAGCTAAGGATTGCCAATCAATTGGCTCTCCTCGGTCGCTACACTTACGATACCTTGGTGTCACTCTCAAAGTTTACGGAGCTGGTACCAACAGACTCCCGACCTGAATTCTCAGCCCTTATTGAAGAGGGCAAGAAAGCCTCCCGGTCATCCCTCCAGGCCTCTCTGGACTCGGCAGACTCAGGAGCCAGAACTTTGGCCGCGGGAGTGACCATGAGGAGAATCTCCTGGCTGCAATCCTTCACCTTGCCGCCCGAGGTCCAGTACACTCTTCAGGACCTTCCATTCGACACCAAGGGCCTCTTCTCTGAAAAAATGGACTCGAGGATTCAGACTCTCAAAGATGGCTGAATCGCCATCCGTACCCTGGGCATGCACACGCCGGCTACCCAGCAGAGGTCCTTCCGGCAGCAGCCGTACCGCCAGTTTAATCAGGTCAGGCCACGGCCTGATAATAGGCGCAGGGGCAGGGTGAACCGCCGTAGACCGTCGGGCAACCGGGGTACCAAGCGCCCTCCAAGCCTCCTCAGGGGCCTAAGCAAGCCTTTTGATGGGACGCCCGAGGACGGCCCATCAGTGTATTCACCGGATCCTTCCCCGTTATTTTTCGACCGTCTTTCCCACTTCCCCCCGGCGTGGTCCCACATAACAACGGACAACTGGGTACTTCGCACGGTGGAGTATGGTTACCGCCTTCAGTTTGTTTCGCCCCCTCCCTCCCAACCACCCTCCCCGTCCCTCTTCAGGGACCCCTCTCACGAGCAATTCCTCCTGCAAGAGGTCAAGACTCTGTTGAGTTTGGGTGCCATAGAGGAGGTGCCGAACGATATGCGAGGCAGGGGATTTTATTCCCGATATTTCCTAATCCCCAAGGCGAAGGGAGGTCTACGACCCATACTAAACCTCCGAGAGCTCAACAGATACCTACTCAAGCTCAAGTTTCGCATGGTAACCCTGGGGACCATTATTCCTTCCCTGGATCCGGGAGACTGGTTTGCCGCCCTTGACATGAAGGACGCGTATTTCCATATCGCGATTTACCCTCCGCATCGACGTTACTTGCGTTTCATCGTCAACAACCTGCACTACCAGTTTACGGTGCTACCCTTCGGCCTCTCCACTGCACCGAGGGTCTTCACCAAGTGCATGGCAGTGGTTGCCACAGCCCTCCGCCGTCGTCGCATACATGTGTACCCATATCTCGACGACTGGCTGGTCTGCGGACCATCCCACCAACTGGTAGCATGTCAACTGGCCGAGATCCTAGCCCTGTTTCAGTGTCTAGGACTTATGATAAACGCCGAGAAGTCCACTTTAGCTCCATCACAGAGGGTGGAGTTCATCGGAGCGGTCCTGGATTCCAATTTGGCCAGGGCCTGCCTCCCTCGACCTCGGCACCAGACTATGGTTTCCTTCGTCCGGGACCTACAATCCTTTCCCACGACAACGGTGCGGTCCTGCCTCCGACTCCTGGGCCACATGGCGTCATGCACATTCGTGACCATGTACGCGAGGCTGCGTCTTCGCACATTTCAAACTTGGCTTGCGTCGGTGTACCGCCCGCACCGCGACTCCATAGACATGGTGGTCACAGTCACGAAACCGACCCTCGATTCGCTCAACTGGTGGCCGGACCCAGAGGTCGTGTGTGCCGGAGTCCCATTCCGCCCTCCTCGATCGTCGATCACCCTGACCACGGATGCCTTGGCATTGGGGTGGGGGGCACACCTCGGCGACCTACACACCCAGGGTCTCTGGTCGCCCCGAGAGCTCTCCCTCCATATCAACGTCAGGGAGCTGCGGGCGATCCGCTTGGCGTGTCAAACCTTCCATGCCCATCTCCAAAGGCGATGTGTGGCTGTTTTCACGGACAACACGACGGCAATGTTTTACGTCAACAGACAGGGCGGGGCTCGCTCCTCCCTGCTTTGCAGGGAAGCAATGCTCCTTTGGGACTTCTGCATAACCCACTCTATTCACCTGGTAGCGTTGTTTCTTCCAGGAGTGCAGAACACGCTGGCCGACCATCTCAGCAGGTCATTCCTCTCCCACGAGTGGTCCCTTCGTCCCGATGTGGTGCACACAATTTTCCAAAGGTGGGGGTTTCCCCAAATAGACCTGTTTGCCTCCAAAGAGAACAGGAAATGCCTCCAGTTCTGCTCTTACCAGGGTCGCTCCCAGGGCTCCCTATCAGACGCATTTCTCCGCTCCTGGACAGATCACCTGCTGTATGCCTTCCCTCCGTTCCCCCTCGTACACCGGATGCTACTCAAGCTTCGGAGGGACAGGGCCCGCCTCATACTCGTCGCTCCGGCCTGGCCGAGACAGCACTGGTACACCCTGCTGCTCGAGCTCTCGGTACGAGATCCAATCCCTCTTCCCTTATGGCCGGACCTGATAACACAGGACTTCGGCAGGCTTCATCACCCGGACCTGCAGTCCCTACATCTTACAGCTTGGTTCCTACGTGGCTGACCCGAGCGGAACGTGACTGCTCTGTGGCGGTGCAACAAGTCCTGATGGAAAGCAGGAAGCCTTCCACTCGAGCGACCTACCTCGCGAAGTGGAAGCGTTTCGCACTCTGGTGCGACCAGAAGGGTCTCAATCCTTTCACAGTCCCTATTCCTACAATCCTGGACTACCTCTGGTCTCTCAAGGAGCAAGGCCTCACGGTCTTCTCCTTGAAGGTGCACCTGGCAGCAATTTCTGCCTTTCAACCTGGTGTAGGAGAACGGTCCATCTTTTCCAACCAGATGGTTTCCCGTTTCCTTAAGGGACTAGATTGCTTGTACCCGCCAATACGGCGCCCTACACCCTCTTGGGATTTGAACTTAGTTCTCGCTAAGCTTATGGGAGCCCCATTTGAGCCCTTGGCCACATGTTCTCTTTATTTATCATGGAAAACGGCATTTTTCGTTGCTATAACATCAGCAAGACGAGTTTCCGAGCTGCACGCCCTAACGGCTGGTCCGCCGTATACCATCTTCCATGCGGACAAGGTACAGCTTTGGCCACACCCAGCCTTCCTCCCTAAAGTGGTGTCGGCCTTCCATTTGAACCAGGACATTTTTCTCCCTGTCTTTTTCCCGAAGCCACACGCCTCAAGTTGTGAACAACAGCTTCACACCCTTGACGTCCGCAGGGCCCTCGCATTTTACATACAGCGAACGAAACCCTTCCGGCGGTCACCCCAGCTATTCGTAGCGGTTGCTGATCGCATGAAAGGCAAGCCGGTTTCCTCTCAGAGGATTTCCTCCTGGGTAACATCATGTATCCGGACATGTTACGAGCTTGCTCGTGTGCCAGCTAGCCGCCTCACCGCTCATTCTATGAGAGCGCAAGCCTCGTCTGCCGCCTTCCTAGCTCATGTCCCCATCCAAGACATCTGTAGAGCGGCCACCTGGTCTTCTGTCCACACCTTCGCTTCCCACTATGCGTTGGTACAACAATCTAGAGACGATGCAGCCTTCGGCTCAGCAGTCTTACACTCTGCCACGTCTCACTCCGACCCCACCGCCTAGGTAAGGCTTGGGAATCACCTAACTGGAATGCATAGGAGCAATCACTCGAAGAAGAAAAGACGGTTACTCACCGTTGTAACTGTTGTTCTTCGAGATGTGTTGCTCCTATCCATTCCAGACCCGCCCTCCTTCCCCACTGTCGGAATAGCTGGCAAGAAGGAACTGAGGAGCGGACGGGTCGGCTGGGGTATATATCTAGCGCTATAGCGGCGCCACTCCAGGGGGCGCCCGGCCGACCCGCCGGAGTTGATAGGGTAAAAATCTTCCGAAGAGCCATGCACGCGCAGCGCGCACACCTAACTGGAATGGATAGGAGCAACACATCTCGAAGAACAACAGTTACAACGGTGAGTAACCGTCTTTTCTCTAAAGGTTAAGCTCCCTGGTCAGACTTCATCTCCCATGGTGCACCATGGAAAGGGGAGACAGTGCCTCATGGGAATTGTAGTTTGGGTGCCTCACACTCCCAATCTCTGTGTGCCAGGCTCCCTGATTGGATTTTGCCTCCATTACTCTCTCTGGCCCTGCATTTGCCATGATGCATGGCCTCCTCTCACCAAGAGGGGAGACCATGGGGCATGATGGGAAATGTCTCAAAAAGCTATATTACAATTGGAAAAGATACAGAAAAGGGCAACAAAAATGAGTAGGAGCATGGAACAGTTTCCATCTGAGAGATTAAAAAGATTGGGACTGTTCAATCTTTTTGACAACAAATGAGACAACAAATGGGGGATATGACAGAGATCTATAAATCATGACTGGTGTGGACAAAGTAAATAAAGCAGTGTTATTTACTCCTCATAAAACAAGAACTAGGGGTCGCCCAATAATATTAATAGGCAGCAGGTTTAAAACAAACAAAAGGAAGTATTTCTTCACCCAACGCACAGTCAACCTGTGGAACTCCTTGCCAGGGGATGTTGTGAAGGCCAAGACCATAACAGGATTCAAAAAAGCACTAGATAAGTTCATGGAGGATAGGTCCATCAATGGCTATTAGCCAGGATGGGCAGGGATGGTGTCCCTAGCCTCTGTTTGCCAGAAGCTGGGAATGGGTGACAGGGGCTGGATCACTTGATGATTCCCTGTTCTGTTCATTCCCTCTGGGCACCTGGGATTGGCCACTGTCGGCAGACAGGATACTGGGCTAGATGGACCTTTGGTCTGACCCAGTGTGGCTGCTCTTATGATCTTAGCCCCGCCAGGGAGCCCAGGCAATAGAGGACAACGAGTGCATGAGGCACCACAACTGCATTTCAGAATCAAAATACTTAGTTTTGGGGTGAGTGTCTCAAAAAAACTGGAAAATTTCTTTGGAAATTAGAGACACTTCATCCCAAATTCCTGTAGTTGAAAACTCAGGTGTCTGACAAAACTGTTTTTGAAGGATGGCCCTGGTATAGGCCCTGGCACAGGGTTCTAGGGCTCTGGGCAGCCTGCCCTGGCAGGCAGGTTAGGCCCACAAATGAGTTGGGTTTCCAGGGCCGCCTTTGCTCCCACTGTGAGTTACTTCCTGTGAGCACATCTCCACTGCTTGCAGTGTGGCTGGAACATCCTTCCCTGCCCCGGGGGCCTCGCTCCCCTTTATCTTACACTGCCCTGGCAGAAAGGTGCCGACGTGGGGATGAAAATCCAGCCCAGCTGCAGTAGGGGTGGCAGAATCTGGCCCAAGGTCATCGTTTTTACCAGCCCAGCAGAACGTCAGTGTGCGCGTTAAATCCGTAAGCTGGGCCAGATCCTCAGCTGGTGTCAACTGGTGTCTCTCCATCAGCTGCAGCAGAGCTACCTCCATTCCAGAGGGGTTGGGGGGTCCTGGCCCTCTCTAATGTTAACCCTTCCCCCTCCAGCGCTGGATCCCTAGACCCATCACACCCCTGGCTCATGCCGTGAAGCTGACCCGCAACCTGTGAGTCTAGCTTCAGGCTGAGCAAAGAGCCCCGCTGGGATTATAAGCTTTGGGCGCAGCGCAGCCAGGAACATCCCTTTGCTCTGCTCTGGATTCTCGGTGTGGGAGCTCGGAGATGGGGGCACTAGGATCCTGTGTTAGACAAGACCATCTCGTGCTGGGCAGCAGCGCCCTAGGCTCTGTAACTGGGGCCTGAGCCTCGGAGAGGCCCCTGGAGGTAATATCTGAGCCGAAAGCGGCTCAGCCGATCTGGGGCCCACATTCTTTGGAGCCAGCCGGAGGTTCCCAGCTGTTTGGGAAATCTCCCCCATGCTTCAGGTGGGTCTGCGAACACTGGCACTGGTGTGGCACTGAAATGCTGTGAACTGAGCCCCCCGGGGAGGCTGGCCCCAGCTACCTGGCACAAGCGGTGTTAAGAGAGGAGCTATTTTTGTACTTGTTTATGGGCATTGAAATACTAATGCTTGCAGGAGGGGTTGGCTCTGTACCCAACTCTCTCTAATACATTCTATTTTTAAATAAAGCCGGTGGCTGCTGGTCCCTTTCTTGCAAGAGAGCGGCTGGGCTGGGGAGAGAACACACAAGCTGAGCAGGGCCCTGGCAAGCAGAGTCCAGCCCCAGGGAGAGGCCCGTTGTGGGAGCTGGGGCTCTGGGAGCATCCAGGGGCTCTGGCTCCCTTTCCTTGCAGAGTAACCCCCTCTACAGGCCTGGGAGAGTCGGGACTAGGGAGTTAACGCATGTAGGGAGCTGCTGGGGCTGCGCTGGACCCTGGGGCCTGGTCACCCGGCACGTGTGCTCCTGTCAGCGGAGCAGCTCCCCTGTAATCGCCTTCCGGCCTGGGCAGAGGAGCAAGCTCAAGCCAGATGAGCTCGGCCCCCCAGCAGGTGCTAGGAACCCCCACCCCCCAAGCCTTGGGGGCACTGCTGCTCCCGCTCCATTGCACCAGCTTAGCCGGGGCATGGGGCCTCCCTGCCCCCACCCTGACATGATCTCTTCTGGCAGCCCAGGGGAGAGCCAGGCAGGGAGGCCCTGAGCAGGGCCAGGGGGGTCTTTCCATGGGAGTCAGCGGTCTATGGCTCAGTCCTAGTGACTTTCCTGAGGTCACCCAGCGAGCCTGTAGCAGAGGTAGGAGCAGAACCCAGGAGTCCTGGCTCCTACGACCCTGCCCCAAACTCAGCCCCCTGCAGAGCCTGGCCCACAACCCAGGGATCCTGCCTTCACTCTGCTTCGCTGCCCCACCCCCCCAGTGTGGACCAGGTGGGGGAGAAGCTCCAGCATTGGCCAAAGTAGCCTCTTAGCCAGGCCTGGGTTTGAATTGAAGCAAAGGCGAGTCCTGCAGGAAAACAACCCACCTCGGCTGCACCCTCGGGAGAATTGTTGCTGGATGCCCCCAGCGGGCCCCACGCCTGGGAGGGGCTCTGGCAGCAGGGAGCCTGGGTGGGCCTGTGCTTGCTCAGCAAGAGCCTGGGTCCAGTTGATGCAGGGCTTTGGGGACACAGTGGTACAGGTGGGGTAACCAGAGGGGCCTGACCCCAGGGCAGTGTCCTGGGGGCTGGGAGCAGAGCCAGGGTGCCATGGGCTCTACCAACCCCCCAGCACTGAGCTAACCGGGGGCTGTTGCATGTGAGCTTAGCGCTCGGGCAGCATCCAGGCCTGAGGCCCCAGGGCTGTCACTGCAGCTAGGCCCCTTTACACTGGCTGAGTCTGGGTGACCCAGATCCTCAGCTACCCACCTTCCCGCCCGCAGCGGGCGTCCACAAGCCGAGGGCAGCAAGCAGCCAGCCGCGTGTGTGTGTCTGCCCCCAGCTCAGGGGCTTAGTGCCAGAGCCTGGGGGGTCGCTCCTCACAGCTTTGCCCAGTCGGCCCCGGAGCACAGGGCTTCACGCAGGAGGCCACAAGCTGGGGCTCAGCTGTTCTTCACAATGCAACATCTAAACAAACCCCAGACCCGGCACGGCTGGGGCCAAGGGCCCACAAAACCAGCATGGAGCCAGCCACGGGCTGAGCCTGTCCCTGCACCACTTGTTCTTGGTGGGAGGCAGAGCTGAGGTCAAATGTGGGGTCCCAGTGATGGGGGGCATCCTTGGGGCAGCACACAAGGGTAATGACGCTGGCCTGCAGTGGGGCATGGCTGGTCTCATGGCACAGGACAGCTTCCCCCTTAACGCCCAGTGGTTGGGCCCTGCCCAGCTGCACCCAGCCCAGCTCCTGCCCAGCCTGGCCATGGGGCTGGTCAAGCCCCTGAGGTGTGATCTGGGATTCTTGCCACTCTCAATAACTGATTCTCCAGCCCCCACGGGTGGGACCGTGCCCCTCCTGAGACCCCCAACAGCTCAGCCCTTCAGTGCCTGCCGGGGGGTGCGGGACCTGGCTTGGTAGGGGGAGGATTTTAGCAGCAGCAGGACCAAGCTGCAGCTTTACAAATAAAAACCCAGGAAGGGTTCAAACCCGCAGCCCCCTCGCTGACCTGGGCACTGCGATGAGCGCCCAGCAGGTTGGGGGGGCCTCCTTTGTGCAGCTCTGGGAGGGGCTGAGGGCCTGCCCCCAGAGAACGGTGTCCCACACAGGGTGCCCCCAGATCCCTTGCCCCCACTCCCCTCCCCCCCCCCGGCTGAAACCCTGCTGTGGAATGACACTGCAGCACACGAGCCCAGAGTCAGCTGGTTCTTTAAATAAAAAAGCGTCCAGCAAGCGCCATCAAATTAACAATTACACCAGAGTCAACAGCAGCGTCATGTGTCCGCTCCCCCCTCCTCCCCCACCCAGCACCTCCCCATCTACCTGCAGCAGAGACAGGCCGGCCGTGGCCCAGGGGCTGGGGACACGTATCAAAAAGCACTTTCCAAAAGTCCTGGTGGGTGCCCCCTGGGCCAGTGCTGGCAGGGGGCGTAGAAAACGAAGGCGTTGAGGCAGAAAGGCAGGCGTGGCAGGGCCCTTGCCCAGTGGCGTGGGAGCCCCTCATTCACTCAGTGTTGGGGGGGGGTGTCCCACAATAATCGCAGCCTGGCTGACGTGGCAGGATCTCATCTCCCCCATCAGCCTTGGCTAAGGGCCTGGCGCTGCTAATGGGGGCCTGGCAACCTTGCCAGCGTAGCCGGCTTTAACGGCTTGAGCCTATAGCAGTCCAGGAGTGTCTTTCTTGGCCCCGCCATGGGCACCTGGCCCATCCTGCCGAGCTGGGGACTGCTGCTGTCGCTTGCCACAGGTGCAGAATGTGGCCCTGTCAGTGGGGCCCTTCTCTCACCCAGCTGCCCCAGATGCTCTGCAAAGCCACCCCCAGCCACCCGCACCGTGCCCTGATCCCCAGGGCGTCATAGCAGCACTGCTGGGCACGGAATGGGCACGCCATGCAGCACTGTGCCAGCACGGGAGACGCAGGCACGTTCCAGGCTCAGCATCACCATGGCAGCGTGTTCAGGCCTGGGGCCGGTTCACTGTGGGGCCAGCCCAGTCCCCGCTCATGTTCCCACACCTGGTCAGGCCTTGGGGGCGGGGGGCCACAGTGAAATTCCCTGGGGTCTGGGCCAGAGACGCTGAGTACACAGCCTGCCCAGCAGTAGCTGGGGCACTTGGCCCTCTGCCAGGCAGCCCCATGTGGCAATGACCAACCCCAGGGCTGTTTGGGGGGGGGCAATGCCAGGACGTGGGGGGGGGAGAATAGGGGCAACCAGCACAGGGGCCCAGTGGCACTCAAGCCAGGGCTGTGCCCCAGGCACCCAGTCCCATCGTGAGCGGCTCTGCACGGCGATATCTGTCCGGCCAGCCGCGTGCCTGGAGCTGTGGCGTGGCCAGCGTGGGGCTCAGTGCGTTCACCAGGAGCCAAAGTGCAGCCGGTCAAGTACGTTCATGGTCCTGGCTCCCTGCCCCGCACAGCACCAGCCAGGAGGGGGCTGCATTGGGCACAAAAACCCTGGCAGGTCGAGGAGGTACCCTGGGTCCTTTCGCGCCCCGGTGACGAGCCAGTGGGGCACCTGGCAGGAGCGTGGGGTGGTGCAGCTTGTGCCCCAGGTGGAGGCCCCATCAGCTGGTCCCCAGGGCACAGGGGCCCCATCAGCTGGCGGCTGGTCCCTAGGATGGAGGGACCCCCATCGTCTGTTCCCCAGGGCAGAGGGGCCTCGTCTGTTGGCAGCTGGTTCCTGGGGCAGAGGGGCCCTATCAGCTGTCGGCTGGTCCCTGGGATGGAGGGACCCCATCATCTGGTCCCCAAGGCAAAGGGGCCCTGTCGGCTCGTTCCCAGGACAGAGGGTCCCCATCAGTTGGCAGCTGCTCCCCAGGATGGAGAGTCCCCAGCTGGCGGCTGGTCCCAAGGATGGAGGGGTCCAATCGGCTGGTTCCCGGGGCAGAGGGGCCCTGTCGGTTGGCCCCAGGGCAGAGGGACGCTGGCGGCTGGTCCCCAGGATGGAGGGGCCCCGTTAGCTGGCGGCTGGTCCCCGGGCTGGGACAGCGGGGGCCCCATTGGCTGGTGGCTGGCCCCCAGGGCAGAGGGGCCCTGTCGGCTGGGCCCCGGGGGCCGCTCAGATGGAAGTCTCGTCGCTCCTGCTCAGTGATCAGACACAGACCGAACGGGGGGTGGGGGGGAACAAACACACAGACGTATGGTCATGAGCAGCTGGGCCGGGCCCCCAGCAGGCTGGCCAGGCGGGCGGCAGAGCCACGTGGCGCGCATGTTAATGAAGGAAATTAAAGAACAGAAATCTGGGTGGTTGGGGGCAGGAGACAGAGAGGAGAGGGGGGGTTAGTGTGAGTGGAGAAGGCAGCGGAGGAGTTAGAGCAGGCGAGCGCCCCGGCAGGTTCTTCCCCCACACCCTGAATCGGCTCTGCCCCCTTGCAGCCCCAAACTCCCAGCTTGGAGCGCTGGGCCAAGCCCCTGGCCGGCTGCTCGGGGTGCGGCAGGCTCCCAGCGGCTGGGGACAGCTCGGCCCATCCTGTGACTCGCAGGGGGTGGCCGAACCCCACATGGAATTGGCGATGGGGGGAACTGAGGCTTCGGCCCCACAGCCCAGTCCAGCACTTGGGACTCGTCCCGGCGGGGGGGCAGAATCCGGGCCCAGAGTGAGGGCAGAGCCATGGGGACACTAGGCCAGGGGAGGAGCCATCTGGGGAGGTGGAGCCTGGCTGGTTTGAATGGGCACATCACCTCCTGGGGTGATGGAGGTTGACGCAGCGCGGGGGGGGGAGGTTGGGGTGCCGAGGGAGCAGCTCCACAGCCTCCCCCCACAGCCAGATCCCAGGCAGGGCTGTGGCACTGACTGCCCTGCAGGTAGGTGCCAGAAGAGGTCAGTGGCAGGCCGGGATAGTGGTCTGCCCCTGCCCTGCTGGATCCGGAGGGTCTCCAGGCAGGACCTTGGCAGCAAGCTCGGCCCCGGGCACCTACTCACTCGGAGCCGGAGGAGTCCTCATCCACTGTGCCGGCCTTAATGCTCATGGCGATGGGCATCACCCCGTTGAGCTGCTCCTGCAGCGTCTGGCGGGGGCACGGAAGAACCCTGCCCCCCCGGCTGCCCTCGCTGCCCGTCGAGGAGCCACGCGATGCCACCATGCCCGGCGGGGGGGCCGAGAGCTCGCTGGGTACAGGGCGGAGGCTGTTCTCGCTGATGGGGGGGAGGCACTTCTTCTTCAGGATCCCTGCGGGGGGAGATGGGGTGGGGGGTGAGGCCGGGGTGGGGGGAGTTGGAGGGGGAGCCGTGAGGCTGGGGAAGAAGATGGAGCGGGCCCAGGCAGCTGGGGCGGGGACAGATGGGAGGGGCCATGAGGCCGGGGTGGGGGGAGATGGGAGGGGCCGTGAGGCCGGGTCAGAACAGATGGGCGGGGCCATGAGGTGCGGCGGGGGGAGATGGGAGGGGCCGTGAGGCCGGGTGGGAACAGATAGGAGGGGTCATGAGGTGGGGCAGGGGGAGATGGGAGGGGCTTGCAGCGAAGGTGAGGGGGACCCTCCCGGTTCCTGTCCCGGGCAGGCGCCCTGTGCCGCGCTGCAGATGGAGGAATCGACCCATGGGAGCAGAGCCGGCCCATCCAGCCTGGGCTCCCAGATCCTGCAGCCAGCGGGACCAGAGCAGTTCCTGTGGCTTTGCCAGGCTCGCCTCACCTGCAGCGCCTGCCTCTCTGCAGCATTGGTCAGCCCCGGCCTGGCAGGAGCCTGCGACCACCAGCTGCCATGCTGGTCCAGTGCCACCCGGCGAAGGGATGGAGAAGCCATGCCAGGCTCTGCCGTGTCTATAGGGGAAGCTCTAAGGACCCTCTAGCCCCTGGAGCACCCCACCCCCACTCAGTAGTATCTGTGGAGGACCCCTGCCCCGCACAGCACCCTCCCGCCAGCCTTGCAGTGCAGTGCTGGACCCCAACCCTGGGGTGGGGGGGTGCTGGGTTCCCCGCTTACCTTTCTGGGGCTGGGCAGTGGGGTTGGGTAGTGGAACCAGCACGTTCTTGTCCAGGGCCTCCCCGTTCTCCCTGGGTGCCTCTTCCAGGGGTCCCAGCCACACCTGCTCCGCGGCTGGCTCCACCCGCAGCGTCTCGGGACCGGTGTGTCCGTCACTCTCGCTGGCTGTGGTCACAAACTCCCCCGGCCAGTAGGGCTTGCCGTGGGCCAGCAAGTTATCCGCTGGGGGAGAGCACAGTGAGCCGGGGACCCCAGAGCCAGCTCCCCATCACCCCGGGGCCGCTCCTGCTCACGCTGGGCAGGCGAAGGGAGGGCAGCACTCAGCATGGGGCAGGAGCCCGGCATGAGGCAGGCACCTGATGTGGAGCAGGTGAGGGGAGGGCAGGCGAGGAGAGGGAAGCACCCGGCAAGGGGAGGGCAGACACCTAGCGTGGGGCAGGTGAGGGGAGGGCAGGCGCCCGGCATGGGGCAGGCGAGGGGAAGGCAGCACCCGACGTGGGGTAGGCGAGGGGAAGGCAGCACCCGGTGTGGGGCAGGTGAGGGGAGGGCAGCACCCGGTGTGGGGGAGGTGGGCAGGCGAGGGGAGGGCAGCACCCGCCATGGGGCAGGCGAGGGGAGGGCAGGCGCCTGGCATGGGGCAAGCGAGGGGTGGGCAGCACCCAGCGTGAGGCAGGCACCCGGGGTAACAGGACAGCCAGGGCAGGGGTGGAAAGGTGCCAGCCAGGAGAGCAGGACGTTGCCAAGTCCCACGGCTTACCCACCTCCCCTCCCAGAATGGGGCTCCTGGGCGCTGACCCTCTGTGGGGGCTGCTCCCTCCCCTGTGGGCAGCCCCCAGGTCCCGACGTTACCTTTGGGGGCGCTGTGTGGCGGCAGCTTCTCGCTGGGGGGGCCCAGCAGGTTCTCCCAGCAGGGCTCCCCCGGGAACGCCTCGTCCTCACTGTCCGAGGAGTGGGTGGAGGCATAGGAGCCGCTCTGGTCATCCTCCAGGGACAGGTCGCTGTCCGAGTCCGTGTCGTGTTCTGGGGCAGGGTCACACAGAGAGCTCAGCACGGTGCCCGCGCCCTGCCCCTAGCCCCCAGCTCCCCACAGTGGGCCACTGGCCTGCAGGGCCCCTCCCAGCCTAGGGCATAGCCGGGAGGTGGATCCTGGTGCCAGGCTCCAGACACCCCTGTTCTGCCCCTGAGTCAATCGCCCCCCCGCTCCCGGTGTGGAAGGCACCAGAGGACGCTGTCACTAGCCGCTCGCCCTGCGTCGCCCAGCAGAGGGCACCACCGTTCCACCACTCCTCACCGTTCGGCTGGTCCGTGGCCTCCAGGAAGTGGGCACCGGTGTCCGTCTGCCCGCTGGGCACCTGGCAGCTCTTCAATCCGGACTCTTCCCTGCAAAACACGGCCGGGACGCTAGAGCTACACAGGGCCCGGCCACACTGGGCTCTGGAGCCCCCACCCCCCGGCCCAGCGCTGACTCAGGGGGTCTCTAGGAGGGCCAGGGGGCCCTGGCAGGGCGGGTGGTACCTGAGCACGAAGGGGATGTAGCTGTGCTGGCTCTTGCCGGAGTGCACGGTGCTGTACAGGGAGCCCGTGGAGGCGCCGAAGGGCGTGTGGTACAGCCTGCCGGGCACATATGTGTTGTTGCAGTTGTAGGCCTGGGGGTGGGGGGCAGAGAACAGCGGGGTGGACAGTGAGTCACTGCTTCTTCTGACACTTCCCACTCAGCGTGCTGCCCCTCCCCCAGCACCTCAGCCCTGGGGTCCTCCACCTCTGCCGGTGCCCCTCACCCCCGACCCGCAGCCCATGCCAGTCCACCCCTGGGCTCCCCCACAGCTCTGCCAGTGCCCCTCACTCCTGACCCGCAGCCCCTGCCAGCCCAGCCCTGGTAAAGATGACGCCACCCAGGACAGAGAGCCAAGCTGAGGCACAGTTACTCCGGCTGTGCGGAGCCGGCACTCACCGCAGTCAAGGTGGATTTGGTGGTGAGCTCGGGGTCTGTGCTGTGCTTCTTGCTGCAGCTGAATTTCAGAGCCTTCCTCACGTCCTTGCTGAAGACGATGCAGGCGAGGAAGATGAAGGGACCCTGAGGGAGGATGCGAGGGGCAGGTCAGAGCCCGCCAGGGCTGAGCTGGGCCAGGGGACCCGAATGGAGCTGGGGGGAGTCCATGATCCAGGCCCCCTGCCCCGATGTGCTGCCACGCTTCCTGCTGGGGGATGATGGCTCTGGGGGCAGGGGCCCGCACAGGGCTCCTCCAGAGGGGATCTCTGCGCCAGGCCCAGATCCCCCCGCAGCTGTCAGCGCAATCCCCCCAGCACCATGGTGTGAGGCCGGCTCTGGGCCAACAGGGCCACGCAGGGCTGCAGGGGCCTCTGGGCCACCTCTACTCAGGCTCGGCTCCTGGGCCAAACTGGGGAGACCCCCGCCCCCGCTGGGGAAAAGGCCCCACCCATCCTGGGGGAAGGCCCCGCCCCCTGTCCCACTGTACCTGGAGGCAGTTGAAGCCGGCAAAGAGGTAGTGGAAGAGGATGGAGTCGCTGTTGACGGAGAGCAGGGCCAGGAGCCATGTCACGCTAACCAGCAGCAGCACCAGGAATGCCGCCCGCAGCCCCGACCTGCGCCGGGCAGAGGGGTCAGGCCAGGCCAGAGATGCCGACCCCGCCTGTACCGACCCCTCCCCCACCCACACCAACCCCTCCCTCACCTGCCCCCACACCAACCCCGCCCGGGCCAACCCCTCCCCTACTCACCCCCACACCGACCCTGCCCATGCCATCCCCTCCCCCACCCCCCCAGCAACTCCACCCATACCAACCCCTCCCTCACCTGCCCCCAAACCAACCTCGCCCGGGCCAACCCCTCCCCTACCCACCCCCACACCAACCCCGCCCTTGCTGACCTCTCCCCTGCCCATGCCCACACCAACCCTGCCCGTGCCATCCCCTCCCCCACCTCCCCAGCAACCCCACCCATGCCAACCCCTCCCCTGCCCACACCAACCCCGCCTGCACCGACCGCTTCCCTGCCCACCCCCACCAACCCCCCACACCCAAACTGCTACCTACAGACCCCACTGCACAATACAGCCCCCCTTCCCCCACAACGCCCCACACCCACCCCTGCAGCACATACTGAGGGGGTAGGGGCTGTTCCCCCAGCAGAGCTGTCCCCCCCCCAAGAAACACTTCCCAGGTTCCCTCCCCCTGGGAGCAGGCCTCAGTCAGCACTTCCCGTGCTGCCCCGCCAGCCAGGGCTGCCCAGCTCTGCCACAGTGTGCCAGGCACTAGGGGGGCAGGGGGAGGGGGAAGACTCACACTGGGCCCCTCTTCTCGAAGCCTCGCTCCTGGGCCAGGCAGGCGGCTTTGGTGGCCAGGACATGGAGGAAGACGCTCGTCTACAGGGGGGAGAGGGTGGGTCAGCAGCTGGAGGCAGGGCCCAGGGCCCCCCCGCCCCTCCCCACAGTCTGCCCAAGTGGCCATAGTGCAGAGCCCAAGGCAGAAGGGGGGATGCGGCTGTGCCGGCATGAGCCACAGGAAGCAGCCCCCAGGTCAGAGCCCTGGTCTGGGACACTTACAAGGAATCCATGGTAGTGGGGTTCCCTTCCTGGCCCAGCATGACAGGAGGAGTCTGGAGGCCAGTGGGAGGGAGAGCAGCAGGTCTGCATGGCCCGGGCCCTTCCCTCGCCCCTCATGGCTCTCCCCAGCAGGGGACCTCAGCGGGAAAACTGAGGCACTGAGAGGCAAAGGGGCCTGTCCCAGGTCAAACAGAAAGTTAGTGGCAGGCCTGGGAAGAGAACCCTAGAGTCCTGGCTCCCAACTACCCTGCTCTAATCACTAGACACCTCCCCAAGCAGGGATAGAATCCAGGAGTCCTGACTCCTAGTCCCCCCCAACAACTAGAGTGAGTCTGTGTGGGGTGGGAAGTGCAGCCCACATGGGTGAGTGCCAAGTGCTCAGCGAGGGTGGTGGGGGGAGGCAGCGTGTGCAGTGTGGGTGCAGGTAATGAAGCTGGCGCTGCTCTGTGCAGGATTGACCAGCTGTGCCCGCGGGGGTGGTGGGGGCACCCAGGGCGGGTGCAATGATGTTTCGCGCCCTAAGCGAAACTTCCACCTTGCACCCCCCACCCTGAGCCCTGTGGCAGCCCTCCGCCCTGAGGCGCCCCCGCCCCGCGGCAGCTCCCCCACTCCGCCCTGAGGCACCTCCCCCTACGGCAGCTCCCCCCGGCCCGGGGAGCTGTGCGGCAGCTCCCCGCCCCAGCTCACCTCTGCTCCGCCTCCTCCCCGAGCACGCCGTCGCTGCTCCACTTCTCCCGCCTCCCAGGCTTGCGGCGCCAATCAGCTGTTTGGCACCGCAAGCCTGGGAGGGAGAGAAGCAGAGCGGGGTGGCATGCTCAGGGGAGGAGGCGGAGCAGAGGTGAGCTGGGGCGGGGAGCTGTTCCCCTGCATGCAGGGGCGGCTCTAGGCATTTTGCCGCCCCAAGCACGGCAGGCGCTGCCTTCGGCCAGCTTGCCTGCGGAGGCCTGCGGGAGGTCCGCCAAAGCCGCGGGACCAGCGGACCCTCCGCAGGCAAGCCGCCGAAGAGAGCCAGCCTGCCGCCCTCGCGGCGACCGGCAGAGTGCCCCCTGTGGCTTGCCGCCCCAAGCACACGCTTGGCGTGCTGATGCCTGGAGCCGCCCCTGCCTGTGTTCCACCCCCCGCCCCCTTACTTGCTGCAGGTGTCCTTCCCCGCGCCTCCCTACACCAAGTCCCTCTACCTAAATGCCGACGACGATCAGGGCAGCCAAAGATCTGGCCGCCGTGGTCACCGCTGAAGGACCCGAAATGCCGCCCCCCAAATGCTAGCGCCCTAGGCAACCGCCTAGGTCACCTAATGGGTTGAACCGGCCCTGGGGGCACCCCATGTGCGGCCCCCTGCAACTGTGATGTCAGCAAAGGCTTCGACCCCGACTGCAACAAAACCAGCGGGGAGTGTCACTGCAGGGTGAGTGAGGGTGATACCACTGCAGGGGTGCCTGGGTGAGCTGGGGGGAGATACCACTGCAGGGGAGCTGGCAGGGTGCCTGGCTCAGCTGGGGGGAGATATCACTGCAGGGAGACTGGGGGGTGCCTGGTTCAGCTGGGGGGAGATACCACTGCAGGGGGACTGGGAGGGTGCCCGGGCCAGTTGAGGGGAAATACCACTGCAGGGGTACTGGGGGGGGGTGTCCGGGACAGACCATGCTGCTGTTGGTCTTGCTGGCCTTTGATCCTCCCTGTGTCTCCCCAGCTCCATGCACTAGCCTCCGAGACCCCCACTGCCCCCATACGCACCGAGACGGCGAAGGCGATGGGCCCAGCGAAGCTCCAGACCAGTGTGTCGTAGATGGAGAGCCAACAGAAATCGGGGTTCCCATAGCCCTCAGGGTCCAGCCCCACGGCCAGCCCTGTGAAGAGAGGAGCCATCACATCTCATCCTGGCAGGGTACTGAGGAGCCAGCAATCCACGAGCCCTCAGACCAGGAAGGATGCGATCAGGGAACAGCTGCCGGCATCAATCTCACCCAGAACATCCATATCCCTGATCGCAAGATGACATCTAAGGGGTTGGATTGTGAGCCTGTGTGCCGATGGGACCCAGCAGCCCAGAGAGATGCTACCTAATGTGAAGGGCTGGGCTCCAAAGAAGAGGTGACGTCCTGCCCCTCGGGAGAGGTCCATGGATACCAGACCTGCCACTGGAACGTCCCTACGTACCGTCAGCGAGAGGACAAAAGACATTTTTCTCTCTCGTGCCCGTGAAGAGGAGTCAGGCAAGTGGATTTGCAGCTCAGAGCACATGGCAGGAGGGGGATCAAACCCCAAAACAAAAGAAACTTGGGATCTTTGTGCTGCTTGGATGCTGGGGGGCCAAGTGTTTCTAGGCATAAGCAAGAGCTGCCCAGCTGCTTGGCCTGGGTTAGCCCTAAAGGACACATACAGCTGGCTTCTCATAGAAGCCTCTATTACCTTTTGAAACTTAAGACTGGAAATCATTTGTGTATCTGTTTCCTGCTGTAACCTCGACAGTAATCCTCGTAACCTTTTCCTAGCTAATAACTCTGTAGATAGTTTGTTAGAGGATTGGCTGCAAGCCTTGTCCTTGGGGTGAGATCTAAGGTGCAGCAGAGCTGGGGGAAGTGACTGGTCCTTTGGGACTGGGAGTGACCTGAACCTTGCTGTGATCTGTGGTGAGGGACCAGCTACCACAAAGGCCGGCTCACTGGGGTGGCGAGACAGAGGGGAATGCCCCAGGGGACTGTCAGTAACTCCAGAGGCATCCACACTAGATAACTGGTTGGTGAGGGCTCAGTACAGAACTCCCAGCCAGCATGGGGAGCGGGGGCGCCCTGCTCCTCCCAGCCTGCCGAGAGCACTCCCCTCCCTGCCTTGCCCAGCTGCTGACAGCGGAGGCTGGGTGGGAGCAGACGTAGCCCCAGCAGGGAGGCAGGGCAGCGCCGGGCTCACCTGTGATGAAGGCTGGCACACCCCAGCCCACCATATAGTAGAAGCGCATGGGGCTGTGGTTGATGTCCCGCACCTCGCTCAGCATGCGGTAGAGGTGCAGTGCCTCCAGCAGGAGCCAGGCAAAAGTGCACATGTAGAAGAAGTGCAGCAGGATGGCGATCACGGTGCAGGCAAACTGCGGAGAGAGCCGGGTGTTAGGGAGTGGGGGGAGGCGGCACAGCCGTGGAAAGGCCCCAGGACACCCCAGTTAGCGTGTGCCCCACAGGTTCTGGGGCGCCTTGCTGCCCCCAGCTGGGAGACTGCACACTGCAGGGCCTCCATGCATGGGCTCAGCCAGCCCCGCCAGGGCTCCATGCGGAGGCACAGGGCCCAGCTGCCACCTGCACAAGGGTCACGAGGCCGCTCAGCGCCCACCCCGTGCCAGTCGTGCCGCAGGAGGGACCCAGGCTGGCCTAGCCCACCCCCCACCCGCCCACAAGCTCACGGGGATGTCGGCCTGGTTGATGCCCAGCAGGAAGACGAGCTCAGCGAGGAAGAGGGCGGCGGCGGTGTTCTTGCGGATGCTGTGCTGGTTGGCGTGCAGGGCCCGCAGGCCAGCCAGCACCAGGAAGGTGAGCAGGAGACTGCCCAGCGTCACAGCCACGGAGGCGTAGGTGATGGTCTGCAGCGGCAGGATCTCCCCGTTCTGCGGGGCATAGGGGGACTCGTTGAGGAGCAGTCAGGCACCATGGGCCCCACCCCGCAACCAGCTCGGGGATCACAGATCACCATAGCCCCACCCTCTCTCACACGGGGCCTGCCCATGGCTCCACCTCCTTGGGGATGGGACTCCTCCCCCTCTCATCACTGACACTGTGGGCCCACCCATAGCCCCACTCCCTGGAGGATGGGGCTCCTTCCCCTCTCACCTCTAACACTGTGACCCCACCCATGGCTCCACCCCCTGGGGTGGGGCCCTGTCTGCTCACCTCTCTCCTGGAGATGTCCATCAGCACCGCGAAGCTGGTCATGTGGCTGCACTGGCAGCTGACGTGGCTCTGGTTCCTGAAGACCAGCTCACAGCCCCTGGCCGACCAGCCACCCACCCCGCCAGGCCTGGGGAGCAGGAGAGACGGAGTTGGGGGGGGCCTGGGCTCGCAGGCCCTGTCCCCTCACCGGGGTCCCCCAGAGCCCCTCCTCACAGGGGGCGGGCTGGGGGTGCAGGGCCCGGCTGGGGGTACTCACAGCATGGAGTGGTTCCAGAAGACGCAGATGGGCTTGGAGCGCTCCTCCATCTCCAGCAGCCGGAACTGCACGGTGACAGGCTTCTCCAGCGCCCGCGGCCCCCGCTGCTCCTCGGTGTGCACGCTGATGCTCACCACCGGCGTGTTGATGACGGGCCGTTTGGGGACCCTGCGGGAACAGCCAGGGCTGTGGGACCCAGCGCCACGCGCCCCCCTTGCCGCAGCCCCGGGACCTGTGTGCTCCGCCCCCCCAGCGACCTGCCCCCCCACAGCTACCTGCCCCCCGTCTGCGGCCCCTGTGCCTCTGCCACCACACAACTACCTGCCCCCGCCTGCACCTCTTCTCCCCCCAGCTACCTGCCCCCCTCCTGCGCCCCCTGTGCCTCTGCCCCCACAGCTACCTGTCCCCCGCCTATGCCCCCTGTGCCTCTGCCCCCCACAGCTACCTGCCCCCACCTGCACTCCTGTGCCACACCTACCTGCCCCCCTCCAGCTACCTGCCAGAGGATATGAGTGAGGGTCCCAGCCCAGTTCCCAGGAGGGCCAGGGAGACCGAGCTCCCCTGGGGACCCCGCAGGGCAGGGCCATGGCACGTTGGCTGAAGGAAACAGGGGCCAACTGCCTCTCGCTGCCTGACCCCACACCATCTTCTCCCCAACCCCCCCCCGGCTCCTCTCCCCAGCGACCCCCGCTCTTGTACCGAGCACCTCCCAGCTCCTCTCCCCATCGCCCCCCCCCGGGCTCCTCGCCCCAGCACCCCACCCCCACCGGGATCCTTTCCCCAGCACTGTGGGTACCGCAGGCTCCGCTTGTCCGTATCGTAATGCTCCGGCAGCAGCCCTGCCAGCGTGCGGTAGATAATCACGCTCGCCACGGCCTGGCCCTCACTCAGATCCGGATGCCTCTTGTGCCGGGTCACCGACGGCTCCTCCTCCTCCTCTGCAGAGCTGGGGGGCTGCTTGGCACTGCCCATGGGGGGGTCTGGAGGGAGAATCAGGGTAGGTGAGAGCTGGGCCGGACCTTGCTCCTGCGAGGGCAGCACAGACCCAGGCAAGGACCAGTCCCACCGCACTCCCTGAACTACAGGCCGGTGCCCGCAGAGAGTGCCAGGCTGTGCCATGTTCCCCCAGGGCTGCAGTGGGTCTAAGATTACAGCCCAGCCCTGGGCTCCCCCCAGCTCTGCCGGTGCCCCTCGCTCCCAACCTGCTGCTCCCTCAATCCCAGCCCTGGGCTCCCCCCAGCTCTGCCGGTGCCCCTCACTTCCGACCTGGTGCCCCCTCAATTCCAGCCCAGGGCTCCCCACAACTCTGCCAGTGCCCCTCGCTCCCAACCTGCTGCCCCCTCAATCCCAGCCCTGGGCTCCCCGCAGTTCTGCCAGTGCCCCTCACTCCCAACCTGCTGCCCCCTCAATCTCAGCCCTTGGCTCCCCCCAGCTCTGCCGGTGCCCCTCACTCCTCACCTGCTGCCCCCTCAATCCCGGCCCTGGGCTCCCCCCAGCTCTGCCGGTGCCCCTCACTCCCCACCTGCTGCCCCCTCAATCCCGGCCCTGGGCTCCCCACAGCTCTGCCAGTGCCCCTCACTCCCCACCTGCTGCCCCCTCAATCCCGGCCCTGGGCTCCCCCCAGCTCTGCCGGTGCCTCTCACTCCCGACCTGCTGCCCCTTCAATCCCAGCCCTGGGCTCCCCACAGCTCTGCCAGTGCCCCTCACTCCCGACCTGCTGCTCCCTCAATCTCAGCCCGGGGCTCCCCACAGCTCTGCCGGTGCCCCTCACTCCCCACCTGCTGCCCCCTCAATTCCAGCCCGGGGCTCCCCCTTCAGTCCTCCCTCAATCCTGGGCTCCCCACAGGTGCTGCCCAGCTCCACCCCCTGCTGGCACCCCCTGGTGGGGCACTGCCTCTGACTGACCTTTGCTCTCAGGCGCCCGGAAGACAGTTTCAGGGAGGATGACAGTGGTTTCCAGGTCCGCGGGCTTCTCGCCCCGCAGCGCCTCGTAATGGGGCAGCTTGGCGCCAGCGAAATTCCCCTTGTCCAGCCGCACTATGGAGATGACTGGTGGAAAGACCCCCCCATGAGGGGCTGGGCCTGCCGAGGGCACAGCCAGCCGCTGTCAAGCTCACCCCACCCTCCTGCCCATGCTGGCTCCCAGCTCGGCCCATCCATGCCCTGCAGGGCTCGGCTGCCTGGACCCAGACCCCAGCCACCGCCTGCTGCCGCCCCCCCTGCACCACATGCAGGCCTCCCAGGCTGGGCAGCCAAGCCAACAACGTATGGCCACGATTCTGGGAGCCCTGGAGACTCCCGGGCCCAGCCATGGGGGCGTCGAGTGCCCACCTTTCCCAGACTGGGGCTGCTCAGGAGCGGGCCCTGTGGGGGATAAGGCTGGGCTCCCTCACAAGCTAGGGCTCCCCTTCCGGCTCCTGGGCACAGCAGCCTGCAACCCCTGTGGAGCCAGTGCCAGCCACGCCGTGACGCACAGGCCGAGGGAGGTGCCCAGAGAGCCCCTCGCCCTGCCGGAGCCCATGAGCCGCCTGCTGGGGGGGCCTGGCTCTGGGGCCGGACAGGCCCCCCAGGGCGTGGGGCTTCAACAGCTGGTTGGTCTGCAGGGCCATGTCCCCACCCTGAGCCCCAAGAGAGCTGAGCCCCAGCTGCTTCTGCGTGTTCCTGAGCAGGCAGGGAGGGGAGAGTCCCAGGATAACACCCCCACCCCACCAGAGACAGGTGCGCCCCCTACGGGCAGTGCCATGCCTGCAGGTGGGGCTGGTCAGATCCATGCCCTCGTCCTGCCCCACGGCCAGGCAGCAGCACTTAGGTACAGCACAGGGTGCAGTGGAGCCAGCCCACCCAGCTCCATGCTCCTCAGCCCCCACCTGGCCTCCGCCCAGCCCCACACTCCTCAGCCCCCCACCCAGCCTCCGCCCAGCCCCACACTCCTCAGCCCCCCACCAGCCTCCGCCCAGACCCACACTCCTCAGCCCCCCACTGGTCTCCCTGGCCCCTTCAGCTCCTGCCCTCACCGGCCATGTCTGGAGCTGGCTGGCCCTCTGCAGCGAGCCCCCAGGCCCAGGACAACTGCAGCCCTCACTGCACACGGGCACAGCCGGGCCCCCTCAGAGACAGCCCCCATGCAGTGGCCACGCCCCCCATGTGACAGCCACACCCCCATGCAGCGGCCACGCCCCCACACAGCAGCCATGCCCTCACCGATGTTGGGCGTGACGAGGGTGAAGGGGCTCAGGTAGGTCTGGCGCAGGTTCTGGCCCAGGGTGCTTGCGTAATCCTCGTAGCACTTCAGCAGCCAGGTCGTGCCGCCCTCCGTCTGCTGGATCAGCTCCCAGTGGCGCTTGTTGCTGGGATCCAGCAGGGCACTGCCCACCCGCAGCAGGTTCTGCCGGGGGGGGCACCATGAGCACGGGGCCCTGCTGGGCCGACACATGGGGCACCCCGGGTCAGCGTCCAGAGCACAGGCCTGGCTAGGCACTGTGGCAGGCTCGTCACCATGGTGACCGAGCGCCTGGGTCCCACCCCTCCGTGGCTGAGCCAAGGTCGCGGTTCTGGTCTCAGTGGGGTCATCTGGGGATCCAGCCCCATGGCTCTGATGCTGGCACCCATCTGGGGACCTGCCCGACCTGTGGGACCCGCCTGCCCCTGGGGGGACCCACCCAACCCCATGGGACCCGCCCAACCCCATGGGACCCGCCCAACCTGGGACCCACCTGCCCCTGGGGGACCTGCCCAACCCCATGGGACCCACCCAACCCTGTGGGTTCTGCCTGCCCCATCTCCCCTGCCAGGCGTTTTGCTTGTGGGTGTGAGGGGGAATCACCTGCCCCAGGCCACAAGAGCCCCAGGAATCCCCTGGGCAGCCTGCACCAAGCGACACTGGAGCCCCACATCCTTCCCATCAGCCCCCTGCCCATGCACATGCCACCAGCCATGCCCAGCCTGTGTCCTGTAAGGCATCACCGAGCCGCCCAGCCACCCTGTGCCCATACTCAGGGCAGCCCAGACAGGCATGGCAGTGCTCAGATTCTTTCCCAGGTTCCCATGCCAGCTGCTTTGCACAGGGTCAGTCTCCAGCTTGCCCCATGGGGCACATGTGTGACCCAGCAGGGGAGCATCCTCTGATCACAACAAGCCCCCTGTGCCCAGGAGCCAAGGTTCCTCCCTCTCTAGGCAATGCCACCTGAAGCCCCCACCCCTGTGCCTGCCCGGCAGGGCTTCCCTGCGCCACCCTAGTTGCTCTCCCGACTCGCTGGCACCTCGGTGAAGTGGACGTCCTGTGTGGCGGCCAAGCCAAAGCCCTGTTGGTGGCTCTCGTGCTGCAGGAGGCGGGTGCAGAGCTGGTACGCCACCCGCACGTCGCTGCCAAAGTAGCTGGTTGTGTGCTGGGTGGCATTGTGTAGCTGCAGAGCCGCCCGCTGCACCAGCCCTGGGTCCAGGAGCGACTCGTTCCGCAGCAGCCGCTCCGCCTGCGCCAGGCAAGGCAGTCATCAGTGCCGGGCACAGGGGCATGAGGTGCCTCAGACCAAACATGGCCTGGGGGTTCAGGGCCGGGCACTGGGGAGGCGGGGTGGCCTCAGACTGAATATGGCCTGGGGGCTCAGGGCCAGGCACTGGGGAGGCAGGGGGGCCTCAGACTGAATATGGCCTGGGGGCTCAGGGCCAGGCACTGGGGAGGCAGCGGGGCCTCAGACTGGATGCAGCCTGGGGGCTCAGGGCCGGGCACTGGGGAAGTGGGGGGGCCTCAGACTGAATACGGCCTGGGGGCTCAGGGCTGGGCACTGCGGAGGCGGGGGGGCCTCAGACTGAATGCAGCCTGGGGGTTCAGGGCCAGGCACTGGGGAGGCGGGGGGGCCTCAGACTGAATGCAGCCTGGGGGCTCAGGGCCGGGCACTGGGGAGGCAGGGGGGCCTCAGACTGAATACGGCCTGGGGGCCTCAACACTAGGTACCTGGGGGGACACAGGGGCATGAGGTGCCTCAGACCGAACGTGGCCTGGGGGGCTCAGGACCGGGCACCAGGAAGGCAGGGGAGTCCCAGACCAAATGCAGCCTGGGCTGGGGAGAGGCCTCATGGCTGAGGTCCGGCTGCCTTTGGAGCCCAGCTCTCATGATGCCCTCCTAAAGGATGGAACTGGTCAACTTGTGGGAAAACCCCCTCTGATTGGCTGCCTTCCCCACTGCCCTGTCTCCTGGGGAAAGGCAGCCAGTCAGAGCTGCTGCAGGAAGCTGGCAGAGCTCCCCGTTGCATGGGGGGAGCTAAAGAGCCCAGCAGGTCAGGGCCTTCCCCACAGTGAGTGACAGGGCAGCTCCTCGGCCCCCTGCACACTTGTCCCGGGCAGAGGCAGAGGGGGGGTGAAAACCCCTGAAGACACCGCTGGCCTGGAGGGGGAGAGGAGCCCCCAGCACCCCCAGCCTGGGAGAGAAAGTGAAGTCTGAGGGGGACTGGGGACAGGACTGGGGGGCCAGGATGAAGTGTGGGGCAGGGCAAGGGGAGCCTGGCAGCACCGATGGCCCCTGCGCTGGGGCTCGCCCAGAGCACAACACGACCTCATCCAAAGCGCCTGGCGCTGGGTGGCGAACTCCTGTAGCAATGACATCTGGGGCTGACCATACAGGGAGCACCACTCCCAGCATGCACTGCTGCACCGCACCCCAGGCCTCACCTCTCCAGGTGGAGCAGTGCATGGTGGGGCCCCCTGGAGTCACAGCCAGGGCACTGGGAGCTGCCGAGGGGCCCTGGCAGAGCTGGGTCTGGGCTCTCTGGCTCTGAGGGTGCTGGGCAGATGCCACTTACCAGGCTCCGGAGCTGGGCGAAGGGCAGTGAGGTGCAGTTGAAGAGGTTGGGAGCCAGCCAGCCCTTGTGCTCGTCACAGTGCCGCACGGCGGTGCCTGCGGGAAGAGAGCAGGGGTCACTGTGGGGCACCCAGGCCCTGCCCACCCACCCCCTGCGAGTCAGCACCGTCCCACGCCCCTGGCTCCTGGGCAGGCGGGCACAGGGCAGCGCGCTGCAGCCGTGGTATGAGGGCACATCGAGCACCATCTCCCATCGCAGCAGCACATAGTTACCGAAGGATCCTCGGGGGCAGGGCGACGCGGCGGGAAGCCCAAAGCGGGTGCGGGGCCACCAGATGTTGGCTTCGATTGCACGGGGGCAGCTGTCGTAATTCACTGCACAGCAAAGAGGCACATCAGAGCGACAGCCCAGGGGTACCCAGGCAGGTGCCCCCAGCTGGGCAGGTCCAGGGGCCAGTTTAACGCAGTGTGCTCAGGGGAGCCCTGGTTGGGGGGCACACGGACCCAGGACAGCCCCGAGTTGGGGGGTTGCTATCACAGACCCTGCCTGGACAAGGGCCTGCCGGGGGGTGGGCAGGCAGCGGGGTCCATGGGGAGTCTGGGGGGACAGGACAGCACCCGGGGCCATGGGCCACACCCTGGCTGGGAGACCTTGGCAGCCGGCGGCCCAGGCACCCCTTCGCCAGTGTGGGGAGGGGCAGGGGGCCCACAGTTCAGGGGCTACGGGCCGTTCAGCCTGCTGATACTGACAGCTCCACCCTCCAATCCCAGGGTGGGGCGGAGCTATCCAATAGGACCCCACCTCCCAGCGACTCCTTTATTTCCTGCTGAGGGGTCCGTGCCCCCCACACTGCCCCCAGTCACAATCCCGTGTCCTGGGCATGCCCCCCACTGGCATCCTGAGTGGTGCTGGGCCCTGCCACGCCTTGGGGGCCGCATCCCGCCTCATGCTGGTGGTTGTGTCCCGCCCCCTCCCTCAGGGCTGTGCCGGCCATGCCATGGGGACTGTGCCCGCTGTGCCCTGGGGGCCGATCCCTGCCATGCCCTGGGGACTGCATCCCGCTGTGCCCTGGGGGCTGGGCCCCACCTTGCCCTGGGGGTCGGTCCCCTGCCATGCCCTGGGGACCACGTCCTCCTATGCCCTCGGGGCTGCACCCATTGTGCCCTGGGGGCTGCACCCATTGTGCCCTGGGGGCCGGTCCCTGCCATGCCCTGGGGGTCGCATCCTGCTGTGCCCTGGGGGCTGCACCCACTTTGCCCTGGGGGCTGTGCTCTGCCCTGCCCTGGGGGCCGGTCCCTGCCATGCCCTGGGGGTCGCATCCTGCTGTGCCCTGGGGGCTGCACCCACTGTGCCCTGGGGGCCGGTCCCTGCCATGCCCTGGGGACCGGTCCCTGCCATGCCCTGGGGACCGGATCCCGCTGTGCCCTGGGGGCTGTGCCCACCGTGCCCTGGGGGCTGGTCCCTGCCATGCCCTGGGGACCATGTCCTCCTATGCCCTGGGGGCTGCACCCACTTTGCCCTGGGGGCTGTGCTCTGCCCTGCCCTGGGGGCCGGTCCCTGCCATACCCTGGGGACCATGTCCTCCTATGCCCTGGGGGCTGCACCCACTTTGCCCTGGGGGCTGTGCTCTGCCCTGCCCTGGGGGCCGGTCCCTGCCATGCCCTGGGGATCGCATCCTGCTGTGCCCTGGGGGCTGCACCCACTGTGCCCTGGGGGCTGGTCCCTGCCATGCCCTGGAGACCATGTCCCGCAGTGCCATGGGGGCTCGGCCGACCTTCACAGCCGTTGGCGGTGACCTCAGCAAAGGGGTTATCACAGCGGTCGCAGCGTCGCCCGATGACGCCTGGCTTGCACTGGCACTGCCCTGTCTCGGGGTCACAGAGCCGCGCCAGGGAGCCCGTGGGGTAGCAGTCGCACAGCAGGCAGGAGTCGCTGGCCAGCGGGCGGTAGTGATTCTCCTAGGGGGCAGAACACAGGACGTTAGCCCCAGAGAGCAGCTGGCAGCCCTGGGCAGCCAAACCCCATCTATCAATCAGGCAGCCCACAGGCCGCTGCAGGACCAGATCCAGCCACTGCCCCCCGCTCCATAGGGCTCCTCTTGGTGGAGGGAGAGTACAGCCCCCACCCATCCAGCTAAGCCTGCTGGCAGGACCTAGCTAGTGCCATGGGGGAGGGGAGCTGACTCGCTGAGACGGGTCAAACTGTGCTCACGCATGGATCCCCAGCAGCCAGCAGGCACTGCCACCGACCATGTCTCACTGCCAGCCTCTTGGCTGCCTGAAGCCCAGGCCATGGGCAGAGCCGTTCCATGGGGCAGGTACCACCAGAGCCCAGCAGCCCAGCCCCACCTGCCCGCATCCAAGGCTGCAGAGGGCAACAAATCTCACAATCCACCTAGGCCCTCAAACTGCCTCATAGGAACTCCTTGTCCCAGTGCTGCTCAGCTCCGGGCCCCTGCTGGAGCCCTTCTGGGAACCCGGCGTGGGGTGGGGACACAGAGCCCAGAGCCAAGCAGGGGGGCAGGGGATGGGCAGCACAGCCAGACTGCAGCAGGGGGTGATGGGAGGGCAGAAGGAGCCGAAAGCCCTGGAGCTAAGCTCTGGGTCACTGGCACCGCTCAGCAGTGGTATCTCCCCCCAGCTGACCCAGGCACCCCCCCCCCCAGTGCCCCTGCAGTGGTATCGCCCTCACTCACCCTGCAGTGACACTCCCCGCTGGTTTTGTTGCAGTCGGGGTCGAAGCCTTTGCTGACATCACAGTTGCAGGGGCCACACATGGGGTGCCCCCACCACCCCCGCGGGCATGGCTGGTCGATCCTGTGCAGACCAGCCCCAGTTTCATTACCTGCACCCACACTGCACACGCTGCCCCCCCCACGCCTTGCTGGGCAGCCGGCACTCACCCGTGTGGGCTGCACCTCCCCCCCCAAACTCTGGGCACTGCTCCCACACACGCCTGGCACACTCACTGCATATGCACAGCACACACAATGCCCCCCACATGCTACCAGACACTGGGCACACACTGCCTGGCCCTGCACTGCATGCACCCCCAACACACACCCAGTGTTCACCTACACTGCGCACACACCCAACATACACCTACACTGCACACACACACTCACTGCCTACATCTGCACTGCACACATACCCAGCACACACCTGCACTGCACGCACACACTCATTGTGCACATGTACACACATACCCAGCACACACCTGCACTGCACGCACACACTCATTGTGCACATGTACACACATACACAATCACCGCGTAACCTGCACTGCATGCACACCTGCTGTGTACACCTGCACTGCACACACAGACACACTGACTGCGTACACCTGCACTATACACACACACACACAATCACTGAGTACACCCACATGCCATGCACACACACATACTGCATAAATCTCTATGTGCACACACACAGCCTACATGTGCAGTGCAAATACACACTCACTAAGTACACCTGTATGGCACCCACACACTGCATATGCCTGTATAGCATGCATGCACACACACACCGTGAGTGTACACTTACACTGCACACACATATTCGCTGAATACACCTGCATGGGGCATGCACATTCACACACTCACTCCATACCTCTACACTGCACACATATGCACACACACATATAGTGTACACCCACATGGTGCTCTCTCACACACATACGCACTGCATACAGCTGCACAGAACACCCACAGAGTTAGGGAGACCAGACAGCAAGTGTGAAAAATCGAGACAGGAGGTGGGGGGTAACAGGCGCCTATATAAGACAAAGCCCCAAATATCAGGACTGTCCCTATAAAATCAGGACATCTAGTCACCCTACACAGAGCACACACCCGCACTGCATGCACACTCACTGCCTACACCCCCACACTGCACACCTGCACTGCAGATACCCACACCCACACACACGCGCACACACACACGTCCCAGCATCTCACTTGTTTTCGCAGTAGGGGCCGAAGTAGCTTGGGGGACACTCGCAGGTGTAGCCGTGCGGGGCGCTGGGCTTGCGAGTGCACGTGGCCTGGTGCTCACAGGGGTTGAGGGTACACACGTGGGCACAGCTGTCTCCATAATAACCTGGGGCAGGAAGGAGGAGATGCCTGGGGTTTCAGTGTCCCAATGCCCCAGGCTGGGGTTCCCACGGCCGCCCACCCCTGCTGTCTGAGGATGAGTGATGCTCCGAGCATGCGGAACCAGAGTCAGGGCAGCCTTGTCCCCAGCTGTCCTCCAGGGGGCTGGCCAGCCTTGGGGTGCCCCTCGCATGTGATCAGCCCCAGAGCTGCTGGTCTGAGCTCCCCACAGCTCCCCAGCCTGGCTGAGATGTGCCCCGCTGATCCCAAGGGGCTCCTGGGGGCTGTACTGGGGGCAGCAAATACCCCTGAAGCTGCACATGGGGCAGAGCCAATCCTGTGCACAGGGATCACCAGGCAGTGCGTGACCCCCCCAGCACCCACCCGCCCAGCTCCTGGCCCCTCACCTGGGTCACAGCTGCAGGAGAAGCTGTCCCAGTCGTCGTTGCAGTAGCTGTTGGCCGGGCAGGGGCTGGAGTCACAGGGGTCAGGGACACTGCAGCCACGCTCCACGTTCACCTGCTCGGCCTGGTTCACGTTCAAAGACACAGCACTGGCCGCCGTCTCACCGATCTGCACCCCCTGCCAGGGCACAAGGGGCCCCGGTGAGCCTGGCATTGGCCCCGCCCCCCTCTGGCCCCCTCAGAGCAGGCCCACAGCCCCACCAAGAATCAGCCCAGAGTGCCCCACCCCCAAGAACGGGCCCACAGGCCTCCCCAGAATAGGCCCGGATCCCCCCCCGAGAATGGGCCCAGAGCCCCCCCTGGCAGCACCCCGGCAGGGGGCTGGGTTCCCCCATCAGTCTCCTTGTTTGCATGTTCCATGCTGTGCCACAGACCCAGCAGCCAGGGATGGAAACTGGCCCCCAAGGGCTAGTCTGTGACAGGCTGTAGCTGCTGGGACTGGCCACTAGAGGGCGCCATAGTCTCACCCTGGAACCCTGAAAGTGCCCATTATCCGAGGGGGCAGCGGTGGGGCTGCCTGTGAGCCGGGGATTGTAGGTCTGGCCCTGGTGCTGCCATTACCTGTTCCTCCTCCCTCCCCCCCGTACCAGGTCCCAGCCAGATGGGCCCAACCCCCCAGCTGGGACCCAGACGAGGGTGCAACCCCCACAGCACCCCGAATACCTGCATGCAGCCACGGAATCCCTGCTGCACCTGGCCCCCCGCGCCCGCCACGCCGCCCACGCTCAGGTTCCGCAGCTTCAGCCCCTGCAGCTCGCTGCTGGGGACTTCCAGCACCTGCAGAGAGACTGGTGAGCACTGGGCCCTGCAGAGCTCAGGGGAGCCCAGGGCTGGGATAGCAGGGGCTGCAGGTCGGGAGTGAAGGGCACCAGCGGAGCTAGGGGGGAGCCCAGAGCTGGGATAGCAGGGCAGGGGCTGTAGGGCGGGATGGAGGGGCACTGGCAGAGCTGGGGGGTTGGGGGAGCCCAGGGGTGGGGTAGCAGGGGGCTGCGGGTCGGGAGTGAGGGGCGCTGGTGGAGCAGGGAGCCCAGGGGTGGGGTAGCAGGGGGCTGCGGGTCGGGAGTGAGGGGCGCTGGTGGAGCAGGGAGCCCAGGGAGTCTCTGTTGCTCTCACCCCTGCTCTGTTGTTGGCCCCAAAATTCAGTTCAAATGTGAAGAAACAGACACAAGGTTTAAAAGAATAACAGCGACAAACATCCCCCCCGCACCTTGCCCCCCCATCCTGCCCCCTACACGTCCCCCCAGCCCCCATCATCCCCCATTCGCCTTGCTCCCTTCCCCCTCCACCTGCCCCCCATCCTTCCCCCCATGCCTCGCCTGGCCCCCCATCCTGGCTCCCACACTTCACCCAGCCACCCCTTCTGCCCTCTCACTCCCCTTATCCTGCCCAGGACCTCCCCACCCAGCGCCTGGCCAGCCCCACCCCTGCTCTGTGCCCACCAGCCCCCGCACCTGGTGCAGGCCGTAGTCGAGGGCCAGGACAGCCAGGCCCTCGGCCTCGGTGCTCTCCCGCCCACGCCGCAGCTCCAGCTGCAGGTGGTGCCAGTCGCCGTCATTCACCTTCACCTGGTGCAGCCGGAGCGCCCAGCCTTGGACGCCAGGCTGGGAGACGCTCATCAGCACGTACCCCTCGCTCAGCTGGGAGAGATGGGGACGGTCAGAGTGGGGGGCAGTGGGGGGAGCAGGCTGGGAGTAGGGGGCCTGGGGCAATGGGGCAGGAACGGGGAGCGGTGGAAAGAGGGGGGCTGGGGGCAATGTGGGGAGCAGGCTGGGAGGGGGATGAGGAGGGCAGTGGGGGGAATGGGGGACAGGGGGCAGTGGGGGGAGCAGTCTGGGAGGGGGTAGGGGGGGAGCAGGGGGGCAGTGGGATCCAGGGGACAATGAGGGGAGTAGGTGGCCAGGGGCAGTGGGGCAGAAACGGGGAGTGGGGTGGGAGTGGGGGGAAGCAGGGGGCAGGTGATGGGGGGGCAGGGGAACAGGGGACAGCGAGGTCCCGGGGGCAGTGTGGGGAGCAGTGGTCTGGGGTCCTGGCTGCTGGGACACGCCCAGCCGGTGTCATGAGGGCCCGTGGGTGGGTGCTCAGATGCTGGGCAGGGGCCCCTGGAGACGGGGAGCATCTCCCAGATCTGGGTGCTCCCACCTGCCCTGGTGCGAGGGGCCCCGGGATGGGCAGCATTAGCCGGAGGCTGATGGGGCTTGTGGGGCAGTGCCCTTCCCCCACCTATTGCCACCCAGGTGGGGCCGATGCCAGGGGCCCTGAGTGGTCTGGCCAGGGCTGGCTTTAGACACCAGCTTAGCAAGCAGCTGCTCGGGGCGGCTCGTCCAGCTATTCGGTGGCAATTCGGCGGAGGGTCCCTCACTCTCGCTCGGAGCGAAGGACCTCCGGCTGAATTGCCGCAGATCGCCATTGCCATCGCCATCGCGGCTTTTTTTTTTTTTTTTTTTGGGCTGCTTGGGGTAGCAAAACCCCTGGAGCTGGCCATGGCTCTCGCACCAGCCCAGCAGAGGGCGGGTGTGTCGCTGCCTGGGGCACCGTGCCAGAAATGGGTCCCGCTCTCACCTGGGCAGTAGGGGGGTCCTGCTCCTGCCTCCCCCAGGCTCTGGCACCCGCAAGGAGTCCCTATGGGATGACTGCCCTTCCCCCCATGGCACCCACCTGCTGCGCAATGGCCCCTCCCTGCATGGCACCTGCTGCTGGGCAACGGCCCCTCCCCCTGTGGCACCCACCTGCTGGGCAACGGTCCCTCCCCCGTGGCACCTCCCTCCGGGCAACGGCCCCTCCCCCATGGCACCCCCCTCTGGGCGACGCCCCAGCCCCACCTGCAGGGTGATGGTGGAGAGCTGCCCAGCCAGGCCCTGCAGGAGGACGCCGTTGGCCTGGCGGGTGCGGAACATGAGCCCCACGTGCCAGGGCAGCGAGATGCTCAGGGCCAGGTTACTCCAGGCCACCAGGCTGCTGCCCACGAACCGCTGGGGATTCACCATCTCTGCAGGAGACACCGGCTCAGCTCATGGGGCCTGCTGCCCCCCCACAACAGGGACCCGCTCCCCCCCCCACAACAGGGGCCCGCTGCCCCCCCCCACAACAGGGGCCCACTACTCCTCCCCCCACAACAGGGACCCGCTCCCCCCCCACAACAGGGGCCTGCTGCCCCCCCCCACAACAGGGACCCGCTGCTCCCCCCCCCCACAACAGGGACCTGCTCCCCCCCACAACAGGGACCCACTGCTCCCCCCCACAACAGGGGCCTGCTCCCCCCCCACAACAGGGGCCCGCTCCCCCCCACAACAGGGACCCACTGCTCCCCCCCACAACAGGGACCCACTGCCCCCCCCACAACGGGCCATGCATCCCGGGGACCAACACTTGGGCAGCGGTTTGTGGCTTCATTTGCGTAACACCTGCCATCCCCCTGCCCAGCTTTGTCCTGAAGCCTCCTGTCTGCCCCCTCAAATCCCTGTTGAAGCCCCCACCTGGCCCCAGAGCCCCCCGCCTGCTCCCCTGAGCCCCCGCTGAAACCCCCGCCTGGCCCCAGAGCCCCCTGCCTTGTCCCCCTGAAACCCGCGCCTGCCCCCTGAAACTCCCCGCCTGCCCCCGAACCCCCTACCTTGCCTGCAGTTCTTGCCCCCAAAGCCCAGGGGGCACTGGCAGCTGAACGTGTCCCACTGGTTGACGCAGGTGCCCCCATTGTGGCAGGTGTTGCTGTCACAGACGTTCTTCTTGGCAGAGCAGCCTGAGGGGGGGCGAGAGCCAGGCTGAGCCCCCGCTGATGGGGGGGTGTTCCCCAGAACAGGGGGGCAGATGATGCTTTGGGGCTCAGGGAGAGGCACAGACCCAATGCCAGCTCCTATCCCAGCCCCCCCGCCCCTCCCAGGGCCACCCAGCACCCATCCGGCACGGTGCCCCCAGCTCCTATCCCAGAGCCCCTCCTCTCTCAAGGACCGCCCAGCACCCCCCCAGCCCCTATCCCAGCCCCCCCCCCTCCCAGGGCCACCCAGCACCCACCCGGCACGGTGCCCCCCAGCTCCTATCCCAGAGCCCCTCCTCTCTCAAGGACCGCCCAGCACTCCCCCAGCTCCTATCCCAGAGGCTGCCCCTGGGCCCACCCCCAGCACGGTGCCCCCCAGCTCCATTCCCAGGGCCCCCCCGGAGCTGCCCAGCACCCACCTGGCACGGTGCCATTGTTGGCGATGAAGTCAGCCAAGTCCAGCTGGCGGTTATCGATCAGCAGGTTCCGGATGCAGCCCACGAACTGCCAGTTGCGCACCGGGAAGCTCTCTGGCAGGTCAGGGACCCCGCCCAGGAGCAGGGGTCCCGTCAGATCCAGGGACCTGGCCAATGAAAGCAGAGTCACATGGGGACATGGCCATGGGGTGGGGGATTCCTCCCTATTCACTACCCTGAGCCAGGGACCAGAAAACACTCTCCTGCCCAGGGCTGGGCTAGCAGGGGCTACGGGTTGGGAGTGAGGGGCACCAGCAGAGCTGGGGGCAGCCCAGGGCTGGGCTAGCAGGGGCTGCGGGTCGGGAGTGAGGGGCACCGGAAGAGCTGGGGGGAGCCCAGGGCTGGGATAGCAGGGGCTGCGGATCGAGAGTGAGGGGGCACTGGCAGAGCCCAGGGCTGGGCTAGCAGGGGTTGCGGGTTGGGAGTGAGGGGCACCGGCAGAGCTGGGAGGAACCCAGGGCTGGGCTAGCAGGGGCTGCGGGTCGGGAGTGAGGGGCACTGGCAGATCTGGGGGGAGCCCAGGGCTGGGCTAGCAGGGGCTGCGGGTTGGGAGTGAGGGGCACCAGCAGAGCTGTGCAGAAGTTGCCTGGCCCCACACTGACCCCCTGTCTGCCTGGGAGCCCCAGCAAGTCTCTTACTTCTTAGTTCCGGACTGCGTCCCCTGCGCAGAGCAGGAATAGTTCCCCAGCACCTCGCCAAACTTCAGGGCCACGGCCACGTCGCAGTCATCCACTGTCACCACGGCCACCTTCTGATCCGAGGGGCCCTGGGGCACCCCCGACTTCCCAATGATGGGCTGTGGAGGGAGAGAGCGAGACCTCAGGTGCAGCAGGTGGCTGGGCAAGGGAGAGCCCCATACTGGGCAGAGAATGTGCTATGGGGGCTGTGGCACAATCAGCACCTCCCCAGCCCAAGGAATTCGGGCACCAGTCAGACTTTCGCTGCCATCCCATCATGAGAGCAGCCCAGCAGGGCCGTGCCCCAGAGCAGAGGGGTCCCCAGCGCTCCTGGGACCCAGATATTGGCCTGCCCCTGCCAGCAGGAAGCGGCTGGCAGCCCGGTGTGTGGGGTCGGGGAGACCGGCAGCCCCAGCAGCTGCCAGCAGAGCCGCTTTGCAAGCACCCACCCGGCCAGCTCATGGCCCGACCTCCTCCTGGCCGGCTCCCTGCCCAGCCAGGCCCTTGGGAAGCTGGCCCTGCCATGGCCCTGGGGGAGTCAGGCTCCAGGACTCCCATCCCCCAGGCAGTGCAGTGAGGGCCTGTGACCAAGTGGCCTATGTATGCCTCAGTTTCTCCAGTATTTCGCAGGGTTACTGGCGGGGTGTCTGCTCTCAGGACAAGCTGACACAGGTGAATGGCGCCCAGCTATCTGCACCAGGCAGGCCCTGGCAACCCCATCTCAGTGTCTTCTCAGTGGGGAAGACAACAGCAAAGCCAGCCCCCAGGCCAGCGACACCTGGCACCCAGCGCCCCAAAGGGGGAGGGATTCCCCACCCCCAAACCCCCCACCCCAGGTGGGAGGGCAAGGAGGGGGAGCAGAGCTGGCTGCTGGTCCCCTGGAACAGAGTGAGGACAGACAGACGGACAGAGCCTGACCAAGGGGAGCCAACACTTTACCCCTGCTCTGTGCTACCCCCAGGCCTTGCTCTGCTGTGCCCAGCAGGCAGGTAAACCCGCACGGTGCTGGCAAATGGCACTAATCCAAGCCAAGCCGCCACGTCTCTGCCAGGAGGCTGCCTCAGGGCGTGGCCACACAGGACACGCAGGCGCGCGCCAGTGCAAACACCAGATGTGCCCGCAGGAGGGACTCTCCCCTCGCTGCAGTTCACCTGCCTCCTGTCCCCAGCGACCTGGTGCCATCTGCACCCGCGTCGCTCAGAGGTTTCACGCTGCGCCCGTGGACGACTCGGGGCAGAGCTCCCGGTGTGAGGCTGTGGGGCCTGCCCTGGGCAGGAGAGTGGGAGCCCTGGGACTGGGCCTCCACCCCTCCCCCAAGGACCCCTCACCCTGGATCAAGGGCCTCAGATGCTTCCTGAGGGTCCCACCCCACAATTGCCTCCTCCAGCTCTCTGGGACCCCAGGGCAGGAGCCCCCCACCCCAACCAGGGACTCTATTTCAGCATCAAAATCTGTGGCCGGCTGAGAATTGAGGGGGCTGGGTGTGGAGGGGGAATGCAGCGAGCTCATCACCAGGATCAGCCCATAGCGAGGGAGGGACTGGGCTGGGCTGGGCCCAGGGCCCAGCGCTGCCTCCTGGGGGTCTGCTGGGACCTCTGAGTGCCTTGGTGATTGCCCCACGTCCCCTGCCCCGTGGCATGGCTGGCAGGCATGGCACTGACAGGCAGCCGCCTGGATGCCCTGCCCTCCAGGTGCCCGCCAGCGCTGCTCCGCTCACCTGGTTGTAGTACTGCAGCCGGACCGTGTGCCATTGCCCGTCGCTCACGCCACCCGGCACGGACGGAGACACCGTGGTGGTCGACTCGCCTGGGGGGAGCAGGGGGATGCTGGTTACCACAGGGCCCTGGGGGAGCCATGGCCTGAGGTGGGAGCCCAGAGCTCCCGACCCAGCAGCAGGGAGCCCAGAGCTCCCGACCCAGCAGCAGGGAGCTGGGCCCTGGGAGGGGAGCAGGGTCTGGGGGCAGGGGGCTCTGTGGGGGGCTGCACGCTCAGGAGCCAGGGGGTGAGGGGAGCTGGGGGGAAGGGGAGGTAGGGCCAGGGGAACTGAGAGCTAGGGAAACTGGGGTGAGGGGTGGAGAGGGCTGGTGTCCGAGGGGAGCGGGGCCAAGATGAGGGGAGTCGGGCCCGGGGATGAGGGGAGTTGGGCCTAGGGCAGAAGGGAGTTGGGCCCGGGGATGAGGGGAGTCGGGCCCGGGGATGAGGGGAGTCGGGCCCGGGGGTGAGGGGAGTTGGGCCCGGGGGTGAGGGGAGTTGGGCCTAGGGCAGAAGGGAGTCGGGCCCGGGGATGAGGGGAGTCGGGCCCGGGGGTGAGGGGAGTTGGGCCTAGGGCAGAAGGGAGTCGGACCCGGGGATGAGGGGAGTCGGGCCTGGGGCCAAGGGGAGCCGGGTCGGGGCCTAGGAAAGCCTGGCCCAGGGATGAGGGGAGTCGGGCCCGGGGATGAAGGGAGTGTGACATTATGAGTCTGATCTAATATCTCAGTGAAGGATGACAGGGCCAGAAAGAGTTAATTAACTCACAGACTGACCTGACCATGGCCAAACTTTAGAGACTTGTTAGAAAAATATGTAAATGAATAGAGTTTTGAAATGCAAGTCTGCATTGTTAGAGGTAGAAGGGTAGGTGTTTGCTCAGGTCTTGTGATGTAAGCAAACAAGTCTTGTCTATTGCTATAGCTTTGATTCAAAGATAAAAAAGGAATATTAACGTTTAGGAAGATACTTGAGTGAAATAGTATTATTGTCTATATGTCTCTTTGAAGGTTGTGGTAACCTGTTTAATGGATAAATTACCCTGTGCTAATTGCCAGGATGTTTGGGAGAAGGAGAGTTAAGCCTGTTGTTTCTCAGGCCAAAAGGCTGCTGGAAATGTATAAAAACCCTGGGACACGATCCTGCTTCATCTCAGATCTGCTTTGGGTTTCAAGAGAGGGAAACCTTAAGCCATAAGGATTGAGATCCCCAGTCATTGACTGGAGTCACCCTGAATATGGACATTGGACTATAACCTATGGACTATTTCTAAAAGGACTTTTGGCAACTACAAGCTCATCTCTACTATGTATCTGAACCTCAAGAGTTGAATTCAAGTCTGTATGTATATTGATCTTTTAACCAACACTCTCTCTTTTCTTTTGTAATAAATTTTAGCTTAGTTAATAAGAATTGGCTAATAGTGTGTATTTTGGGTAAGATCTAAGTTATAATTGGACCTGGGTAAGTGGCTGATCCTTTGGGATTGGAAGAACCTTTTCTTTTATATGATGAGATAAGATTTTCAGTAACCATCATCATATCTGACGTGTGTGTCTGGACGGACGCCTGAGGCTGGGCACTTTAAGGGAACTGCGGTGTTTGAACTTCTGAGTAACCAGTGAGGTACTATAGAAGCTGTTCTGTGCTGGCTTGGTAAATCTAAGTATTGGAATAACCACCAGCTTCTGGGGTTTGTCTGCCTCATTTTGTTTGCAGTTCACCCTAATTGAGTGACCTCAGCTGGCTCCCACGGGCAGCACCATCACAGGGAGTTGGGCCCGGGGCCGTGGGGAGACAGGCCCGGGGATGAGAGGAGTTGGGCCCAGGGATAAGGGGAGTCGGGCCCAGGGATAAGGGGAGTCGGGCCCAGGGCCGAGGGGAGTCAGGCCCGGGGATTAGGGGAGTCAGGCCAAGGGGAGTCGGGCCCGGGGATGAGGGGAGTCAGGCCCGGGGCAGAAGGGAGTCAGGCCCGGGGATTAGGGGAGTCAGGCCGAGGGGGAGTCGGGCCCGGGTATGAGGGGAGTCAGGCCGAGGGGAGTCGGGCCCGGGGATGAGGGGAGTCAGGCCGAGGGGAGTCGGGAACGGGGATGAGGGGAGTCGGGCCCAGTGCTGAGGGGAGTTGGGCCCAGGGATGAGGGGAGTTGGGCCAAGGGGAGTCGGGCCCAGTGCTGAGGGGAGTCGGGCCCGGGGATGAGGGGAGTCGGGCCCGGGGCAGAAGGGAGTTGGGCCCAGGGATAAGGGGAGTTGGGCCCGGGGCCGAGGGGAGCCGGGGCCAAGGGGAGTTGGGCCCGGGGCCATAGGGAGTCGGGCCCAGCCAGGCCCTACCTGCCGAGAAGGTGAGCTGGATCTGCTCGTGGATGATCTCCAGGGCCACGAAGTCGTGCTTCTCGTTGAAGCGCCCATTGTACAGGAGCAGCCCGTTCCGCTCCTTCGTGGCGAACCTGCCCAAGTGGGAGAGGGTGAGAGCAGCGTCCGGAACAACACACCCCCTGGATCCCTCACGGCCTGACACGGGCTGAGAGAGCCCAACCCCCCGGGACCCTCCGAGATGGGCAGGAGCAGGGTCGTCAATTAGTTTGTGTCAAGGTCCACATTCCTTGGTCAAGGTCCAGACTCCAGAGAAAAAAATAACAACAATGATAATAAGTAAAGGAAAAGATTTCGGGGTTTGTTCAAAAGCATCTGGCTTTCCGGATTTGGCCTGCTGTCCCCCTACTGACGAACCCTGGGCAGGAGCATGGCCAGAGGACTGGTGCATGGAGGCACCTTGGCCTGCGTGGGGAATGGATGGCATCGGGGCACAGAGTTAAGGTGGGTGTTGGGCACAGTTAAGGGGGCATCAAGGCATAGTTAAGGGGGCACTGGGGCAGAGTTAAGGGAGGCACTGAGACAGAGTTAAAGGAGGGGGCATCCAGGCAGAGTTAAGATGGGTGTTGGACCAGAGTTAAGGGGGCATCAGGACAGAGTTAAAGAGGGCATGGGGCAGAGATAAAGGGGACATCGGGTCAGCATTTAGGGGGGGCATTGGGACAGAGATAAGTGGGGCATCTGGGCAGAGTTAAGAGGGCAGCAGGGCAGAGTTAAGGTGATGGGCCCCCATGGAACATTCTTCCTGTGCAGTAAGGCATGAGTTCAAGGCTGGGTAATGGCGATCCCATCTTTGGTCTCCCCACAGCAATTGGAGTCTAAAGGCAGCCATGGCCTGGCTCCCTCATGCTCCCCGATCTCCCCAGTCAGTGACCAGAGGAATAGCAAGGAGCCTGCAGAGTAGCTGACTGCAGCACCCCTGCATGTGTGGGGAGAAGCTGGGCAAGACCCAGACCCCATGCCACGGCAGCCTCACCTCCCTGAGGGCCAGAGACTTGGGCTGCTGGGTTGGTTCTGGGGCTTCCTCAGCCCCACGGGTGCCAGGAAGAATTAATATAATGGGGCTGGGACCGCAGGGGGCTGTGGGTCGGGACTGAGGGGCCGGCGAGTGTGGTACATGGAGGTACCAGTGACACAGGGAAAGGCAAGAGGGGTACAGAGAGGGTATGGCTGGATGCGGGTACAGAGGGAGGTATGGCTGGAGGCCAAATTTAAGCTGCTAGGGAAGAGGTTAAAGTCCAGGACTCCCTGGGAGCATTCTCTGAAATCTCCCAGTTCCACGCACAGGACCAGGGAGATGGGCAGAGCTGCAGAGTGTCAATGCGGGGATGAGACGACAGTGTAGGGAGGAGGGGGTTAGGTTTATGAATGGGAAAGGAGGGGCTGATACTGCAAGGATGGGCTCTGCCTAAACCACAATGGACCCAGGTTGCTGGTGCGTCAAATTAAAAGGTCGTAGAGCAGTTTTTAAACTAGGGGCTGGGGGAAGCCGACAGGTGTGGAGGAGCTCATGGTTCAGACAGAGACACCCCTTAGGGGATTCTCTCTGTCTTAGTAAGGTGGGGAGGACAGAAGCTGATAAGTACAATTAGGAGCGGAAGAGAAACAGATGAGAAGAAGCCCAGACAACTAAACAGTGACACATTTTATAAGTGCTTGTATACAAATGCTAGAAGTCTGAATACTAAGATGGGTGAACATGAGTCTGGTATTAAATGAGGAGATTGATGTAACAGGCATTCCAGAAACTTGGTGGACCGATGCTAAACAATGGGACACGGTAATACCAGGGTACAAGTCCTGACCGAGCGGGTCATGCTGGTGGCGGAGTGGCACCGTATGGGAACGCAGAGTCCAATAGAGTAAAAATCTGAAATGTATCAATCTGTGCCATAGGATCTCTAATAGGTAGGAAGGTCAATGCTTGACCAATAAAAGTAGGGGAACATGCTACCGACCCCCTGAGCCGAATGGTGATGGTGACAGAAATGCTCCTGAAGCTCAGAGAGGCTATACAATAGAAAACTCAACAATAATGGGGGATTTCCCTCTCAATGGAAGGAGAAACTGAGGCACGGGCAGTGACTTGGGCAAGAGCACAAATGGAGTCAGCAACAGAACCCAAGAGTCCTGACCGCCCCCCTCCTGCCTACTTTTAACTATGACACCCCACTCCTCACCCAGAGCCAGGGTAGAGCCCAGGAGCCCTGGTCACCCATGCCTGCTATAACCATTAGACCAGACATCCGCACAAAGCACCGCTGACCTCCAGCCCCAAGGAGCTGTTGCAGCTTCCGCAGGGTATGCTGGAAATTCAGGGACTTGGTCGGGGGCGGCTCTTGGCTTTAAAAGCAAAATCAACCCTCCCTCACCATACACGTCTGAGTCCCAAGCCCCACACATCCCTTCCCCAAGGTCAGGGCGGGTCTGGTCTGGCCTCTTCCCTTTGGGAAAACCTGCCCATTGCTCATCAGCCGACCTGTTCTCACCCCAGCTGAGGGCTGGGGGCACCAGGGGCTGAGACTGGTGACACAGAGGGAGGCTGGGGGCACTGAGGGCTGAGGTACTGGGTGCTGAGGGTACTGGGGGCACTGAGGGGATCTGGGGACTGAGGGTACTGGGGGCACTGGGGGCTGAGGGGTGCTGAGAGCTGGAGGGTTACTGGGGGCACTGAGCGGGTCTGGGGACTGAGGGGTGCTGAGAGCTGGAGGGTACTGGGGGTGCTGGGCACGCTGAGGACTGGGGTTCGCTGAGGCTGAGGGGCACAGGGAGGTGCTAGGGGGGCACTGAGGCTTACTTGGGGGCACTGGGGGGGGTTCTTCCTGAGCCTGACTGTTCTGGAAGAGCATGTCCCTCTGCAAACAGGACGCTCCCCCAGCAGGCCGTGCTGCCCCAGTGAGGCACTAGGGGGCGCTGTTATACAAGGCACAGGCAGGGGCTCAGCAGGGGGCTTGTAGCCAAATTCCAGATCAAGCCCATCAGTGTCAGCCAAAGCGTCTCCTGCCTGTCCCTGTGGGCTGCCTGTGCACAATGGCCAGGGGTGGCTCGGCACCAGCACGCCAAGCGCGTGCCTGGGGCGGCAAGCCATGGGGGGGCGCTCTGCCGGTCGCCGCGAGGGCGGCAGGCAGGATGCCTTCGGCAGCATGCCTGCCAAGGGTCCGCTGGTCCCGCGGCTTCGGCGGACCTCCCGCATGCATGCTGCCGAATCCGCAGGACCGGGGACCTCCTGCAAGCAAGCCACCGAAGGCAGCCTGCCTGCCATGCTTGGGGCGACAAAATACCTAGAGCCACTCCTGCAACGGCTGCTGGGTTCCACCCCAGAGGTGGCTGCATTTGGACCCTGACGGATGAGATGGGAGAAGGGTCTGACACTGGGTGACGTGGGGCACAGCTACAAATATTATTATAGGTGCTGGGGCAGCACCTCGCGGCCGAGCTCGGGGCTCCGTGCTGCACACGGTGTGAGCCAGGCCATGCCCTGAACAGCTCACACCGTGACTATACGCAGGCTAGCAGGGGAAACTGAGGCACAGCGAGGGGAAGTGACTGGCCAAGGTCACTCAGCAGGGCAGGTGGGTGTCCTGAGTCCCAGCACTCTGTCACTGGCCCCCCATGTATCCAGCACCACATGCCCATTGGCCCAGCCCCCTAACAAGTGCCCAGCACTGCCAGATCCTTCCTCCTCTGCACTGCCAGCCCCTCACCCGCCTCCTGGCGCACCTCTGCTCTGTAGGGCCTGACCCCATGTCCAGCAGTGGGCAGATGCCCGCCAGCCCCGCCCAGGAGGGATGTTCTGCCCCTTGGCCCCCCTAACGCTGACTGCAGCACCCCCAGCCAGGGCAGCAGCACATAGGGGCCCCCCATGCCCACAGCCCAGCAATTTGCCACGCTGTGGGGCTGCTGGAGGGGGCCATCCCCTCGGCCAACCTGAGCAACAGGCCTAGCCCCAGGCCCCCATACCAGCCGCGATTCATTACCCGCTGTCAGTGTGCGGCAGCCCCCCGCGGGGTGATGGCCCCAGCCCCGGCCGTGGCTCCCACCCCAGGACAAAGGGCCCTGGCTGCCCCGCAGAGGCTGCGGCTGGCTAGCTCTTTGTGCTGGGCTGACAATGGCTGGAGCTGGCAGGATTATGGGGAGGGAGGCCAGGCCCATTGATGAGGGCTGTGATCTCATCGCAGCTCCTCGGGATAATCCCTCCCATCCCCAACCCCTGCCTGGCCTGCTCTGCCTTAGCCGGAGAGCGGGGCAGGGCTGGGCCAGGCTGCGAGCCTGTAGGCTGGGGGAAGCAGCTGTTCCAGCCCCAGCCTTGGGGGATCCTCTGGGGGGCCAGGCCTGGGTGAGGGCTGCTGGCAAACTCGCAGGAAAGCACCCGGGAGGGCAGATACCCCACCCCTCTGGCCACTAGACCCCGGCCACGTCCAGTCGGACAGGCCCTGCAGTGAGTGGAGGGGGCTCCTGGGTCGGGAAGGGCCAATGGAGGAAGACCCCCGTGTGTCCTGCTGGAAAACAATGGGCCCATTCTGGAGCAGGACAGGGGAGGGGAGGGCCCCGGGCTTTGGAACAAAGATGCCATTTAGTGTCCACCTGCCAGACCCCGACCCCCAGGGGATCTGCCGTGGCAGGGCTGGGGCTGGGGCCCTCCAGATAAGAGCTGCCATAGTGGGTCAGCCCAATGGTCCATCGTGCCCAGTAGCCTTGCTGGAGCAGAGGCAAACAATCCCAGGCTGGAACTCTCCTTCCAAAGGATATGGTGGTACCGAGGACACCCCTCCGGGGAGGGGCCCCCATTATGGAGAAGCCAGGGAATAGCGGGGGATTCGAGGATGAGAGATACAGAGAGCTGGGTTGTGATGAGCAGGAGACCTGCAGGGTGAATTGCTGCCTGAGTGGAACTCATGAGACGTCTGGCCCGCCTGGTAGGCAGCGCTGGACGGAGCCGGTGGGTGTGGGACATGTAGGTACCAATGACATAGGGAAAGGCAGGAGAAAGGTCCTGGAGGCTGCTAGGGAAGAGGTTAAAGTCTCCAGGACTCCCTGGGAGCATTCTCTGAAATCTCCCAGTTCCACGTGCAGGGCCAGGGAGACGGGCAGAGCTACGGGGTGTCAATGCGGGGATGAGCCGATGGAGACCAGTGGCTCTCAATCTTTCCAGACTGTCCCCCTTAGGAGTCTGAGCTGCCTCGTGTACCCCACGTTTACACCTCCCTTCAAAACGACCTGCTGACAAACTCAGACATAAAAATACAAAAGGGTCACAGCCACTAGTACTGACACATGGCTGACTTTCTCGTTTTGACCATATAATTATCAAATAAATCAACTGGAATCTAAATCTTGTCCTTACAAGTCAGTGTAAAATACACAGAGCAGTACAAACAAGTCATCATCTGTATGAGATTTTAGTCTGTACTGACTTCGCTAGCGCTTTCTATGTAGCCTGTTGTAAAAAAAGGCAAAACTCTACACGAGTTGATGTACCCCTGGAAGATCTCCCACGTCCCCCTGGCTGAGAACCATTGGTGTAGGGAGAAGGGGGTTAGGTTTATAACTGGGAAAGGAGGGGCCGATGCTGCAAGGATGGGCTTTGCCTAAACCACAATGGACCCAGGTTGCTGGCGTGTCTAGTGGAGCAGTTTTTAAACTAAGTGCTAGGGAAGCTGACAGGTGTGGAGGAGCCAGTGGCCGGACAGAGACGCCCCTTAGGGGAGGAGCTATTATGGGGATTCTCTCTGTCCTAGTAAGGCGGGGAGGGGAGGAGCTGGGAAGGCCAGACTTGTGGGCAGGAAGGTGCTGAGTGGGTGGCGGGGGCAGGGGTGTGTGAATGGACTGTCCAGTTCACTGACAACACGGAGGACGAGCTGGGAACCCACCTCAGCCCCAGCACCGCAGAACCCTCGGCCCCAGGGTCCTCTGCCACTGACACGCAGGCGACGGCTTCCCACCCTGGGGCCAGCACTCATGTGAGGGTGATGGCCCCCAGATGAGGTGCCAGTCACCCAGCCCCCCCGGTCGGTGCCCCCCAGCACTCACGTGAGGGTGATGCCCCCGGATGAGGTGCCAGTCCCCGCCCCCGGCACTCACGTGAGGGTGACGGTGAAGTGGAAGCGCTGGCGCAGACCCCGGAAGGTGACGAAGGAGCGGGCAGGGAAGCTGCGGCTGCTCATCTCGCAGTAGGGCTTCTCGTAGTCCCCCGAGGGGCAGTCACACTTGAAGCCCCCGACCAGCAGGTTGGTGCAGGTGCCCCCGTTCTTGCAGACGCCCGGCGTGCAGCGGCCCAGGCGGGCATTCACCTCACAGTGCTCTCCTGCGGGCAGGGGCAGCTGTCAGGGGCAGTGCCAGGGACCCCCCCGCCCCAGGGCACGTGCTACTGGTCCCTGGCTGGCACTGAGAGCCAAGGGCACAGCACCCTGCTGCACCCAGCCCCCAGGAACTAATCGCCCTGCACCAGACAGCACCCCCGGTTCGAGCCCTCCCAATTCTCTGGCTCCCCAAAGGTCCCACCAGCCCCAAGCAGCTCCCCACTGCCACACACCTGGCACACACCGTCACGCCCGTGCCCAGCCAGCCCGGCGCACTGGGGTACCTGACCAAGCAGGGCGCAAGCTCCAGACCCCGCTCACAGCCAGGGGCTTGTCCTCGCACATGGCCCCCTGGGCTGGCAGCACTGGTACGTGGGCGTGGGGGGGAGTCTGCATAAAGCCAGGGGCACCACTGCCTGCCTGGCAAAGACCGTGGGGCACGAGGCCGGCTGGAGCCCAAAGGGACACGGGTTCTGCTGACAGACCCCAAGCTGGAGGCTGCCCGGCTGGAGCAATGCCGGGGAGCAGGCGCTCGCCCCGAGGCTGGGAAAGGGGATGCTGCGGGCACAGGGGGAGGAGCTGCGAGGCTCGCTGGAGTGAGGGCATGGTGAGTTAAAAGCAGGGCGGGGATGTGCACTTCTTGGGATGGGCAGGACGTAGGTGGCAGCACTTCAGCAGTGGAGGGAGGCCTGGGAAGCTGGGGCTGAGGCAGGCCAGAGGGCAGGAGACCCGAGCTCCCGGGTGAGAGGGGAGTGGGCAGGCAGTGTGGCCTGGAGCACTGACCTGCACTCAGAGGAGCTGAGTTCTGATCCTGCCTTTGGTAGGAGACCTTGGGTGAGTCCCCGCTGCTCTGTGCCTCAGTTTCCCCCAAACAGGGATAAGGACCCTGAGCGCCTTGTGACGCATTCAGAGCTCTACAGCTGGAAAACACCATTACCCCCCCTTAATCGAGACCCAGAGAGCTGGCCTGAATTTCGATTCCAGGGGTCCTGTGCAAGGTCCATCAGCTGTATGCGCGGCTGTGGTTGGCGGCTCTCCCTGCTGTCAAGCAGGCCCCTGAGCACACAGCAGATAAAATTTCCCAGGGAACAGAGGTCTGGGAATGCGCAGAGATGAAAGTGCTGCCCCGGGGCCCCAAACCCGTGGCTCAGCTACCCACCCGGCTTTGCTCCGCCTCGGGGGCACTAATGGGACGCTCATCCGACCAATCATACGCTGCACGCAGCCCAGCACCCTCCCAGCCCCTTAAACAGCAGGTGCTTTTAACCACCGCTATCCCGCTGCCTCCTGCCGCTCAGACAATAACCAAGCCGGTCACTTTCACTGCCCCCCTGCTGGGCTGCACCCCTGTAAGGGGGAGGGGCCTTGGCTGGGTACCAGCGCCAGCTTCCATGGGGACTGGCAGCATCTAGGGCACTGCTCGCCTGGCTTGTCTGTAAATCTAAGGGCCGAATTCTCAGCTGGTGCAAATTGGTGCAATGGGGCTGCACCAGCTTACACCAGCAGAGAACTGGGCCCACCCTTGATGTGCCAGCAGCCTGGAACCCTGCAGAATCTGGGATTAATGACAACGGCAGCTCTGCTCTATCTACACCTCCTGCTGTAAGCAGCCAGCGCGTTCCCAGCCCAGAGACCCTGCACACACCAGCCCCATGTTCCACTGCAGTCCCGCAGCCAGGAGACCCGACAACAAGAAGCCCTTGTGTACACAGTCCGGCTCGCACGACAGACCCAACAACAACAAGCCCGTCTGTACACAGTCCGGCTCACACAACAGACCTGACAACAAGCCCGTCTGTACACAGTCCGGCTCACACGACAGACCTGACAACAAGCCCGTGTGTACACAGTCCGGCTCGCACGACAGACCCGACAACAAAAAGCCCATGCACATGCCCGAAGTGGAGTAATCATTGTGGTGACCGTTTTATTGCCAAGGGGACGAAGCACTGAAGGGGCCTGGCTGAAATCTGCTTAGAGCTGGTAGTAGGGTGACCAGATGTCCCAATTTTATAGGGACAGTCCTGATTTTTGGGTCTTTTTTTTATATAGGCTCCTATTACCCCCCACCCCCGTCCCGATTTTTCACACTTGCTGTCTGGTGGAGCAGGTCACTCGTGATCACAGGCCAGCACGTGCTGCCGTTGTTTGCTGGCTCAGGGCCTTAGCCTGGTAACTGTGTGGGGCAGGGGCTGTCACTCCCTGTCTGCGCTGCGTCCACCCGATGGGGCCTCAACGTGCTGCTCGGCACCCACGTTTAGGGTGACCAGATGTCCTGATTTTATAGGGACAGGCCCGATTTTTGGGTCTTTTTCTTATATAGGCTCCTATTCTCCCCCCAACCCCCTCTCCCGATTTTTCACACTTGCTCTCTGGTCACCCTACCCAGGATCAATAACACTAATGGCCGGGGGCTGGGCTGGGGCTGCTGGCGAGGGACCCGGGAGCCAGTGCCTTGGGAAGTTGTAGATTTATGGCTGTTTCTATGGGAGGAGGCACCAGGAATCACCAAGAACCAGATTAAACATTTCAGCTGCAGCTAATACAAACTAACGTGTGAGGCGACCGCTTCGGCACCGCACTAATGCACGTGTGGGCGATGCGCCGGACAGGCAGGCCGGGGCCGGGGCCAGGACCAGGGGGTGGGATTGGTTTCTTTGCTATGACTTTGGCTGTCGAAGACACAGATTTTGAACAAGCGATTGCAAGATGTGCCCTGGGGCAGACTCCCCCCACAGAGCCAGGGATGCAGCTGGGACCATGGCCAGGCATGTGCCACGCAGAGACCGTCCCTGTGCCCAGGGCAGGGCAGGCAAGGAACTGGCACGTTGGGAAGTAACCCCCTGCCTTTTAGCATGGCTACTGAGAGGCACTTCGCCCTGCTGCATTATTCCAAACACCCCCGTCCCCCAGCTCCATCTTTTTAACTTCCTGAGCAGGCTGGCACCTCCCAGAGAGCCGCTTGGCTGGGCCAGTGTCTCCCTCCCCTATAGCTTGCTGTCTTTGGGGTTTCCCAGCAGGGCACTGGGAGGGGGAAATCTGCCGTGTGGCTCTACAGTTTCACCACAGGGCCACCTGTGTGCGGCGCACCAGGGATGCTGGGCACAGCCCAGACAAGCCTGGCTGGCGTGGATTGCAGGGGGCACAGGGTGCCCTGCAGAATGCACCCCCCCCCAGCCTGTGCCCAGGTCTCCTCAAAAGCCGGGGCAAGCGTTCAGAAGTGCTCAGCACCCAGCAGCTCCCATTGGGACCCTTCTCACTGGGGGTATTCTCCATTGCCCCAGTGGGGGAGGGGGATTCTCCAATCCCCCAGTGGGGGAGGGGAATTGTCCATTGCCCCAGTGGGGGAGGGGGATTCTCCATTGCCAGGGAGCTCACAGCTTTCTACAGTCCTGGGTCACACTTCCTTCAGCGCCATCACCCTGTCTACAGTTGAGGAAACTGAGGCACAGAGCAAGGCTAAAAAGAGAATTTGTGACCCAGCCAGGGAGAGAACCCAGGAGTCCCAAACCTCCGCCCCCACCCTGACACCACTTCCCTCTTAGAGCTGGGAAGAGAACCCAGGAGTCCTAGCTCCCAGCCCGCACTGCTGTAACACCAGGACCCGCCCCCCCATGTCTCTCCCAGAACTTTCCAGAACCCAGGAGTCCTTCCTGCAGCCATGTGTTCTAACCACTAGTCCCCACATCCCCATGTCCATCCCAGGTGATGGGGGGGGGAGGGCGGGTTACTGCGGTGCCAGCAGCCTCCTGGGGCAGGGCTAGGGGGCAGGCAGTGCGAGGGACACTGGGGGGGGGGTGCCAGGGCCTGGTTTACCGGAGTCCTGGGTCTGCAGTGGGTATCACAGGGGCACGCCAAGCAGTTTTGTCACCGCTGGAATTTGGGGGTCACTAGCTGCTGGGGTGCACAGGGATGGGGGGCTGGCAGCTGTGGAGCATGTCTGGGGGGAGGGAGGGTCTCTGGGAGGCTTTTCTGGGCCGGGCTGGGGGTGTCTGTCTGCAGGGTAATGGTTTGGGGGTTCACCCCTGGCACTGGAAGCTGGGACTCTCTAGGCAGGACTCCCTGGGGGGCCAGGCAGGTGGAGGGGCCCTTTGGGGTGGGGTGAAGTTGGGGTCACCAAGGGGTAGGAGTTTGGGGGCAGTCAGCGCACACCAGGGCAGTGCGCAGCCTGTGCTGGATGCCGCATAGCCTGCCCCTCAGCACCCCAAAGCCAGACACCCCCACATTTCACCCTCGTGTCACAGCCCTTTATGGCATCGAATTCGCTCCTCCCCCTCCCCTATCAGCGCCCCCCCACTCCTCCCACCACATCCCCAGTCCTCCCCCCAGAGGATTTCAGGAAGGATCTCCATTCCCAGCCTCTCCTCCTCCCACCCTAATGACCAGCTTCAGTTTCCAGGGAAACTGATGCTTCCCCCCCTCCCCCACCCTGAAAGGAACCCTGCCTCTCCCCTGCCTGCAGAAGGGAGTCCAGGCTGGCACTGGGATGACCCAGCTTGGGCCCAGGGGGATGCAGTGAGGGGTGTGGGGGAGCTGCTCCTCTGGCTCAGTGTCACCAGCTAACAGGGGCTCCTCAAGCAATAGGCCACTGGGGGCCCCGATCCCAGGGCAGCTGTGGAGAGCCCCCCCTCGCTCCCTCTCACCGCATGGCCAAGGTTCCTGGGGGCCCCTCGTAGCTCTGGGCCTGGCTGCCCCGGCCGTGGTGCTGAGCAGCTCTCGCAGCTACGCCACGAGCCCTGGCACACCAAGCGACCCCCAGGATCCCTCCCTGGGCAACGGCGCCCAGCCAGGCGCTGAGCCAGCCCAGCCGGTCACTGCCTGGGCACCACGCCACCCTCCAGCCTCCCCCTCCCCAGGCCGCAGGGCCGGGGGAGGCCAGGTCACGGGGTGGGTGGTGTCCCTGCGTGGGAGCAGGCCAGACACTGGGCGTGGGCAGCCCAAGCTCTTAGTCGGCGCTAAGAGGGGGCAGGGCAGGCCGGGAGCTCGGGATTAGAACAAGAGGCTGCTGCGTCCTCAGGCTGCGGCTGGGCGGCCCCACAGGTGGGGGTAGCCTGGCCAGTGCAGGAGGCTGCCCCACTCCATGGCCTGCCCCACGGCTCGCAGCGCGGCCTCCTGCAGAGCTCAGTGCTCCGGCCCCAGCTCCAGCCCCCGGAGAATCTACTCGCGGTGGGGACACTCCACCGCAGGGCTGGGGCTGGGGCAGAGACCCCGCCTCGGTAGGCTGACCAGAGAGCAAGTGTGAAAAATCGAGACGGGGTGGGGGGTAATAGGAGCCTATAAAAGAAAAAGCCCCAAATATGGGGACTGTCCCTATAAAATTGGGACATCTGGTCACCCTATGTCTAGGCCGTGGGCCTCAGGGACATGCCCACGGCCTGGGGGCACCCCCCCACAGGGACACACCCCTGCCCCATAGGGACACGCCCATGGCTCACAGGGACACGCCCCCCCAAGGGGACACACCCCCACCCCACAGGGACACACTCCTGCCCCATAGGGACACGCCCACCACCCAGGGGCACCCCCCCACAGGGACACACCCCTGTCCCATAGAGACATGCCTCCGGCTCACAGTGACATGCCCAACAGACATGAGATGTGGCCACTGCCCTGGGCTGGATTTGAACTAGTACCTTGAGGGGGGTGAAGGGGGTGAAGGTCTCCTCCATTCCCCAGCCCTCCGAGCCAGCCAGCAGAGGCCCCGGGACGTGGAGACGGATGGCTGGATGGGGATACAGAGCGGGGGTATGGAGGACGCTGGCCGGACAATACGGATGGGATGGCTGGACAGGGGCATGGACGGGGACAGACAGAGCGGGGGACGGCTGGAGATGGCCAGGTGGGGGTTCGGCTGGGGCTGACCGGACAAACAGATGCATGTGTAGGGACAGACAGAGGAGCCCTTTCTCCCCCCCTCCACCCCGCCTGGCCCCTCTCCCGCTCACCGGTGAAGCCGGCCTGGCAGTGGCAGGTGTAGCCGCCCTCCCGGCGGTGGCAGCGCCCATTGCGGCCGCAGGGGCTGGAGTAGCACAGGTCAATCTCACTCTCGCAGTAGTGGCCAGTGAAGCCGGCGGGGCAGCGGCAGCGCAGGCCGCTGACAGGGTGGATGGGCCGGAAGAGGATGGTGGTGGAGGCCAGGAAGGGCGCGGAGCTGTCAAAACGCAGCACGGAGACGCAGCGCATGTAGTTCTCGCAGGGCTCCCGCAGGCAGATGTTGTCGTCGAAGGGCAGCACCCGCTGCTCAGAGATGGCAGCCAGCAGCGTGCGGTTGAGGTAGAGCCGCTCCTGCAGGTCCTGGGAGGGGACGTAGCGGCCCCCGCGGGCCCCGCCCGGCAGCAGCACCGACAGGCTGACGTTGAGGATGTGGGCGGCTGGCACGTCCGTGTCGTTCTGGATGTTGAAGAGCACCACGTGGTGGCGGGGGGCTGAGAGCACAGCCGCCACCCCCTCCAGGAAGAGCGCCAGCAGCGGCGACAGGAACCGCTCCGGGGACATGTTCTCCAGGCGCAGCGTGATGCTGTTGGTCAGCATCTCGTCCGTGACGATGGTCACCTGCAGGGTGCACTGAGCTGCCACGCTGTGCACGCCGTCTGCCGAGAGACGAGGGCAAGGGGTGAACGGCGCCTGGAGGGGCTGGGGCTGAGCCTGCCACGGGAACAGGCTTTTTACAGCTCCAGAGTCCACCAGGGGCTGGGCTAGCAGGGGCTGTGGGTCAGGACTGAGAGACACCAGCAGAGCTGGGGGGTGGGGGAGCCCAGGGCTGGGCTGCCAGGGGCTGCGGGTCGGGAGTGAGGGACACCAGCAGAGCTGGGGGTGGCCATGGGCACACAGGGCACATGGGTTGTGTCTTCAAACAGGCCCCCAGGCAATGGCGCCCTCTGTGACCTCCAGCCTGCTGGTCTCCAGCCATGTCCGTCCTCCCCCCCCCAGCCCCCACGCAGCCCCTGCAAGGCCTGGAGCTCAGAAGGGGCATTTTGGCAGGTGCTCTCCGGCACATGAGGCCAACAGCTGTGGGCCCGCGGCCCGGGGCCAGCAAGTGCCAAGGCAGATGGCTGGCAGCCAACACCCAGTAGGAACCCCTTCCCCAGCAGCTGGGGGGCCTTTCTCACACGCTGGTCCTCACTGGGGGCTCCCTCAACTCCTAGCCCACGTCAGCCTGTGGCTACCAGGTTATGCCCCCTGGCTAGTCGGTATCTGCCTGGCTCCCAGCCCAGGGGACATGACAGACCACACTGCCAATCACTGACCAGCCTCACTGGAAACCCGACAAAATCCTGCTGTGCCAGGGTCTGAGGCTGTTTGCTACAAAAACCCTGGCACATACCCCCGGCCCAGCTCGGAGGGCACAAGGAATGCCCAGCACATACTCCACACAGACAGACAGCCCCAGCACATACCCCATCTAGAGAGGCAATCCCAGGCACAGCCCCTGGATGGATGGATGCCGGGCTCAGCCCCTGGACAGACAGACTCCTGGGCACAGGCCCCACCCGTCCATGGCCCCAGCCTGCCCTTCCTAAGCAGGGAACTGGGGGCGGCAAAGGGGGGCAGGAAGAGCAGCTGGCGGGGGGTGGTTCTCACCAGTGCACCACAGGCGGGCGGGTCAGCATCAGTCCTAGGTGACAGATGGGGAAACTGAGGCTCAGAGGAACGCAATTTGCCCCAGCTCACACAGCAGGTTGGGGGCAGAGCAGGGAATAGGACCCAAGAGTCCAAAGGCCCCATCATTGCTGCTTCTCCAGCATGAGGTTAATTCCCACTCCAGCTCCAAGGGCTGCCACCTGGGACAGACAGGGGGCAAGGGGGACGGGGAGAGGCCAGCAGGGGCTAAGCAGGGCATATGGAGTTGCTCTCTCATCTCCAGCCCCCCCGGAGCCGGTCTGCCCCCCCCCAACCCTCCCAGAGCCAGTCCGCCTTCACTGGCCCCCCGGAACCGGGCTGCCCCTCACACCCCCCCAACCCTCCCAGAGCCAGTCTGCCCTCACCGGCCCCCCAGAGCCGGTCTGTCCCCCCACTCCACCCTCCAGAGTCGGTCTGCCCTCACCAGGCTCTGCCCATCTCATCTGGGTCCAGCAGCTCAGCCCCGGCCGCACTCTGTGGCAGGTTAGTTCTGGCCACGGGAGTCGTCTCTCTTGCTGACCCCCAGGATTTAGCCTGCGCGAGTTGCCCCCGAACCCTGGGGGCACTGAGGGGAAGGGGCACATGCTGCACCAGGGGCTCATCACACTTACTCCATGCCATAGCAGTGAGGCCTCTCTGTGGAGAACCTCCCTCAAATAGAAGCAGTGTAGGGGCTATGACACACAGCTGAGCATCCAGCAGAGGGCAGCAGTCTCTGTCTCTCGCTCTTTCACACACACACCAGTTCATCACAACTCTTAGCACTATTTCAGCCAGGGATCTCAAAGCACCATGCAATGGCAGGTCAGTAGCATAACCCCCATTGGACAGCTGGGAAAACTGAGGCACAGCATGGGACAGTGACTCACCTGATGTCACCCAGGAAGTCAGTGCCAGAGTCCTGATCTAACCACTAGCCCTCCCATCCCCCCCAGAGCCAGGGACAGACCACAAGAGTCCTGACTCCCAGCCCTGTACTCAGTCCAGACCGCAAAAATCTGAAGCCACCTTCCTTAGGAATGGGGACTTTGCCCTGGTGCCAACATTCACATTCCCCCTTCCTCACGTGCGCCTCCCCACAGAGGTGGCTGCAGCCCAGCAGCACCGAGTCATCTGGGCAAGGAGCCACTCCTGGGCACTGTGACATTTCATTGTGGAAACGCAAGGTGAGGCTCCAGCACCATGAACTGAGCGAGGGGGGCTGAGCCGGGGGACTAACAGATGTCCCCGGGCAGGGCGAGGCGCTGAGGAGGGGTGCACACAGAGCCTGGAGAGCAGAGTTACACATCTGTGTGGTCCTGCCTGCCTGCCTGAGGCTGCAGAGAGCTGCCCCCAAACACCCATCTCAGGGTGATGTGAACTGCTCTCATTCACCGCTGCCAGTGTTCACTCTGAAGCCTGATGGTGACACGTTCAGTCCAGGCCTGGCTGCTTCACTGCTGCAGAATCTTTCTGCCCATCTGGGGTGGAGCCTGGATACATGTAAGAGGGGTCTGGGGCTGTGAGGGCAGAGCTTACAGGGGAAAGGCTTGAGGCCCTGGCATAGTCCATGGTCCTGTTTCCAAAGCTGTGGGGCCCTGGGGTCATGACCTCACCAAGAAGGTTAAAGGTCATCACCCCCACCAGGCTGCAGCAGAGAATGAAGAGGGGCTGCTTGGCCCCACAATGGCCCCACCTGACCAGTGGGAAGAATCATATAGAATATCATGGTTGGAAGGGACCTCAAGAGATATAGCCCAACCTCCTGCTCAAAGCAGGACCAATCCCCAAACGGCCCCCTTGAGGATTGAACTCACAACCCTGGGTTTAGCAGGCCAATGCTTAAGCCACTGAGCTATCCCTCCCCCCCCCGAAGGCCACACATAGGGAGCCCATGCCCATGCTTGCACCCCCCAACCTATAGAGCATGAGGGGACAGAGCAGCCTTGTCACACTCTCCTGCAGGAGATATTTACTGAGTGCCCAGCACCCAGCCCATGTCTATCTCAGCTACGTCCATCCTGGAATTCACTCCCCCAGCCTCAGCGCCCCCCCGCCCTCCAGGCCCCTGATTCTCCAGCCCCAGCAGGCTGATCTCCTCCCTCCAGCCCCTCCTCACCAGCCTCCCTCTCCTCCCAGACGGGACATTCCTGGGCCGAGCCCCCCCCCCGACACCCCACGCCCCGGAGCAGGCAGCTGTTGGCTCAGCAAACATGGGGCCCTGGGTGCCCAGCACCGAAGGGCTCTTCGGCTGGAGTGCGGATGCCTCAGATGCCTGGGGCAGGGGCTGACAAACACTCCTGGCCACAGGGGCCTTTTTCTCACTCCACACCAGGTGGCCTCCCTGGGCCTGGGATAGCAGGGGCTGCAGGTCAGGAGTGAGGGGCAGCTGTGGAGCTGTGTGTGTGGGGAGCCCAGCACTGGGGTAGCAGGGGGCTGCGGGTCAGGAGTGAGGGGCACCTGCGGAGCTGGGGGTGGGGGAGGAAGCCCAGGGCTGGGATAGCTGTGGCTGCGGGTCAGGAGTGAGGGACACCTGCGGAGCTGGTGGGGGCAGGGCTGGACTAGCAGGGGGCTGTGGGTCGGGAGTGAGGGGCACCTGCGGAGCTGGGCGGGGGGAGGGAGCCCAGGGCTGGGATAACAGGGGGCTGCGGGTTGGGAGTGAGGGGCACCTGTGCAGCTGTGTGTCAGGGGAGCCCAGGGCTGGGCTAGCAGGGGGCTGTGGGTTGGGAATGAGGGGCACCGGCAGAGCTGGGGGCTGGGGGGAGCTGGCTCTAGCAGACTCTCCTGAAATATGTACGTTTTCCCAGCTCTATTCATTGTTTGACAAAGGACAACGGCTGCCATGGCAACTACCAGCGCATCTCCCCTGCGCCCACAAGCAGGGCCCGGATCAGCAGAGCCTGGGCTGGGAACCCCTCCTCCTCCTGCTGCAGGGGCTGAGGGCAGTGCTGGCACCAGGCGCTGCCCCATCTCCCCCTGCTCCCTGGGGCACCATGCTAGGGCCCTTCCCTCCATCAGGCAGGGGAGCAGGGCCTGGCGAGGACAGCCCAGGCTGAGGGACTCTCGGGGCCCTGGGGGGCATAGCCCAGTCTGTCCTTCCCAGTCCCAACCCCAGGGCAAAGCCAGCTCTGTCTCAGGGCCCAGGCCTTGTACTGGGACAGCCTGTAACCCCAGCTCCTCCCTGTGCAGCCCCCGCTCAGTGGCCCAGGCCACACTGGGGTCACTGGTTTCTGTGCAGACACCTGGCCTGCGCTGAGCCCCAGCGAGCGCATTACACGCAGGGCCCAGCAAACAGAGCACAGATGGTACCAGCCTGCACTGGAGTGGGACCAGCAGCCCAGAGACAGAAGGTTCTGCTGGCCCAAGGCTGGGCCTGGCTGGACCGGGGGGTGATGCCACATCCCTGTGCCCCTCATCTTCTCCTGCTGGGTCTGACGCCAGGGGTATGTCCCGGAGCACAGGCCTCTGCCCAGTGAACCAGCCCTGCACTGGCTTCCTGGTAATCCCCCCAGCGCAGTTCCCAATTGCCCAGCCTGGGTGGCTCCAGTGCCAGGCCAGGCCCAGCGTCTCACTGGGTCTGCGCAGCCTCACAGAGCTTCCCCCTCAGCCACATCAACTTGGAGCTCATGCGCCAGCATGAGGCGTCTGCTCGGCTCCCCAGCACACAGGGGTTCAGTGAAAAGCTGGGCTGAGTCCGCAGGGGTTCGGAACAGCCCAAACCCAGCTAGAGACAATGGCTGGGCGCACACAAGGGTCCCCCTAGCCCCCAGCCTGCCACAACTCTGCCAGTTCCCCTCAGTCCCGATCCGCAGCCCCTGCTAGCCCAGCCCTGGGCTCCCCACAGCTCTGCTGGTGCCCCTCACTCCCGACCCGCAGCCCCTGCCCGCCTCAGCTCTGCCGGTTCCCCTCACTCCTGACCCGCAGCCCCTGCTAACCCAGCCCTGTCGGTTCCCCTCACTCACGACCTGCAGCCCCTGCTAGCCCAGCTGGGATCCCCCCAGCTCTGCCGGTTCCCCTCACTCCTGACCCGCAACCCTGCTAGCCCAGCCCTGCCCCACTCAGCTCTGCCGGTTCCCCTCAGTCCCGATCAGCAGCCCCTGCTAGCCCAGCCCTGCCCTCCTCCCCTGCCCCACCCTGCTGGGGCCAGAACAAGAAGCATGGGTGTAAATTGCAGTGAGGCCGGTTTAGGCTGGAGCGGAGGAAAACACCCGCCAGGGCAGTCCCACCCCGGGAAGCTGTGGGATCCCTGTCATGGGGGGCTGAGTCCAGGCTGGACAAATGCCTGTCGGGGTGGTGGAGGTTCCCTTGGCCCTGCCTCAGCGCAGGCTGCTGGGCTCAGTGACCTCCATGCAGGGGCAGCTCTAGCCATTTCACCACCCCAAGCACGGCGGCACGCCACGGGGGGCGCTCTGCCAGTCGCCGGTCCCGCGGCTCCGGTGGACCTCCTGCAGACATGCCTGAGGATGCTCCACCAAAGCTGCGGGACCAGCGGACCCTCCGCAGGCACGCCTGCGGGAGGTCCACCAGAGCCACCCGCTGCCCTCCCGGCGACCGGCAGAGCGCCCCCCGTGGCATGCCGCCCCAAGCACGCGCTTGGCGTGCTGGGGCCTGGAGCCACCCCTGCCTCCGTGGCCCCTCCAGTCCCACCTCTCTGTGATCCAACGGCCATTTGGGGAATATGCCCAAACCCAGCGTCGCTCCACATGCCAGCCCAGCAGGATTCCAACCCAAGTGTCCAGGGACTAACGGCCAGTGCTCAAGCCCCACAACCTCCCAGCTCAGCCTTCTAACCTGCCCCATGGGGGCCCTGCCAGCCACCTATGGCCCGGTGACTGGTGCTGCCAGCCCCACACTGCCAAGCAGCTGCCGGCCCTGGCCCCTCTGAGACATGGCCCCGGGGAGGGTAGGCAGGCGAGGGAGTGGGAGCGCGCCCCGCTGCCCTCGGCCCCCCGCGTGCCCAGCTCCTGCCCAGCAGCCTGTGGCTCTGGCTGGCTGCTCTGGGTTGCCATGGTGGCGGCAGGAAAGAGCCAGCTATGTAGGGGAGGCTTTTGTTCCTTGCTCGGTTCTCTTCTCTCTGACTCACGAGACAAACGCCCCCTTCCCCGGGCAGCAGGACGCTCAGCCTGGGGGGGGGGAAGCAGCTGGGGGAGGGGGGAGGCTGCAGGGGTGGCAAGGGACTGGGGGGCCCGCGGGGAGCTGGGGAAGGGGCTCTGGGGTGAGCGGGGGAAGGTGACAGATGGGAAGCTGAAGGGGGGTCAGGGGCTGAGGGTGGGGAGCTGGGGGATGCGCTGTGGAGCTGGCAAGCAGGAAGGCCAGTGGGGGAGGGGAGAGGAGGGGGAGCTGCCCCCATTCTCTAGTCCCCAGCTCATTCTTCCGCTTTCTGACCTGGTGCCCCGAACCCCTTTGTGCCCGGCTGCCCCTGCCCCGCCCTCACCCGCCCTGCCTTTGTGCCGCTGTGCTGGAGAAGAAAGGGCTCCTCCCACACCCCCAGTCTTCCCCTCCTCTGGAGGGGTCACAGGGACGTGGCTGCAGCTGGATCCTCTGGCACCAGACCCGGGGTGGGGTGGGGTGGGGAGCTGAGTGATGCAGGTCCCCATGTGGATCACCATGGAGACAATGGCCCCATGGTGATTCCCCCAGCAGGCACCCACCGGGCAGGGACCATCTGGGGCATCAGCCCCCTCCACGTGTCCTTCCCATGTGGCCTTAGGCCCCGCCAGCCCCACACTAGCCTCAGACACATGGGGGGGGCAGACTCACTGACTCCAGCTCTGGCTGGTTACACCCCAAGGACATCCCCCCCAATCTCTCCTGCCAGCCCCCCACTCTGTGACCTTCCCCCCAGACATGCTGGGTCCTGCACTGGCCTACCCCACGCGGTACCATGCGAGTCTCTGGGGGCCTGGACGCTGGGGGCCCCTGGCAGAAGAGAGGTTTCTTGCTGGACTCAGACCAGGCCGTTGTCAGGCACAATGCCGGGCTGGGCAGGCCGACAGAGCTGGGCCCGAGGCCTCTGTGCCCAGCTCAGGACTTGGCTGCACCAGCGCTCGAGGGATTAAAGGAGGGACCCCAACGCCCTGAACCCCTCCCACTTCAGACCCCAGGGGTGTAAACCCCCCCAGCCCCAGGTGCCCTCTGTGAGCAGGGGGGCAGTGGAGCCCCAGGATGGCATCAAGGGCACCCCCGGCCCATGCAGCTGGCAGCTAATGTACAGTCGCAGGCCTGGCCAGGCTGGGGAGAGATAACAGCACAGTTGAGTTACCGGAGGGTGGGTGTCTCCCTGCTGCACCCCACACAGTCCACTGCCGAGACCGGCTCCGCCAGTGCCACTCCTGCCCGCCCGAAGCCAGAGGGGCAGGAACCATTAACAATCCAGGAGGAACCCTGCCTGTGCCCCCCACAGCACAGCATCCCCCTCAGCACCCTACCTACACCCCCTACAGCACAGACCCCCCCGACAGTGCCCCACACTGCCTGGGGGCAGCTGCCTCCGGGACACCAAGGATCAGCCCCGACTGGCGCACAGCCCTGACTCTGGGGTGGAGCAGAGGTGTAAATACCTGTGCCCAGGCCAGGCCACACAGGCAGGAGCTGGGCTGGGACACGAAGGGTTATTTTGGCTTCCAGGTGTCAGCAAGACACTGGGATGGGCCAGAGCTAGGTGAACGGGGCCAAGCTCAGAGACCAGGCTACGGACCCAATATCCCCCTTCCAGCTCCAAAACTCAGCCAGCCCCTCCCCCAGAGCCAGTTCCCAACCAGCCCCCTCAGCCAACCCTCACCCCATGGCCATGCTCCCCATGAACAAAGGGGGCCCCTCATTCCAGGGGTGCAAGGCAGAGGTGGTTGGGGGCACAGCGAGGGGAACCCACAGCACCACCCAGGAACGACTTCATGTCCCCCCGATCCCACCCTGCGCATGGCACCTGCAACCCCCCCCCTTCAGTTCAGTAGGGCCCATCTGCCTCCGGTGCCCTGCGCTGCTCCCCAGCCCAGGGTCTAAGCCTCTCTCTCCCCGTCACGCTGCAGGGAGATGGGGTCTGGACCTTGGGACACAAAGCTTCACAGCCAGGACACTCCACAGGCCCCAGACTCAGCAGCCAGGGATGGAAGGTCCAGCCCATTTCCCACCCAGTGCCTGGCTGGCTGGTGCCAGGTGGGGGCATGGACCTGGGGCTGGTGAGGGATATAGCACCAGTGGACCTTATGTTATGAAGGAGCCTGTGATTGCTGGGAGCCATGGAGAACCCGCAGGGAAATCAAGGGGCTCTGTCTGTTTCACATCCTACGGGAGGGCGATGAGCGGCCAGGCCACGCCGGGGGGAAGGGGACGCGGCCAGGTGGAGCCAGGCTGCGGTTTTGTGACACCGAAGGCTTGGGGGGAACTGGAGGGAGGCCAGCAGGGAAGGGTACAATTATCCCAAATCCCTGGCTCCAGACCCCTCAGAGCAGCAGCAGCACAAGCCCCTGCCCTGGCCTTGCCTTTGGGTGGGACTGTGCTGGCCAGGAGCCAGGGATCAGAGTTGACCCACACACCCAGGTCCCTGCAAGGTAGGCCCAGGACCTGCTCCCACCAGGAAAGCTGGCTGCCATCACTCTTAGTGCCTAGTGCTGAGCCAGCAGCTGAGCATCGCTTCATGGGGGGGGCGTGTAGCAGCACACACAGGCCAACGCTTAGGAAACTGAGGCACGGGGAAGGGCCAGCATGAGTCTTATGGTGGTGACTGTTACATTACTGGTGGGGCACTGCATCGCTCCTTCAATGCCAACCCCATGCCAGCAGGCTGGCACAGGGCACTGGGATCGGGCCCAGACTGCAGAGCCTATCCTCTCGGGGCACCGGTTCAAAGCCAGCTGGGGTCAGCAGTGGCTGAATGTTATCGCATCTCTGAGCCGCTTAACTGCCCCTTCCCAGGGCTGAGCCCCTGCTGCCAGCGCCCCGCACAGCCCCAGCTGCTAGGGTGACATGGACACAAACCTCAGGCCTGAGAAGGGCAGCGGAGGGGCAGAGTTCTGCTAGCGCTAGAGGCACAGCAGAGAGAACAGGGGGCTGGACACGGGGGCAAACAGGCCTCGGTAACAAATTGCCCCCAGGGCAACCTGGGCCACAGGGGCAGCTGGGCCTGCTCAGGTCCCAGCTTAGCCAGAGGATTGGGGTTAGGGGGAGCATGGGGATGGGGGAGCCCCTTCCATGGGGAGGGGCTGCTCAGTAAGGGGCAGGGGATGCTGCAGGGGGCCCGGCTCTCCGCGAATGGCAATGGCCAGTCAGGGCGGCCTTGCCCTGCAGGGCTGGAAGAAAGGCAAGACACAGAGGCTGTGTGGCTGGCGGGAGGAGCCTGCCAGGCATTGACCAGCCCGGTTCCTGTCAGGCACCGGCCAAGCTGGAGGGGATGGGGACAGGTTTGGTGCCGGCCAGCCCCTGACATACACACACAAGCCCAGGGCAGTGTCCCAGGGGACATTGGGGTTCCCCACAGTGTCTGCTCTCTCCAGACACCAGCGAGGCCCTGGGGAAGGTGAGAGCCTGGCAGGCCAGGGGTTCCAGCCAAAATCGGGGCATTTCAGTGACAGAAAAGCAGCAGCCCAACCAACTCTCGCTCTCCCCAGCTGGAGCATTGTCTGACAAGTCCACCTCCCCAGCCAGCCAGATCCAGCCGGTGCTCAGCAGGGCCTGGGCAGCATCTGAACAAAGACCAAGCTAAACAGGCCAGCTCAGCACAATGAGTGGCTCCACCAGAGGCCGGCACATGGCCATTGCCGCACTGCTCAATGCTGCAGCCTGGACGTGCTGGGCCCTCAGGAGTCGCCCCCACTGCCGGGAGCCAGGCTCAGTCTCACCCCAGCAAAGGGCCCCGCGACTCAGCCTGCTGGTCGCTGCTCTGGACTCAGAGCAGGGGGAGAGGGAGGCAGGGCTCAGCAAAGGGTTGGAGGTCAGTGGAGACGTGCAGGCAGGAAGGGCCTGGCCCCCGTGTGCCCACTGATGGGCACAAGCTGAGCAGGACCCAGGCAGTGGCAAGACTCGGGTGCCCTCGGTTCAGTGCACAACGTGATTCAAGCAGCACCTGATTGGCAGGTGGCCCAGAGATCCCAGCGCTGCCCTGAGCTTCGCACCTGGGGCTGGGCTCCAGCCCTTCCTTTCCTAGGTGGCAGAACCCCCCCATACCCCACCGCGCCCTCGGTGGGCTGAGGTCAGTGGGGATCACATCTGTCCTGAGCACCCCTCTTCTGGGTCCACCCCACCCCTGCCCTACAGTGGAAATGGTTCACTCTGGGTGGGAGGGTTTCCAGGGAAGGACAAGCATGCCAATCCCCCCCTGAGCCTCACAAGAGGGAGTGGGAGCCCCCCCAATTTCCTCCCCAGCCCCCAGCACTGGCCAGCCCCATGCAGACAGCTCCCCCAACCCTGTCCAGACCAGGTATCAGGGCATGTGTCAGGCACCCAACAGAGCAGAGGATCCCCTCCCTGGCACTGCCAGTGTGCCACCTCCCAGCCTGCCGGAGCCCCGGGGTCTCTGCCACTCATCGCCCAGCTGCCCATAGCACAAGGACACAACCGAGTGGCCACCCACACAGCTTCAAGGCCCACCCAGCCACTCTCCAGTCTGGGCCCTGGGAGCTCTCAGCCCTTCCTCCTTGGCTCACCCTTTGTGGGCCCAGGCCACAGCCCCCGCCCTGCCCCTCGGCTGGAACAGAAATACTGCCTTTGCACAGGGGCCATGCCCCCTTACCACCATATGCAGCGCCCTGGGGTCCCCCAGACCACTGCCCCCCATAGACACGCACGTCGCTCCAGCCGGCAGCGGGAACACAACCCCCAATGTTCTGCTCCTTGCCAGATGCTTGATAAACAGCCACTAAGAGCCTCCACCCTGACAGGTGACTTCATCCTTATGTCAGCAGTGGGGAAACTGAGGCACAGAGCATCAATGGCTGTCAGAAACAGAACCCAGGAGTCCTGACTCCCAGCTCCTCTGCACTAGACCCACTTCCCTCCTAGAGGCAAGGAGAGAACCCAGGCATCCTGATGCCCACTACCCTGGCTCTAGCTACCAGACTCCATTCCCATCCCAGAACTGGGAACAGAACCCAGGAGTCCTGACTCCCAACTCTCCCCTCTCCTGATCTAACCCACTGGACCCCAGGGCCCCAGACCTTGGTGAGCCACATGTCACATCCAGCCCCCCTGCCATGTCTCACCATGCCCCCCAGCCTGGCTGGACCCACATGCCCATTTCCCACAGGAACGTGGGGAGAAAAGCTCTCATCTTCACAGCCATCTGGCAGGAAGGAACCACTCTGGGGCACGGCCCCGGGCCCTGCCTGGGGAGGAGACCTCCCAGGGCATCACAACTTGGGATGGGTTTGCCACCCCCCACCCCCCACCCCCCTTCTCAGCTCCCTGATCTACCTGTGAACAGGGCTGGGCTCTGGGGTGCCCTCCAGCCTGACACCTCAGCATGTCCATCGCCCTCCTCCCAGCTCCTGCAAGCTGCTCCATGGTGTGGCTGCCCTGGGCACCTGGGGGCTGGTCCCTTTCCTGGGGGGAACGGGCATCCCTCTGCTCAGCTCCAGGTCATACAAGCCTTCACTTTGCCCAGCCCAGGTGAGCTCTTCCCAGCCCCGCAGACTGTGCCAACACCACCTTCCCCTGCCAGCCCACCAGTGCTGCCTCATGAAGTGGCTGATGAGGCAGGTCCGAGGGCAGCGCCAGATGCCTGGGGGAGGGGCCTCGCTGGGGTGCCGGATGCCCCTGACCTATTTCACGTCTCTCCAGCGGCTTATGGCAGCAATCTGCTTCTTCCCATTCAAGGCTCCTGTGCCCCCCTTGCCCCACCCCCTCCTAAGCCATATAGGTCGAGCTGGGCTAAGCTCCTGGCTTCTCAGCCCACCAATCCCCTGGGCCGCCCCCCAGTGCCCCTCTTCCCTCGGTCGCAGCCCTCACCCAGAGTAGGGCCAGGCAGAGGCGCTCCCAGGGCTCCGTGAACAGCTCGTGGGCGGCCAGGCCTCTGCCTGCAGCCCCAACAGCAAGCAGATGGCTCGAGTGTCTTAGCTGCCACCAAGCCGCCGCCACCCCTCAGCCCCCACTCACTCTCCTGGGCTTTGCACTGGGGCAGATGCAGCCATGCCCCTGGCTTAGGGGAGCAGCAGGACGAGTGTGATGGTCGGAGGTGCATCCCCTGGGAACACAGGGACACAGCTGAAAACTGCTGGGCTATTCCACGCAGCTTGGAGCTGGCCCAATGGGAGGAGCTGCGGGTCAGGATGGAGGGGGGACAGCATAGCAAGTCCTTCCTCAGAGCGCCAGTCACTGGCCCCACAGCCCCGGCTCTCTCCCCCAGCCCCATGCACCAGGCAGCGGAGGGGTGGGGGGGGTGCTGTCCACCCCACTCCTCCAGGCTGGCCCCAGTGGGCTACTCCCACGTCCCGCTGGTGGAGACAGGCCCCTTGCAGGGACGCAAGGGGACAAGGTGTTTTCGGGCTCAGCTCCTGTGGAGAGGCTCAGGCCCAGACCCCCAAAGGCAGGTAGGCACCTGACTCACAGTGGGCTCTAGCGCCGGTTCTCCCCCCAGCCCCAATCAACCCCCTCACCTAATGCATGGACGGGCTCCCAGCCCCTTCCTCAGGCTCGTCCCCAGCTGGGCACCACCCCCCGAGCCAGGCTGGTGGTAGGGCTGGGGGGCGGCGGCTCCCCCTCTGCATCTGCCAGGAGAGGCGCCAGCCCCACCCCCTTGGCAGCAGGGCTCGGCTGCGTCTCCCGGGGCCGGCCCAGCCTGAGCCCGGGGCAGGGGCGCTGACAGGAGGTTAAAGCTGCCGCATGTCTGAGCTATTGACACCTCGCAGCACAGCCCCAGCTGGGACCTCCCTGGCAGAGGGCCCAGCTGCGACTGCGCTAATCACCAGCCCCCCTCCAGCGAGAGCGGCCCCAGCCCAGCGCCTACCTGCTCGGATCCCTCCCCCAGCCCAGCAGGTGCACAGTGTGCCCCCCATGGAGAGGCTAATTGCAGGACTCAGGCACAGCTGCTCCCCAGCCGCCCGCAGCCGGCAGCTGCAAGCTGGTCCCGGCGGGCTGGCCCCAGAGCAAACCTTCGGCAGCATTAAGGAGGGGCCCCTCAGTTGCAGGGCTCCAGCAGGGCCCTCTCCCCACGCTGCTGGCAGCTGGCAGGTCAGGTGGGTGAACACCTCCTGCTGCAGTGGGGAGATACCCCTCCCCACTCCACGCCAGAAAAGCCGGGCCAGGCCAGCCAGGCCCTGGGACTCCGAGAGCAGCCCAGACAACAGTCAGGCAGCACCAATCCAACACAGCTTTGGGCCCAGGCCGCAGCTGGAAAGACTCTGGCTAGCGCCTGTCCACACCGCTGGCCCCGCTGGCCTGGGGAAAGGGCTCCAGGCTGGTCACATGGCGCAGATCACCAGAAATGCAGCTTCAGCAGCTTCCCCCACCCCCACGGCACATACAGTCCCCCCAGTGCTGCGTCCTGCCATGGCTCGTCCCAGCCTGCCACGCCCTCTCCTCAGCTCCACATAGCCCCAGCAACAGCCCTGGCTGGCCACGCCCGGTGCCTCACTGCTACAGCTGCACACTCCCCAGCACAGCACCGGGGGGGGCACATGGGCACTGCCCCCTCCGCGGACGCTGACGCAGCTCCATGGCCCCCAGCAGCAAGCTGGCAGAACAGGGGCCCAAGCAAGACGCCGACAAGCGCCAACTAGTGCAGGGGAAATCCCGAGCCGGGAGCAGGAGATAGTGGGCAGGCCCTGCCTCCAAGCCTGTGCAGGGAAGGCCTGGCTAGGTGTTTACTCACACACCCCGCCCTGCTTCTCAGGCCCAGTGCCAACCACTCGCATGCGGGGGAAAGGTCCCAGACTGGAGGCCTCTGATTCAGCCCTAGCCCATGGGCAGCAGCACGGCACAGCAGGGCACAGCAGAGCCAGCCCCCTCAAAACTTGTCCCCAGGCCCAGTCAGATCTTGTCTTCTCCGCTGAGATGCCCACACCAGGGGGACTGGAGGAAAGTGGGACGAGGTGGCTGAGGCTAGCTGGGAGGGTGGCCCAGTGGCCAGGGGCTAGCAGGGAGGGGAGACACCTGTGGTCAGCTCTGGCTCTGTCGCAGGCCTAGTGTGTTCCACACACCCAGCCTGTCTGACCCAGCTCCACCTCCCCACCCCCCTGCAGCCCTTGATTTCAAGGCACTCAGGCACTAAAAGCCCTGGTGGGATCTGGGCCGCATTCTCCAGCCCACGGGAAGAGGAGCCATGCCCGGAGGATCAGTCTGGCCACCCTGCGAGGGGCCAGGCACTGGGCCCGGGCCAGGCAGTGCTGCAGACAGACAGCAGGGACAGCTGTGGTGGGTCTGAGCACGTCATCCCGCCCTGAGCAGCAACTCCTGGCCCTGACAGGGTCAAGGCAAAGCCCTGGGGCTCAGCCGCTCCCCCGACAGGCTGTGAGCCAGCCCTCACCTCTGCCCCTCCAACCAAATCCTGTCCCCAGCCAGCAGTGGGTCAGTGACCCCTGAGAGCCCTTGCCTGGAAGCACCTGGTGCCAGGGCCCGCTGGAGGGCCACAAAGGAGACACTCAGCAGCTGCCTGATCCTAGCTCTGGCTAAGGTGGAAAGACCATGCGTGACAGTCACAGCACCCGGCCCAGATCTGCCTGCCTGTTGCCCCTGGCAGCTCCTGTGCTGCTGTGAGATGGCGCCCCTCCCCTGGCACCCGCTGCTCCATGCCCCGCCCCCGGCACCCACCTCACCCCACCCCTCGCCGCACCATGCCCCGCCCCCAGCACCCACCTCGCCTCACCTCTCCCCCGGCACCTGCCGCATTCCACCCCTCGCCGCACCATGCCCCGCCCCCAGCACCCACCTCACCTCGCCCTTCCCCGGCACCTACCACACCCCTCGCTGCACCATGACCCGCCCCCAGCACCCACCTCGCCCCGCCCTCTCCCCCGGCACCTGCCGCACCCCACCCCTCACCGCACCATGCCCCGCCCCCAGCACCCACCTCACCTCGCCCTTCCCCTGGCACCCGCCGCACCACTACAGCTACATTTAGGGAAGCAGAACAGGGGCGGGCACATGGGGAAATGAGAGCTGTCTGGCTAGCTACAGGAATAGCCCCTTGCATGGGCACCACCCTCCTGCTTGGTCCCCACCCCAGTACCACAGACACACACAGCCCTTGTGATTACACTGAGGGGGCCCAGCCACTTCTGCAGCAGAGCCCTGAGTGATGCAGCTCCAGCGATGGCCCCACGCCTGCCTCCCGCCCCAGAACCCAGAGCCTTGCTCTCTGCAGCTCCCCCAGGGGCCCTTCCAGGGGAGACCCTGGAAGCTAGAGGGGGATGTGGGGCAGCCTCCACCCACCCTGGCTCTGCTGGCCCCTGGGCTGAGGGCGGCTCGGCCGTGGAAAGGCCATGGCCTCCTGTGCTAGCTGCAGATGGTTGGTTTTGAACATGTAGAGGGGGGTGTCCCCGGCAGGCCGCCACAGCCTCCCCCATAGTCCAGCCAGGAGAGGGAAGGGAGGCAGCCACCTGGATCAGCAGAGATCTGAGGGGGTTGCACTTTGGTTGGGCCTTAGCCAATTGCAGAGACCGACACACAGCCCCCCCACCCCACCCTGATCTCAAGGTGGACTGGAGGCCAGAGGGCCTGGCACAAAGTGGCCACCAGCCCGGAATATCCACTAGCCCCACTACAAGTCTGAGGTCAGAGCCACTAGGCAGACTGCCCCAGACCGGAGCGCCTCCACCCTCACTCGGGGTCTTTGCGTTGACGCTGGACGCCTGCATCCAAGAGACGCTGCTCCAGCCGGGGCCCCGGTGTGGGCTCTCTGGCCTGCGTGACACTGAATGGGCCCTTCCCCCCTTCTCTGGCTGACATCTCGGCTCCTTGGCCGTCCAGGCCAAAACCCCACCAACTTCAATGTGTCCCTGAGTTTGGGCTAGGATCCCCTCTGCCCGGCCGGCATCTTACCTGAGACAGACACCCTCATGACGGCCTCCAGAGGCCTGTTGTTATCCAGCGCCCGGCTCAGGCGCAGCTCTCCAGAGCTGTGGTTCAGCAGCACCAGGTGCAGCTCATTGCCCTGCTCAAAGCTGTAGGTGAGTGTGTCCGAGACGTCGGGGTCGTGGGCTGGGATGCGGCCAATGACCCCGCTGGGGAAGCTGCTGGACTTGTTGGTGATGTAGTTGTTGAAGAGGATCTCAAAGTTTTTCAGCATGGGAGGGTTGTCGTTCTGGTCCAGCAGGCGGATGTGCACCGTGGCCCGGCTCACCAGCGGGGCTGACGTGGCCTGCACCACGATGACATACTCTGCCTTGGCCTCATAATCCAGATCCATCAGTGCCGTCAGCTCCCCGGAGAAGATGTCGAGCTGGAAGACCTCAGGGATGTTGCCCTCCACGATCTGGTACATGACCTGGGCATTGGTGCCCTCATCCGGGTCGCTGGCTGTGATCCGCGCCACTGCCAGGCCAATGGGGCTGTTCTCCGCCACAAAGACGTCAAACTCATCCCGCTCAAAGACCGGGGGGTTGTCGTTCACATCCAGGATGGCCACCTGGACGTCGACAGGGGTCCTCATGGCTGGGATGCCCTTGTCCATGGCGTAGGCTCGTAGCTCATAGAGAGGGACGTTCTCCCGGTCCAACCGGCGCAACGTCCGCACGATGCCGGAGGTAGATTCAATTATGAAGTCCCCGTCCCCATCATCCCCGCCCTGGAAGGAATAGAACACCCTCCCATTAAGCCCCGAGTCCCGGTCGGTGGCGGAGACCTGCAGGACGCTGGTGAAGGCTGGGACATCCTCATAGACAGAGCCCTGGTAGGCGTCCCGCAGAAATTGGGGCGCGTTGTCATTAACATCATTGACCAGGATTTCCAAGTAGGTGGTGTCTGATTTCTGTGGAATGCCATTGTCCCGGGCCGTGATGGCCAGCGTGTAGGACACTTGGTCCTCGTAGTCCAACTCCATCTGGGTAGTGACTCCGCCTGTGTCCACATCAATCCGGAACTGGGGGATACTGTCCTCCATAAAGTAGGTAATACGGGCGTTCTCCCCCGTGTCCTCATCCGTGGCACTGATGAGCACCACTGTGGTGCCTACCGGCCGGTCTTCATTAATGTTGACAGTGTAGTGGGAGCTCTGGAAGACTGGCCGGTGGGTGTTGGCATCAGTCACATTGACGAAGACCTGGGCCGTGTCGAGCCGGGTGCCGTCGGAAGCAGTGATAGTCAGCAGGTACTGCCGCTCCAACTTGTAATCCAGCGGTAGCGCCAGGGTGATGAGGCCGCCCCCGCTCTGGCTGGTGATGGAGAAGCGGTTGCGGGTGTTGCCGTTGGCTATCTGGTAGGTAATGACGCTGTTGGCGTCCCGGTCGATGGCTGAGACGGTCAGGACACTGGTGCCCACAGCAGCGTCCTCGTTCAGCCGCACAGAGTACTCCTTCGCAGTGAACTCAGGGTTGTTGTCATTCACGTCCAGCACGGTGATGCTGACACTGGCCGAGGAAGCCATGGGGGGGCTGCCGTGGTCCCGGGCCTCCACCCCAAAGCTGTAGAAATCCACCGTCTCGCGGTCCAGCTCTGAGGCCACCACGATCCAACCCGTGCTGTTGCTGATGGCAAAGGGAAACCTGGGGCCGGCCTCCAGCAGGGCATACTGCAGCCGGGCATTGTCCCCGGAGTCCGCATCGATGGCCTGGATGTGCAGGACCGAGTAGCCGAGGGGCACATTCTCCAGCACCGTGGACTGGAAGGGGGTGCTGACGAAGATGGGAGCGTTGTCGTTGACGTCCAAGACCTGGATGGTCACCAGCCCGCTGATGTTGGACAGAGGGGGCCGCCCCCCATCCTGGGCCCGGATGCGGAGCGTGTACTCCTTGCTCAGCTCGTAGTCCAGCTGGCTGACCACATCGATGCTGCCGGTCTGGGCGTCAATGTAGAACTGGCCCCGGGTGTTCCCGCTCATGATGCTGTAGTGCACCAGGGCATTGCTGCCTTTGTCCCGGTCCGTGGCCGTCACTCGCAGCACGTGGGAGTTGGCGGCCATGTCCTCAGGCACCTGGGCCACATAGCGCTTTTCGCTGAACTGCGGGGCATTGTCATTGTCGTCCTCCACAGCAATGTGGATGGTGGCTGTGGTGCTGCGGGGCCCTGGGGCCCTACCCTGGTCACTGGCCTCCACCAGGAGCTGGTAGGACTCCACGGCCTCCCTGTCCACCAGCCCCTTGGTGCGGATGACCCCGGAGCGGGGGTCAATCTCAAAGGCTTCGTGAGCCCCATCGCCATTAAGGAGCCGGTAGAGGATGTTAGCATTGGCGCTGGTGTCCCCGTCGGTGGCCCTGACCGTCAGCACCTCGTACCCTATCTCCAGGTTCTCCCGCACACTCTCCTTGTACTCCGGCTGCTCGAAGGCAGGGTCGTGGTCATTGGTGTCACTCACCAGGATGGTGAGTGTGGCCAGGGCTGTGCGCCGGGGGGTGCCGTGGTCCACGGCCGTCACCCGGAAGACGTGGGTGCTCTTGGTCTCGCGGTCCAGCTCCTCGGCCGTGCTCACGGCCCCACTCTGGGGGTCCATGGTGAAGAAACTGTTGGAGCGGCTGTCGAAGAGCGCGGCCATGGAGTAGTGCAGCCGGCCCGCGTCGCCCTCGTCGGGGTCCATGGCCTGCAGCAAGATCACTGGGGTGCCGGCTGGCCTGTTCTCTGGCACAGACACCTGGTAGGTGGGCGGCTGGAACTGGGGACTGGTGTTGACATTGCGCTTCCTCCGGCTGCCCCCTCTGCCTGGAGCCCCCTCCGCCCCCTGGAGCAGCTTCTCCAGCTCCACCTGCTGCCTGGGGGAGCTCAGGCCCAGACTCCAGTTGACCAGGACGCTAGCGCCCCTCCCCTGCCTGGGCCCCCCCGCCCCTTCCCCCTTCCCGCACCGCTCACACAGCAGCCCCAAGCGCACCGGGTGCCCCGATCGGAGACACATGGGCCGGACGGGGAGGACCAGCTCCCCCGAGGCCTGCGGGGAGAAGCTCGCCCCGGCGCCCCGCACCCTGCACCGCGGCCGGCAGCCTCCCCAAGCGGCCGCGGGGGGCAGGGGGATGCGGGAGCCAGGCTCCAGGCACAGCGCCCAGCTCCACCTCCTGCCCCCAGGAGCCCGAGGGGGCAGCAGCCGGCTCAGCAGTTCCCTCCCCCCGGCAGCCCCGCAGCCCTGCCCGGACATGTGCGCCCAGAGGCCGGCTGCACCTGCCGTGCAGAGCCAGAGGGCGTGCGGGGCGCAGTGCGGCGGCGGCCGGGACCCGTCCAGCAGCATCAGCAGCGTCCCGGCCGCGGGCCCCAGAGCGCACGGTCCGTGGTGCCCAGGCGCTGCGCCCTCCAGCCGTGGCACCCCGAGCGCCAGCAGCAGGAGCAGAGCGCGGCTGGGGTGGCAGCAGCAACCGCCCATCTCCCGCTTCAGCGGCGGCTCCTCCAGCGGCTCTGCCCGGCCCCGCCCCTCATGCCCGGCGGGGTACGGGGCAGAGGGGCCCGCCCGGCTCCCTGCGCCCCTCGGCAGCCCCCGGCTCCCCGCCCCCCGGTTCCCTGCGCCCCCTCTGGCTCCCCGCCCCCCGGCTGCCTGCGTCCCCCCGATCCCCGCCCCGTGCGCCCCCGTGCGCCCCCGGTTTCCCGCCCCCCTGCGCCCCCGCGATCCCCGACCCCGGTTCCCTGCGCCCCCTCTGGCTCTCCGCCCCCCCGGCTGCCTGCGGCCCCCCCTCCCGATCCCCGCCCCCGGGCGCCCCCGGCTTCCCGACCCCCTGCGCCCCTCCGATCCCCACCCCCGTGCGCCCCCGGCTCCCTGCGCGCCCCGGCTTTAGGCGACCGAGCCGCCCGCGCCCGTGGCCCAGCTCCCCTCCGCTCTCCCTGGCTGGCAGCCCCGGTTCTGCGGCGCGGCGGCAGTGGCTTGCGGGAGGCTCATTACCATAGACCTGCTCAGCGCTGCGCGGCGGCCCTTAAAGGAGCCACGGCAGCCTCGCCACCAGCCGGGGGACCCACCCGGGCCCCTGTGGGCAGCCAGGGACACGGCTCTTCCCGGGCGCAAGGCAGGTGCTGGGGCGGCTCCTAGGGCAGCCCAGCCTGTCTCCATCAGGCCCATTAGAGTCATCTACCAGGTGAATGGCAGTGATACCTAGTGGTCAGAGAAGGAGCCCGGGGAGCCAGGATTCCTTGGTTCCTCTCCCAGCCCCCACTGCTCAGTCATGTCCCCATTTGCAGAAGAGGGATAAGAAAGTGCAAGATCCTGGGCTGAGATGGGAGGTCATCCACAGAGATCAGCTGGGCACTATGCCCTGGTCCATACACACCAGCCCTGGTCGGTACACACCAGCCCTCTCCATCTGCTCACACTCTGCATTCACACCAGCCAGGCTCTGTTATGGCCAAGGACTGCTCTGCTCCTGTTAGCTTGACTGAGGGAGGGGGGCTCCAGGGAAGTGGGCTGAACAGACAGGGAGTTGGGATTCAGGGAATGCTGACATGCCCACACTTTGTGCACATGCACACTTTGTGCACACACATATACACACACATTCACTGTGCATATGCTGTGTGTAAACTTTGCACTCAACACATGCACACACAAGCATACACACACACTCACTCCTCTTCCAGAATTAATACAGCAAAGCAGAAAGGAAATAGCTAGTCAATAAACTCCAAACTAGCCCCCAGTCCAGTGGCCCATCCTTGACAGGCAGGTGAGTGGAGATCGCAGTGACACCCTGGGAGACTAAATCCATGTAGCCAAGTGCCATGGTGCGTGTTGGGGGGGGGGGTGAGGAACCAGGCCTGAGCCCGTGAGCTGCTGACTTCAGTTTCCGGGAGAGGTTTGTTTGTGCAATGGCCTAAGTCAGCCTTTCTCAGCTGCCGCAGGTGTCACTCACAAGGGACAAGGAAACTGGCCTGGCCCAAGGTTCTGTAGCCACCAGATCATCATATAAATGGGACACCCCAGCCTCCTGCCACGTCCCATGCTCTGAGGGCCAGAGCCTCAGCTCGTGTAAACCAGTGTAGTAACACCCCTTTACACCAGTTTAGCACTGCTCTCATTCAGTGTAAACAGACCGTGGAGGAGTTGATTTTACTAGCTGGGGATTTTCAGAAATATGTTTTCAAAGTTGTTGTGGCATCAAATTAAAAAGGGGCATTGCCAAGCTGTGGATCTGAGTCATTTCCGGGCCAGGCAGCGTGCTCAGGGTGCTGCCAAACACCTCCAGGAGTAACCAGCGCCTGGCACCTTTCAGGCAAAAGGTGACACTACTGCAGAAAATGAAGCAGTCTCAGCGAGTGGGTCTCCCTTCCTGCAACAGCTGTGCGCCAAGTTCCATCAAGTTCCTCCTGATTTACACCACGGTGGGTCAGAGGGGAATTGGGCCCAGTGAGTTACTCCCAATTTACACCAGGGTGAGTGCGAGGGGAATTGGGCCCAGTGGGTTAGTCCTGATTTACACCAGGGTGAGTGCAAGGGGAATTGGGCCCAGTGGGTTACTCCCAATTTACACCAGGGCGAGTGGCATGAAAGTCGGGTCTAGCCATGCCAAGAACTGGCCTGTTGCCCTGAATGGGAGCTGACTTAGGCCTGGGGGCGGATTGGCTGCACTGAGGGCAGGGGTGAGAGGGGCAGGTTCAAACACTCCCTGCACATTAGCATCCCCTGGATCTGGATTCTGATTGGGGGGAGGGGTTCCTGTTTGAGACCACGTTGGGGGGAAACTAGATCTTGGTTAGTAGCTTTAGCTGCAGCTATCATCAATAAGGGCTCTCTGTCCTCCTGCTTGAGGGCAGAAACTAACTACAGACTTCCCAGATGTGGGGAAATAAAGCTTCTTCTGAAGCATCTGATCCTGGCCCCGACCCGCACAGACAGAGCCCGGCGCTGACCCGGCCCGGCCCGGCTGTTTCTCCTGCACTGGGTTTGTTTGTAGGTTTTGCTGCTGGCTCCAGGCCGAGGCCAGCGACTCCCCTGCGGCGCTGGTGCTCAGCACCCCACGCCTGCCTGGCTCCGGCTCCAGCCCCAGCCCAGGGGCTCCCCGGCCGGGCCGCACCCTGTGGCCAGGGCGGTGCTTCTCCCGCGCCGAGCCGCGCCGCGCTCCCGGTAGGCGAGCGCACGTTGCCTTGTGTATATTTTACAAGGACACGAACCTGGCTGCACCTGCGTACGGCTCGTAGCAGGCGGGTGCTGCGCCCTCTTAAAAGGGCGATGCCACGCTCAGCTGCCAGGGCAATTGTCCCCTGCACTGCCCTGCCCTGCCCGAGCCAGGCGCTGCTGCGTTTGTCGGGCAGGCCCGAGACTGGCGTTGCCAAGAAGCAGCCCAAGAAAGCAGTGGCTGGGGCCCAAGCGGCCACAGGAGGCCGGGGCCAGCTGCATGCCAGGCGGGGGGCATGAACTGGCCGGCAATGAAACTGCCCCTGTCCTCACGGCTGCTGAGCATAGCGGGCAGGTGCCCGGCCAGCCCAGGGCTACGGCATTTCCCGCTGCCCTGGCTCAGCGAGCAAACACACGCGGAGCCTGAGTGCCCTGAACAAAGAACCACAAATGCCACTGAAGTCAGGCCCCAGAGGCCGGAGCTCCCCCGTCTCTGCCTGAGAGAGTCAGCTGGCTTGGGCTGAAAGGGGCTGGGGGCTGCTAGTGATTAGCTCCTGTGGAGATGAAGACAAGAGCAGCTGGAGACGCGCTACCTGCCGCAAGGGCCAGATCCTGCAGCCTTGGCTGAGGATTTTGCACAAGTGGGGTCAGCCCCTGGCTACAGTGTGTTGTACCAAATCTCCATTAGTAGTTAACAGTACAGGGCCTATGACACACAGCCACGCTGTTCTGTACCATGCAGGAGGTGGCATGGCAGTAGTGACTCATACACCGGGCCATTACATTGGGGTTAACTGGGAAAATCTGACACTCCCCACCCCCTTCCTTGCCCATTTTCCAGCAAAGTAGCTGCCGCTAGCTCTGTGTTGGGTTCACACGTCTAGCCGCTCTCTCCTCGGCCCCCCTCAGATGGCTGCTCATAAACAGGGCCAGAGAGAAGAATGTTCCCCCTACTTTTCCAAGTTCTGTGTGTCCCCTCTGGCCCATGGCTAATCAGTTCCCCTCCCATCCTGTGCTGAGCTCCCCGCAGGCCTGGAGTTCTGCTCACACTGACCTCAGGGCGTGAGCGGGGCTGCAGTTTGTGGGGGTCTTTCATCAGGCAGCAGGGGAGAGCAGCATGTAAAGGGCCAGGCAACTGATGCAGGAGGCCTGAGGAGGGGGGCGGGGGGAAGTTAGGCACAAACTATTTTTAATTCCTGAACTGCCATTTCCAAGTGACTTCCTGTTAATTGGGGCTACAGACTTGCCAGGCCAGATCCTCAGCTGTGGTGAAGCAGAGACGCTCACTGACTCCAATGGCTCCATGTCCCTTGTCTGCATGGCAGACGGCACCCCAGAGACCTGGGAGCGAACAGGAGGTTTCTAAATACAGGCTGCCTTGGAAAATGAACCAGCCTAACCTCTAACCCAGCACAGAGCACAGAGCACTGAGCCCCAGGAGAGCACTGAGCAGCACGGGGCTCCGTGCCAGGTAATGACAGTTCAGAGGACACCGGAGTCAGGGCCCATTCTTTGCCCAGCTGGCTGGTTTTTAACGTTTGCTGGCACCGGGAAGGGAATAAATACGCAGACCTGGGAGTGTATTAGAGGCGGCTAAATTAGCCCTTGCCTTGGCTCGCTGAAGTTTTCTGGTCCCATTTAGCAGTGGCCAGGCCTGGCTTGTGAATGAGCCGTCCCAGCTCCTGATGAGCAGGGAAATGGGATTCCACGAAAGCAGGCGGCACTGGCCGGCCAGCAGAGCGGCATCATCACCCTGTATCAGCTGTGTTGACTTAGCGCCCAGGACCCCATGGTGCTAGGTGCTGTACAAACCCAGAATGGTAACCTGAGCTGAGCACCAGGCTGGCAGTGCCCAAAGGTCCTTTGGGCTCAGGGCCCTGTTGTGCCAGGTGCTGTATGAACATAGAACAGAGCCAATCCCTGCCCTGCAGAGAGTCCAGCCTGGGTTACTGATGGTCCTGTGAGAGGAGGGGGCGTGAGGGGGTGGCAGCAAAGGGCTGAGCTCAGGTGGGCTCAGATTCCTGCTGCCTCATCTGCTCATCTGAGCTGGAGCTGGGCCAGAAGGCAGGAGCCAGAGGTCAGGGCTCAATCCTGGGAGGTGCTGAGTACCTGCAGCTCACGCTGACATCAGGACAGCTCAGGATCGGGCCCTAGGACAGGAGGGCCTGGCTTGCTTTGTGTGCGGAGCAGACACAGCCCCACGCAGCGCAAGGCATGACCCATGGACAGGCTGAGTCAGGCGAGTACCTGATGGGTGGGGCAGAGGGGACAGCTCACACTCAGGCCCAGGGGAGCAGCCTAGACCCCCTTCCTTGCCAGGGGGCACACTGGGGCTTAAGGAAGGCAAGGGACCAGCACCCACAGGGGGGCTATGCTGCCTGGAAGGAGCGGAGGTAAGTCCTGTGCCTGGGAGCCTTCAAGGGCCTCTGTGAGCCTGCAGAGTGGGCTAGGCCTGGGGTGGGAGTGGAGGCGGGGGGTCACCCTCCTTCCTCCCTGGAGGCTGTCAGAGACATTGGCCTTCTACAGCTTGTTAACTTAATTAGCAGCCTGGCTGCCCTGTGCCCATCACAGGGCTGGCACTGCAGTGGAGCTAGGGGAGCAGATACACAAGCACCCCTCAGAGGGGAGCTTCAGAGACCAGGATGGTCCTGGGCACAACCTGGGGAAAACCTGGGCTGCCAGGGGTCAGTCTGCACCTGGGGCTAATGCAGATGCAGCAGGCCCCAGGCAGGCAGTGTTGGGTGTGAGCCAGGACTCCTGGGGGCTATGCCTGGCTCAGGCACTGATGTACCCTGTGGCCCTGGCCAAGTCACTTACACTCTCTGATCTTCCTCTGGCCATTGAGCATGAGCTGCCTGCACGCGGCAAAGCATGTTCAGGTGCAAGACCTGAGGCAAATGCAAGGGCATGTTACTGTTCTGCGGGGTCCTGACAGAGACCCGGGGAGGAGGCTCTGCTGGCTCTGAGCTGTGGGGTTTGCAGCTGACAAAGCAGGGTGGTTTGGGACAAAAGGCAGGGGGGGTCCCTCCAAACATCCCATCTCTTGCCAAGTGCCCTGGAGCCCTTTTTCCTTTGGTTGCAGGGAGCCCCCAGCAGCGCACGTCTATGCTCAACCCCCCCACCCCCACGGCCTCTGGGCTTCCTAGGGAAACGTGGATGGCAGGAGCGATGGGCAAAGAACCTGCGAGACAGGGGGTGCTGGGCAAACACTCAAGGTCCAGATGCTTTTGCTGAATCTTGGGTCGGCAGAACTCAGCCTGGGAATTGCTGCTCCCAGCCCGCTCCCCGTCATACTGGAAATACTCTGAGCCCAGTGGGACCAGGCAGGGGGTGAGATGATGCCCAGGGAGCCAGCTGTAGCTTACGCTGTTCATCAGAACATTTGTGACCCTCAAAGTATTTGGGATCCAATTTGGCCAATCTTCCCCCCCTCCGCCCACCAGCCCAGCGTGTGACATGGGCCCACGCCGGGAACAGGGCAGGCAGTTTCACAGAGCTGGCCGGCTCTTGTAAGCCAAGCAGGGCTTTGGCCAGTGTCACTCAGGGTGTCTCCGCTGCAATTAGAAACCCAAGGCTGGCCTATGCCAGCTGCCTGGGGCTTGCAGGGTTCGGGCTAAGGGGCTGCGTAATTGCGGGTAGATGTTAATTGTCTGGAGCACACATGGCTCCAATTCTGTAGGGACGCTGGCAGGTGCTGCACTCCGACCTGAGCCAGGGCTCAGTGTAACTAACAGGTGAACACCCAGAGCAGGTGTGGCGTAGGCAGCCAGGCTCAGGGCTAAGCCAAAGGATGGAGGAGGATCAAGAGCTCCCCTGGTAAGCGCCAGGCGCGGAGGTGGTCAGCAAAAGGACACCTGCTGCACCTGCTCTGTGGCCTGTGCTAATACTTTGCCTCTCTTTGGAGCACGTCCCCTGCAGGATCTCAAAGCCCTGTGAGGACAAGGCTGAGTTTAGCCCCATGTGCACCGTTACCCCCGGGGAAGAGGAGGTGAAGTGCTTTACGGAAGGTGCCAGGGGGAGGCTGCGGCAGGCCCTGGCTGAGACCCCACGCCTGCTGGGCGGCACTCCTGGCCCGGCCAGATAACAGTGTGTCCAGCATCTATACTGGGAAACGTGGCCAGGAGCATGGTCAGCAGTGATCGCTACACCCACTTGAGCTTGTCCTAGGCACGTCCATCGTCCCTTGCTGCACTGGGCCCTGGGCATCCCTGGATAGCTCTGATTCTCCTCCCCCCGGGAGGCAGTGGAGCGGTTGGTGTTCAACACCAAGACTCAAGCCCAACCCCCAGATCAGAGGCCCTGTTTGAACACTGTCTCTGTCTGTTGGTGGCACGGCCTGTGAGTGCCCCGGGGTGGGGGCTGTGTGGACATGCCCGATTGGCGCACACAGCCTCAGAAAGCCGGGCTGGATTTTGTGATTCGTTTCTATTCTTATTCCTCCTGGAGCATCTGTTGTTTGCAGCCCCCCCTTGCCCCTGCCCCCAGTTTCCAGATCTGTGATGCACCGACTTAGCCCCAATCCTGCTGCATTCTAGCATTGCCGGATTACAGCATCCACTGGCAAGCCCAGAATCGCCTTGCTAGCAAAGCTGCCGGGATTCACCATCTCCTCAGCAGGAGCCTTTCTTCCTGAGCGTCGCTGGCTGTGGCACGGCCTGGCTCACATGGCCGGGGGAGGAAGGCTCCAGCTGCAGCTGCCTTACTCCCTAGCCACTGGGGCTGGCTCAGCGCATGGCCCCCAAAGCTCCCTTCCCCCTACGCCAGGAATGTGAATTCCAAACCCCTTTTGAATTACAAATTGGATCTGCCTGCTTTGTCTCCCTCCAGTTGGGCATTGTCTGCGCCTGGGGAACAGAGCGATGCCCTTTGCGGAGTGGCTGGAAGATGGGAGGGGAGCCTGGCTCCCCAGCCCAGCTGCTCTTTCATGTGCAAAAAGTTTGGCCAGATTTTTTTTTTTTTGCAGCTACCGAGTTAATGGGATAGAACCCCAAAGAACTTGAGCATTTAACGAGCTTTGCAGGAAACCCATTAACAGCTTCTCCAGCCCCTGGCCCTGCCTGACTCTGCAATTACAGCAGTAGTGACCAGTGTCAGGGCGCCAGCAGCGGACTGAGCAGGGAGAGACCCGGCAGCCTAAGAGAAGGGCAAGCCCCTGGCCTTGTGAGGGTGGCCATCTTGGTGAGGCCAGCACTGAGCTGCCCAGCGGGTGGTAAAGAACTAAGGCCACAGGGCAGGGCCTAACACATATTAGGCACCTCACTCGCTTCCATTGATTCCTAGGGAAGTTAGACACCAACCTACCTCGGAGCTAGACTCATACAATATCAGGGTTGGAAGGGACCTCAGGACGTCATCTAGTCCAACCCCCTGCTCAAAGCAGGACCAACACCAACTAAATCATCCCAGCCAGGGCTTTGTCAAGCCAGGCCTTAAAAACCTCTAAGGAAGGAGATTCCACCACCTCCGTAGGTAACCCATTCCAGTGCTTCACCACCCTCCTAGTGAAATAATGTCTCCTAATATCCAACCTAGACCTCCCCCACTGCCACTTGAGACCATTGCTCCTTGTTCTGTCATCTGCCACCACTGAGAACAGTCTAGATCCAATGCTGTAACACACTGCCCTTGTCTAGGGCCAGGGGATGTGCAACTCCCGCTGAACAGTGGGGTACGCCTAGCTTTGGGGCAATCAGAGTGAATTTGCTCCAGTCCCACCTGCAACCTGGCCATGGAAGTGTGTGGCCCATCAGGCCCTGGACTAACACGCTGGCTGGACCAAGATACCAATGGGCCATGTTGCATCTGTCGCCCTGATGGTGGCCAGCCACTTGCAACTCACTGATGAATACAACCTCCAAACATGGGGAGAGTGCAAGGATCGATCTGTCTACCTGGATCCAGAACGGTCCCACAGGACCAGATCCCCAGCACCTGGATCAAGGGCTGGGCTGCCAGAGGGACCCAGCCTGTTACATTGCCTGTCTGAGGCCTGGTCTACACTAAGAAGGGGGTTCGAATTAGGGTACGCAAATTCAGCTACGTGAATAGCGTAGCTGAATTCGAAGTACCCTAATTCGAACAACTCACCCGTCCAGACGCGGCGGGGTCGAACTCCGCGGCTCCCCCGTCGACTCCGCCAACTCCTTCTGCCGAGGTGGAATACCGGAGTCGACCGCGGCGCTTCCGGAGTTCGAACTATCGCGTCTAGATCAGACGCGATAGTTCGAACTCCAAAAAGTCGAACTCTCCGCGTCGAACTGGCAGGTAAGTGTAGACGTACCCTCATTTGAGGTGGGCAGCAGGAACTGGGCAGTATCCCTTTAAATTGTCTGTGAGCCCTCTAGCCATGCTCCTGGCTTTGGAAGCTACCAGAAGCCAACGGGCTGTGCCCAGGGCCCCAGCGTGCAAGGTGCTGCCCACAAAGCACAGACAGCACTTCCTGTCCCAAAGAGTGGACCGAGGCCCTGCATGTTTGTGACTAGTCAGTGCACACAGATATTTGGGACCCAACGGGGCCAGTGTGTGTGTGAACAGTTGGCTGTTGCCTGTAAAAACATCCTGAGCCCAATTCATCCTGCTCTCACTTAATTGGCATCAGGGGATTTACACCAGAAATGAGTTTGCAGGTTGCTTTAAAGACTATCAGCCTTAAGGAAAAACAGAAATTGGGTTTCCCCCCTTTTCTAAAGGGCGAATAAAACATGCCCCAAGGGAGAGGTGTTTTAAGATTTTAAAAACAATTCCTGTCCCCCCAGCCTGGAAATGCAATTATCTACTCCCGTTTTCTTGGTGGTTTCTATCGACAGATGGAGAACTAGCTACATCATGGCACCACATATACTACGGGAGTGAAACCTGAGTCTGAGGGGAAGGGATTTTTAAAAGATGCTTATTGAACTCAAATGCCTGCCGGGCACTTGGGAGAAAAAGTGTCTGGGTTAAAGAATCAAGCTGCCACCTCCCTCCCTCCACTTAAGGCTGAAAAGCTCTGACCCCACAGCTCTAGCTCTGCCAAGGAGGCCCCCAACAAACCCAGGGTAGCCAATCTGAAGATAAAACAAAAATGCGGGGGGGGGGGGGGAGAAATCTCATCACCTGATGTTGGTCCATTAAATGATATGACCACAACCATCCTGGCACTCTTATATGATCCATCATAAAGCAGTAAAACAAGGGGGACAGAACCCCACTTCCTTCCTTTTGCAGGATACTTAAAAACAGTGGGTCAAACCCAGCCCTGGTGCCTGGCACTGCAACCCTTGTTTCACCTGACTGCTGTGCCCTGGTGGCAGTGGATGAGCTTGGCGCACACGTGGCGGGGAAGCAGGGTGTGGGTGCAAAAGGCACATGGTTGGATCCCTGGAAGGCAGAGCAGGGGAGGCTCCGCTGGATACAGTAGCTCATAGCACATCCACAAGGCCCAGGTGATATTGACTGGCTAGTAGCTGAACCAAGTTCAGTTGTGGTCCTGAGCTCAGTGAGCAGGAGGCTGATTTGTGCATCTGCCCTGCTGGTGGGTTGGAGGGGCATTCGCTCCCCAGCCATCCATTAACACCTTTGCCCCCTCCGGGCAATGCAGCAGTTAATGACTTGCCCTGTGATCAGCCTCACTCCGTGCAGAGGGAAGACCCCGTGCCGGGGCTGCCCTTTAGCGTCCACGTCAGCTTCAGGCCAGCACCTGACCAGGCTGCCGAAGCCAGCCCAGCAGGGCCCAGCCTTACCTGGGTGGGTGGCACAGGAACTGTCCTCAATGGCTAAGGTGCTACCAGCCCCATCACCATGCTCTCCAAGTGCCCCAGTCTGCACTGGACTGACGCTCCACCTGCCCAGGAGGCCGGCAGCATGGTTCCCCCCGTCCAGAAGCGCAGACCCTGAGATGAAGGCCCAGCTCCTAAGAGGTATGTAGATGCCTGATTTCCCCCATGTCAATAGGAGGTAGGGGCTGAGACACCCCGGGGGCTTGTGGGGGGCTGGTCTCCTGCACCCCAGGCTGATACCCTCACCATGACACCACGCTGCTGCGTTGCAGGGAGCAGAATGGTCACTGCTGAGTGGCTAGTACATACCATTGATAGCAGCCTCCCCCAGAGCCAGCACCTAGCTGGGACCCCTGCCCCATGGGTGGCTGTTTGCAGCCTAGCAGGGTGCTGCAGCAGCTACCCCCTTCAAGCTAGCATGGCAGCCTGCCCCCTGGCATTGCCCATCTTGGGTGTGACCCACCTCCGGAGCTAGGCCCCAATCCAGCAAAGCACACGCTGTGCAGATTCAGGGCCTGGCCCCACTTCCTCGCTCTGCCTGCAGTGTGGGGAAGCGCTGCCAGCCCCTGGGACAGCCGGGAACCGAGGAGCAGAGCGAGCAACTTGTCTTGGGATGAGAGCAGCCGCACAGAGCCTTCACCACAGACCCGTTGATCCTCTGCCTCACACCCACCTCTGGTCTCTGTTCTAGCTCCTTCCCACCCCCTCACATCCCCAGGGCTGCTATGGGGAAACTGAGGCAAGAAGTTCCTGGGAATCCGATTACCCTCCCACGCCCACTTCAGCGCTTGTCACAGCCTCTGCTGTATTCCTGGCCCTGGGTAAGGGCATGGCAGGGAGATGGCCCCTGGAAGGGGGTTTTGCCCCACATGGCTGGTATGGGAAGGAGCACTGAAGCTAATGAATGAAATGCCAGTGGCATGGCCATGGGAAGCAGAGACTGGTGCCTGGCCCAGAGGTCCTGCAAAGGAAGATGGCTGTGATGCCAGGTCACCCTGACTTGAGCACTGGTTTATTTAGGGTGTAGAGGGCTAGCACGTGGCTGGGGGCCCACCCTGTAGAGGGGAAAAAAAAATCACACCTTTGCAGTGCAAGTCAGTCAGCATGAAATTAGCCACTAGACTGAGCCACCTGCCCACAAGGGCAGGAGACGCGGCATCGCTGCACAGAGGAGCCAGGCAGCTGGGCTCATGGGCACAGAACAAACCAGGATGGAAAAGGGGACTCCCTCTGCCCTCCAGCGGGAAAGCTGGGTTCCCCATTTGGGCAGGGCCACGCAGACTGCATGCCAGGTCCACACAGGTTAGTTCAGATCACTGCAGAGACGCCGACACTCCCAGAACTCACCCACTTGTATGGGTAACATCCAGGTTACTGATTCAGGCTTTGCGCGCGTCATTCTGCTCATGCACCTGCTCTGCAAAGCCATAAAAGGTGCGTCATTGACCACTGCTCAGGTCCCACGGGCACATTCTGCACCATCCCAGGGATTGGGCAGGGCGCTGCGGGATTCACAGTGACAACGTTAACATGCTAGGTGCCTAGAGCACGCAAACAGGGTCCACCCAGGGCAGCTAGAGTGAACATGCAGCCTGTGGCTTTGGCAGTGAATCCAGCGTCCGGTTGCCTCCTCTCAGACCCTCACTGTGCAGGGGGCGGGCAAGAAGCTGGAGGGGCAGGAGAGGGAAAGTGACAGGAGAAGAGGAGCAGGATCACATCCAGGTAAGGGACTGGCCAAGATCATTAAGGGCCCCTACACACCCTAGGAGGGTCGCTTTCCCAGGGCCGATCCTCCCCTTCTGTTTGGGGATAGGGGTCGGGGTGTAATTTGGGGGGGGGCAGCAGAGGCCCAGCCCCACCCCTTGGTCATAGGAAGGGAGGGGAAGGAGGTCCTGGTTTCTTGTGGGGGTGGGGGGGAATAGGACCAGAGAGGTTGATATGGAGTTCTACAAGTGATGAAGCTGGCACAATGTGCATCATCTTCTCAAGTAAATAAAGTAGACCCTGCCCAAACACCACACAGCAGCACTGCCCTGAAGCTGCTCAGATGCCATGCTGAGGGCTGGCACTTAGCTACGATACCGCTGCCCACTGGGCCCCTTTCACATGGCAGATGGAATGAGGCTGTTGGGGAGGGTGCCTGAGGTGGGCGACGCTCCCTGGCCAGCTGGAGAGCACCGCTAGAAGCTCCAGCACTGGCCCGTTATTAACAAATGGCCAGGATCTGGCAGACATTGTGATCTTGGCCTTTCCGGGGCTTGGGACTTGCTTGCACATAGTGAGGGGGGATAACAGTAGGTGGCTGGCCAGACAACTCTCCAGTTCTGCTCTCGGGATTAGCGAGGGTAGGTTAGCAGCAGCCTGCAGCCTCTGGTACCGAAATGGGAGGTTTCGATACATGACCCTTCCTCAGAAGGCAGGTGGGAGAGCTGGCAGCATGCCTGCTCCGAGCTCCTTCTCCAGGATCTATGGGGCAGAAGGCCCCATGGATTTCCTTATCCTAGGCACTGAAGAGTTAAGAGCTTCCCTGGCATCACACCGCATGGAGATACATGATCTCAGCAGCGCTGCCTAGATCCACCCATCTCTATCATCCTTTGCTTCCACAGCTCTTCATCCCAACTGCTCTACAAATACATCACTGGCTGCAGCCAATCAGCACAATCAGGGTGAAAAGGAAGACAGGCCAGTTAACAGGGCAATGCCCCACACTCCCAGGAACTGCCAAGCCCCTGCAAAGCAGAGAGGAGCCCAGTGCTGAAGGGTCTTGTCGTACAGAATCAAATCACCCCCCCGTCAAAGCAGAGAATCCGCACAAGGTGCTTTCACCCCTCAGCTGCCGATCTACCAGAGCCCTGCAATGAGACCTGGCCTAGCTCAGAGCATGAGCAGGAAACTTCTCTGGGCAACGAGTCCTGCACTTGCTTCTCAGCTTCTCCTCTAGCTGAAGAGTCTCCCCGCACCCCTCTGAGACTCCTTCCTCAGAGACCGAGGAGGCGGTGCAGAGGTTTGGCTCCTTGGCATTTGGTACCTGACGTGGTCTGGAGGATGCCCCGACCTGCATTGCCAGCTCTCAGGTACCAGGGAGAGCACCACGGCCAGAGAAGCTGTGCCCCTAGCCTGCTGGGTGGCCTTAGGCAGGGGCTCGCTCTCCTGTTGAGCAGCAGGTGCTAGTCCTGCTGGGCTAGTCCCGCTAAGGAGAGTGAGCATCTGCAGGCCATTGGCTCACTCGCCCGCAGGGGAACCTGAGCAGACAGGTCTAAGCTACGGGACAAAGCAGCAGGAGCCCAAAGAGCCAGCGGTGAGGAGCCCGCGCCAGCTGTCTCCCTACATTGCTTTATTGCATTGCATTGATTCAGAGACAATCCTACATCCATGCAAAGAGACTATGGGTACAGTAAAGTCACATACGTAACAGGAGCCCAGCTTGGTTTTTCCCTTCTCAACTCCTTACCCTTGGGGTTCAGGTGTGGGGTGGGGGCTGCTGAGAGCATGAACAGGACATCAGCACTTTGCCCCACCCAGGTTCCTGGCTAGGGGCCCCCTGGGAAACCTTTTCCACAGGCTGCCGAACATAATTGAAGGGACATGGCTGCTGGGGAGAATACCAGCTGGCACTGCGAGTGCTTTCCACCTTCCAGGTGCTGGAGCCTCAGCACCCCGCGAGGCAGGGGAATTAAGTCCCATCCCATGCTCCAGCGGGGGACACGAAGCAGAGGGGAGTGATTTGCCCCGGGTCACGCAGTCAGCTGGTGACCAAGCTGAGATTGGAACCCAGGAGCCCGGCTCCCAGCCCTGGGCTCCTCACACCAGACCGTGCTGCCTTGGGGAGCTGACGGGGGAGCTGGGTTTAGGCGTCGTTTACGCCCATGTTCTGCATTCGCCCTTCCAGGATGCTATCGCCACCAGCTGGTTTCTTTTTGCTTCCTTCATGCTGCTTCTTCTGTTTCTTGAAAGGCTCCTGGTCAATGGGAGCAGGTTTCACAAAGGGGATCATTTCCTTCAGCCCTGTTGAGAGACGCAGGCAGTTACCCATGGTGAGAGCGGGCCAGGAATGCTCTCCTGGCCTGAGAACCGTTCCCCTTTATATCACCAAGGAAAGTCCTGCCCAGAAGCCCTCATTTCTTCAGTCCCCACAGCCACAACCTTCCCTCCCCCTTCCCCACTGCTGGCTTCCTGCTCAGAGGGCTGGGTTGAGAACTTGCAGAAGAGTCACATGGGAAGCAGTGGGGCTGGGGGAAGAAATCAAGGAGAGGTATAAGCGCTGGGAAGGAATGAGCAGACTGGACTTGCTCCAGGCCAGAGTCCCCCCTCACCCTGCCTCTCCGGTGCTAGAACCCCTCTCCTAGGCTACCAGGTGTGGGAGGAGACAGCAGACAGGGAGAGGTGGGTCAATGCACAGAGCAGGGGTGCCACGTGAAGGGGTTTCCAAGCTGTACCTGGTGGCATGAAACTCTTCAGTTTCTCTGGTATGACGATGCCGTCCTGTGTCTGGTAGTTCTCCAGGATGGCACAGATTGTGCGGGTCGTGGCACACATGGTAGCATTTAGCATATGGACAAACTCCACCTGCAAGGACAAAGCAGGCTAAGGAGCTGCTTCCCCTCTCCCAGAGGGGAGACTGATGCATCATTGACCAGAGAGCAAAATGGGAGGCACCGCAGCAGCATTTCCAAATCAAGATTTCAGTTTGGGGCTAAAGTATTTACGTATCTGAATTTTTGTCCCAACCTACTCAGAGTTGTCCCTGGAAAATTAAGGTGAAAAATGAAGGGGGGTTAGGGGGAGGAGGTTCCCACCAAAATTTTCTGCAAAAGACACCTCCCCACCCCCACTGCCAAATTTTCTGACCAGCTCTAACTGGGACCCAGCAGAGAGGATGGAGCGGCTGGTGCCCACGGCTGCTCAGCAAGGATCTCGCCCTTTGGAAGGAAGGATGTGCTCTCCCAGGATGGAACACTGCGCTGGCAAGGAATACATTCACTTTGCTGTGCAGGGGAGAGCGAGGAATGCTGGAGGAAAGATCCCAGTGGGGAGAGCAGCTAGCCGGCAGACACTGAGCATGCAGTGGAAGGTAACTGCTCCGAGATGGGTATTCAGCTGCCCCAGGATGCACACGGAGAGTAAAAAGGAGGTACTGAAATGCCACCTACTTTGTCCATCATTTTCTTGGTCTGCCCGTAGCGGATCCGCAGGCGACGGGCCTGGTAGTCTGTGCAGTTGGAGCAAGAGACCAGCTCCCGGAAGGCGCCCGACCCTGGGAACCAAGCCTCGAGGTCCAGCTTCTTACTGGCAGCGTGGTTCAGGGAGCCTGCAAGAGCGAGAGGCAGTTACTTGGGCTGGCCGGCAAGGCAGCAGCTGCATGGTAGCAGGGAGAACGCACCGAATGCTGCCTCCAACCCAGCAGTGGCTTTGCAGGGACAGAGGGCAAAGCCCGTCCTGCTAAGTTACTTGCCCAACTGCTGTGATCTGGTTTCACCACAAATGATTATGGAGCCTAGAGACCCCGGTGACAGGCACCTTAGAAACCCCCAAGACAGTGTCATAGCGAAGACTAGTACTTAGGGCTCTGCAGGACTCTACGCAACGGGGATTCTCCTGCAAGAGGAGGATCTAGGGCTGATTCTCTTCCAGCCCCCCCTCTGCCACTGCGCCAGGGGTGTGGCTTGGAGTGTCAATTCCTGCTGGACGACCCTCTGGCCCATCTCGCACTCAGAGTGGCTCCTGGCCTGGGCTTCCCTGTTCTCTCCTTCCTATGCCAGCTCCTCAGGGGAGAAGGAGCCAGTCCTGAAGCCTGGCCAGTGAGCAGGGTGACAGGGGATCAGACCTACCCGACATGAATGCCATTCCCCCCCAGCCCCACTCAGGACATACTTTTAGCAACTCCCCTTCCCACTCCCTAGTGCAGTGCAGTAGCTCCGGGGCACAGGGCCCGTGCAGAGAACCTGTAGTGCCCTCCCCTCTCGGTCCCTTGTTTTAAAGAGGGATGAAGGCTGAATAAGTGAACTGTGAGAAGGAGCCTCAGGAAACCAAGAGCTGCAGAGCAGCCTCCAGGATCTGCCGGATGATGTCGGCTCCAAACTGCCGCCTGCCAAGGGGACCTGCCATTGCTAACAACAAAGGCAACGTCAAGCCAATGCGCCAAGACTTACAAGAGACAGGAGCGTTGCGCCCGGCTCTTGCCCAGCTCATACGGGGTTACAAGGCATTCGGCCTGGGCGGGCCTTCCGAGACACCAGGTGCACCGCCATATTGAGGTACAGCAAGATGACGGAGGCCAGGTCTACACTGCACAGCCATGTCAGGCAGGGGGGTGAGAGAACCGTACTGCCAGCCAACAAAGCTACACTGGCAAACCCCCACAGGAGGGCTTCTGCTGGCCCAGCTGGCTCCCTCGGGGAGGTGGTGTCACTATGCCAACAGAAAAACTCCCACGACCTGGCTCGTCCACATCGACACTAGGGGGCTTTGCCAGTACAGAGCCACCAGGCAAAGCATCTCATTCATAGAATATCAGGGTTTGAAGGGACCTCAGGAGGTCATCTAGTCCAACCCCCTGCTCAAAGCAGGACCAATCCCCAGACAGATTTTTACCCCAGTTCCCTAAATGGCCCCCTCAAGGATTGAATTCACAACCCTGGGTTTAGCAGGCCAATGCTCAAACCACTGAGCTATCCCCATCTGTCAGAGCTAACGGGCAGAAGGGGCTGCCAAATCATCTAGTGTGACCTCCTGTACATCACAGATCCCGCAGTGTAGACACGGCCTTAGCAAGAGGAGCTTCAGACTCAGAATCCCAGATAAGGCTGGTTCAAGCCACACCCTAAGCGTTCGATTTTAAGGGATTCGTCGGCACTGAAGACATCTCTCCCCTTCCTCCTGTCTCTCAGCTTGCCTCTACACCAGCCAGAAGGAGCCATGGGAGCATGCGGCACTTCCTCTTCTCGTGGGGACGAACCTGCCTTCTCTGCAGCACCTCGCCCCGCTGGCCTGGGGAGGAAACAGGGACCAGAAACCAACCCCCTGGCACCCGTATTCCTGAAGCATGTAGGAGCCCAGTTAGGGCCCCATTGCTGTATGTTAGCTCAGCACCTAGAGACACAACAGCGGGAGCGAGACAGCTGGGGGGCGGGGAAAGCACAAGGTAATGGCAAGGGCATAGCACGTGGATCAAAGTGACAGTCTCGGCCCAGCAGTGCCTAACCAACACTCCCACAGCTTTCAAAATGGCCTGCCCCGGACTCCCCCGTGTGGCCACAGAGTTGCTGCTAGCAAGTCACAGCAGTTCCTTCCCCAGAGGAAGGGACGAGCCATTTCAGACTTAATACAAGTTAATGATTCGCTTTTCCCAAGATTGCTCTGACCATGGCTAGGCAGGGCATTACCCGGAGCTGGGGCACAGCCACTGCAGTGTATGTCCCTGAAGTGTTACTGCACAGCGACCACCAAGGAAACAGGTCACTTTGGTCCTTCCCGACCACGCCAGCCACAGCTTCCGGCAGGCCGTGGGACAACAGTGCACAGAGGCTGAGCCCAGGGCCCATCACGCAGGGTGCTATACACAGTATAACCAGAAGCACAGAGAGGGGTGGAGCTTGCCCAAGCTCACCCGCAGGTCAGAAGCCGAGCCAGGACTGGCTCCTCTGACACTGCCCTGCCCACTTGCCTCCTGTCTTGGCCTCTGTCCTTCGATGGCAGGCTGATCCTGTCACATTACCCCTACAGAGAGGGGCGTGTGCGCCCCGGACCAGGAGAGCCGAGTTCCGTACCTGAGACAATATTGACGATGTGGTAAGGAATGCCCAGCGACTGGTAGAACTCCTCAGCAGTTGCGATCATTTCATCAAACATCTCCCACGATTTGTTATCATGAGGCGACGCGTAGACAAACTGCTCAATCTGGGGGGAGGGGAGAGAAGCTACTAAACATGCGCAGAGGGTCAGACTGCACGTCTTAGTGTGCTGCTGCTCAGAGATGGGGCAAGGCCCAGGAATGGTGGATTCAGAGAACGGGAACCAGAAGACAAGGAGATTACTGCAGTAGGGAATGTTTTCTCCAATGTCCGTCTCATGGAATTCCAGTGTAACAAACCGACAGTGACAGGAAATGACAGCAGGCCTGGAAACTGCTAGCAGTTTATACTGACAGTCCCCTAAAGGAGCCAAAAGGACCTCTGCAGTCTCTCAAATCTGTAACTACTTTACTAGGAAGAGGCCAGCAGCAGCCCATCGCACCACCCCACAGAGGGGGCTTTCTGGAATCACTCTTATTCTGAGGCTATTGAACCTCCAGACTCCTCTCAGATCATGCAGTGAGGAGGCTCTGCAGCTCCCCTCTGCTCCAAGGTATTAATTACTCATTTTCCCTTCAAATATCTACACCTGGGAGGAAAGATGCTGAGCCCATTCTTATCTACTCGCATCCTGCAAACATTTCCCAGCTAACTGGCTAGCAGCGCATCCCTTTACCTTTTCAAACTGGTGCACTCGGAAGATGCCTCTGGTGTCACGGCCGTGCGAGCCAACTTCCTGCCTGAAGCAGGTGGACAGCCCAGCATATCTGATGGGCAGATCCTCCGGCTTCAGCCACTCATCCCTGTGCAAAGCTGCAATTGGCTGCTCAGAGGTAGCAATCAGGTACTTCTCATCGATGGTGCTGTCCTCTGATTTCTCACTGCCCTTGCCAATGACCTGGAGACAGGGGTTGAACAGCACTCTGTCAGCGTACCAGAGCAGAACACACATCTATGGATATGTGCAATAGCCTCAGCAACGCAGACCTGGGCCCCAGGAATAGCAAGAGCCACAGGTTATAAGGATCCTTTGCCATGGCAAACACTAATGGAAAACTGTACTTGGTTTGCTGGCATCAAGATACACAGGCCCTTCCCTGCAGCTTACCTTGTAAAGCTCCTCATCAAACTGACTGAGCTGAGCCACCTCTTGCATCACCTCTTTCCTCATGAAGAAGGGCGTGTAAATAGGGGTGTATCCCTTGCTGAGCAGGGTCTGCAGAGCATACTGGATCAGTGCCTGCTCAAGGAAAACCAGGGCACCCTACAAACACAAGACAAGCCTCTCAGGTCACATGAAGGACTAATGGCTCGGATTCTAGAGGTGCTGAGTGCATGCAACTCCTGTCCTGTGTGTTGAGCTCCTCTGACGACCAGGCCAGAAGTGCCTACAACAGCTCAGCTTAGAGAACGGAGCCAATAACTAGGACAGAAAAAGGAGTCCAAACTAATGGTACCTGAGGACAAACAACGGTGATGGGCTTACCCCATGCAAGTCTTGGTCCAAAAAGCTAATGCAAGGCTGAACTCCACCAGTCGTGCAGAGGCTCCCTCTGACTAGTACACAATCAGCACCAGAAAATGCACTTGTGCCCACTGCAGGATTACAGGGAGGTACAGCACGAATGGCAGGAAAGCAGATGATCTCTGCCACAAAGCCAGGTGGCTTGTTCTATGCCTGTCTGATTCCTTTTCCTGCGTCCCAGAACCAGGAAGGTTTGGGGCTTGGGGCTCTCACCTTCAGGAAGTACCCTCTGCTTCCAGCTACTATGGCCCCCTTTTCTCCCTCGTAGCCATCCACCATCACCACCAAGTCCACGTGGGAGTACTTCTTCCTCACCGCGCAGTCTCCCCAGATCCTCTCCACTCGGTTATCTGCATCCTGCATGCAGGGTGAGATGAGGAAAACAAGGGGTCACTTGGAAGTCTCCTCTGACACCTGCTCCCGCCAAGCCAGGCCCAGTACGGGGTGTAGAACCCTGGGCCAGTGTGTTCTGCGGAAGGCAGGTAAGGAGTGAAGAGGGAGTGGTCAGGCCCTCATTCCTCTCCCTCCCTTTCCCCACAAGGGTCAGGCCTCAGGCATCTCCCAGTAAAGAACATCAATACTTGTCTGAGCGCTTGCCACAGCTGTTACTGGGCTCAACCCGAGGGGCTCCCTCACCTTGGGATTGGCTCTGCAGTCTCCATAGCGACTAAATCCAGGCAACTGACAGACACAGCTCAGAACCCTAATGCTGATCCCTGCCGGCAGCATATTATGATGTCACTTGGCTGCTGGCCCAGCCCAATTATATTCCTGGAGTTAAACATTCTTGCTGGGTGAATGCAATGGGCAAGGGCAGATCCCAGCGTTTGGCTCTGCCTAAGTTTCCCATGTATGCAATGAACAATGGCAGAGAGTTCCACACTGGCTCAGTGGGTCTTTGTGTTCAGTGAGCTCCTTCGCTGCAGGACACTCTGTCTTGTAATGCAGATTTCATTCACTCCCTATCCGATTTCAGCAACCCCTCTCAACAGGGACCTCGCTGACTGCGTCTACGGTCACTTTGATGTGCTGTGCATGGCTGTTTCAAGCTGACTGTACGTTACTTCCCAAAACCTGCCAGAGACATCATCTACACAGAGGGCATGTGTTTGGCTCCTACCTCGTCGTTGCTGATGGGCACAGAGGGGTGGAGGAGGTTTCCAATTTCTCGGAGGCTTTCAAACCGCTCTGCCTCCAGTTTCACACGCTCGGCGTCACACTTCAGGATGGCTTCGTCAATGAGAACACGGACTTTCTTAATCTGGGTTACCTGAAGACCCTGTTACACACAAATCACTGGGCATGTCACTATACAGCTTAAACAACAGGGAAAATGAGCATTATGCTTGTGAAAAGGGCCAGAGTTTTTTTAAATAGTGTAAACCACTCTGATCTTTGCCTAACCAGCCAGGCTTTTGCAAAGGTAAATCACGTTTCACTAATCAAACAGACTTCACTGAATATGTCAATAAAGTATTGGATAATGGAGAACCAGCTGACAATTTATTTTGACTGTCAAAGTCCCTCACAAGAGGCTACTACAGAAGCTAAGTCATCATGGAGTGAGAGACAAAATATTGTCATAGATCAAAAACTGGCTAAGAGGCAGGAATCAGAGTAGGAATAAACGGTTAGTTTTCATCATGGCAGAAGATGAAGTTGCCTCAAAGCTTCTCATTAGGCCCACCGTTACTTCATGTATTTATTAGTGATCTGGAAACGGGGGTGAGCAGTGAGGTGCAGATGACACTAAGTTCTTTAGATCAGTCCAATCCAGAGAGAACTGTGAGGAACTTTGGAGGGACCTAATCAAGTTAGGGGAATGAGCAGCACAATGGCAGATGAAGCTAAATGTTGATAAATGCCAAGTACTGCACTTGGAATGGAATAATTTGAACTACTTATAAACCTTACAAGGATCTAAATTCACTAGATCAACTCAGAAAAGGGACCCGGGCATCACTGTAGCCCACTCAATGGAGACCTCTGCTCAATGTGCAGCTGCAGCCAAAAAGCAGATAAAATTTTAAGATGCAAAAGGAAAGGGACGGGGAATCATACGGGAAATATCGTGATGTGATTACATAAATCAAGTGTACCTCCTTTAGAAAACCATGCGCCATTCTGGCCATCGGATCTCAAAAAGGAGGATTAAAGGGGTTCAGAAAAAGAGCAACAAAAATGATTAGGGCAATGGTAAAGTTGATCTGAAGAGAGACTGACGAGACTAGGATTGTGACTCCTGTTCTCCCTGTCTCACAACACAAGAACAAAGGGACATGCAAAGAAACAGCGGTGGTAAATCCACAACTAATACAAGGAAATACCTTTTCATGCGTGTGAATGGCAATGAGTTCCATAGTTCAAAGGATGTTAAGGCCAAAATCTTAAGATTAGAAAAGGGACTGAAAACATATCTCTATGGATAAGAATATCTGACTCTAATAGTGGATACTGTTGAATGTTGAACACAATAATATACCTCGTGCTTGAGTGTTTCTTGTACCTGTCTCTAAAGCATCTGGTGCTGGCCACTGCTGGCAAGCAAGACACTGACTCAGCTGGACCAGGGGGCTGATCCAGGCTGACAATTCCTGTATTCACATTTCGGCTGAAAAACGGCACCGCCAGCAGCACAGTGCTCGTCTCCAGGCAGAGAAACTGGTTCAGTACAGACTGAGGAAAAAGAACCACAGGCTGAATCGCCAATAGCACTTTGGTGTGTTCCTCAGAGGTGTCCTATTAAAGTATTGTCTCAGTCTGACCCTACCTAGCTAACAAGATCTAACAGGTTCACAGCACAGAGTGATTTGGCTGGAGGTCTCTGACTGCAGAAGTAAGGAATAGTCAGACTTCAGCCTGGAAGACAGTGAGATAAACAGGAATGAAAGAAAAGGCAGGTGGTCAATGGTCACTTTTCAGAGTGCCCGCAGCCCCGTGAAAGCTGGGGGTGTAACTCACCGCTAAGATGTCGGCAGTGAGGCCATCAAGATTTTGTGCACGTTCTGGTACTGACTCATCATCACCCACAGGCTCTTTTTTCTGCAAAGGGAAGAATCGAGAAGAACAATGAGCATGCTAAGAACATATGCTATAAGCAGTGACAAGGGTATGCACTACAGCTGCTGCAATGTGTTGAATCAGGACTGGGAGGAGAGGGCCTAGGAGAGGATCTCAAACTTCATCTTACAAAGTGATCCACAGTATGACAGAATGAAAATCATGGCTAGATTGTGCAGGGTAGTGGACTCTTCTAACTAGTTATATGCTTCGGCAGTACATCCAACACGTGGACAATTTTCTCAGGTCTATTGATGCAACAACCTTAATTTGACATTGTCAAAAATTTCTATGGACATTTTTCAGGTCATTCACTAAGCAAACTTCTTCCCACTAGAGGTCATCAACTGCAAGAAGATTAGAGAGATTACACTGCTTTTCAACAAGACTAGAAGAAATAGCACCACATCAGCACTACACTAGCACCACGTTACCAGGGAAGACAGCTGCTATGATTTCATAGCACTCCTCTCTTACCTTCATCTTCTCACCTATCGTTTTGCTGCACAGGTTCTTCAGTTTGTTCAGGTTGTCTGCACGAAATCTGCCTGGAAAGGAAGCATTGGAGGAAAAAATAAACCAGCGATCTCCATAGTGAAACTACACATTTGCTAGCAGATTCAGAAACGTGTGGAGTTGGTAAGTTGTTATCCCTGTAGGTGATGTATCGCAGACACAAACAGTTCAGATACACAACTCATTCCCTCTTTGCTTCAATTAGCTTTACAGATCTTATTCAGAGAGTTGGCAAAATGGAGAGGAGAAACTTGCCCTGAGCAGGCATTCCATAACCTGGAGGGAAAGAATGGCGTCACAGCGGGAATAGGATTGAGAGATATATGGCTACCCCTCTGAAACGCTCTGCCACAAACTCATTGCATGCCCTTGGGCAAGTCAGTCCCCTTGTGACACCATTTCCCCAGCTATAAAGCAAAAGCAGTACTTCACTACCTCACAGAATCACTGGGTGGCTTCATTCAGACGTGCACTGTTCCACTCACCCTGAGTGGAAGGTAAACTGTTCACTGTGTCATTAGTCGGAGTGAAGGAGGAGATTTTATGCCTCAGATGGTAAATTTTCAGGGCTTGAAAACAATCCCTTCACCTCACTGGTCAGCATAGAGCAGAAGACCCATGGCAAGAGGGGGAGGCAGCTCCTTCCACCCCTCCCAGATTCCAGAAAAAAATGTCAATTTTCATTTAAAACGTTTCCAGTTTCTTATGGGGGCTAAGACAGGCTCCCAAATGTTACCATGTACCAGAGCCTACAGAGACAGCTCCAGGGCCTCTGCTTTGCTTTCCCAAGCAGCAGCAGAGTGAAACTGACAAGAGCCTAGTCAGTTTCACTAAAGATATTCAGACCTTTGGGGAAAAAAGGAGAAACATAAGAACTAGCTCATTTTCCTCCTTTGCTACTGCTTGGGGAAAGCTGGAAGCAGCAACAGCAGATGCAGGAACTAGAATGGAGGGCTCATAAACATGAAGATCTGGGGACAGCTAGAACAGCAGAGACCTAGCCATCTTGGTGTTAGCCAGGGGCTTGGGAAAAGGGGAAGGGGAACCTCCCTCCCTCACCCAACCCCTTAGCCTGGAGGCTCTGCAGCACAGGAACACCAGGAAGTGCCTACTCCCTTCCAGCCAGGGAAGTAGAGAAGGAGGCTTGAAACTGATCAGAAACCTGTTAATTAGATGCATCCAGGAACTGCATCTTGGCTGGAACCCAAGTGCAGGCAGGGCCGGCTTTAGGTCAGTTCAACCAATTCCCCTGAATCGGGCCCCGCACCCAAGCCCCGGTACGGCACACTGGCAAGAGCCGGTGCACTGTACCGGGGTGGCCCGGCTTCCCCAGGGGGCAATTTAAAGGGCCTGGGTCTCCCAGCAGGGGCTGGGAGCCCCAGGCCCTTTAAATAGCCCCCAGAGCCCTGGGGTAGCAGGGGGCTCCGGGGGCTATTTAAAGGGCCGGGGCTCCAGCTGCCTCTGCTGCCCCGGTCCTTTAAATAGCTGATGGAGCCCCGCCGCTTAGCTGGGGCTCCCTCGGCTATTTACAGGGCCAGGGCGGTGGAAACAGGGGAGCCCCTGGCCCTTTAAATAGCCCCCGAGCCCCAGGCTGCTGCTGCTACCACCCCGGGTGGGGGAGGGAGGAGGAGGGGGCACACACCATACAGGGTGGGCTGTACCCCCTGTACCCACACCCCGCCCCTGCTGCATCCCCTTCCCGCACCAGCCCCGCACCCCCTGCCCTGCCTGCAGCCAGCCCCGCACCCCCTGCCCTGCCCGCAGCCAGCCTCGCACCCCCTGCCCTGTCTCCAGCCAGATCCTACCTCCAGTCAGCCCCTGCCCTGCCTCCAGCCAGCCCCATGTCCACTGGTGCCCTGCAGTTCCCAGGGCAGTAACTCTGCACACCTGCTTCAATGAGTGTGGGGCAAGAAGCAGCTGGGACCCACACATGTGCACACCCTAGGGTGACCAGACAGCAAGTGTGAAAAATTGGGATGGGAGTGGGGGGTAATAGGATCCTATATAAGAAAAAGACCCCAAAATTGGGACTGTCCCTATAAAATCGGGACATTTGGTCACCCTAGCACACCCCCAGGGAGTGGCGAGGACCCACACACGTGAAACGGAGCTCATTTCTAGTTCAGGCCCATCTTTTTAAAAAATAACTTTAGGTAGGGTTAACATACATACGTATTTTCCCAGACATGTCAGACTTTTTGGTTCTTAAATTGCCATCCGGGAGGAATTTTTAAAATTTAAAAATTTATCCTGGGAAAATACGGACGTACGGTAACCCTATTGGTACAAAAAATACATACTGTGGCACATCCCTTAAATCAGAACTTTTTATAGGGAACCAGTTGCTAAGAAATTAAAGGCTTTTTTTTTTTTTTACATTTTTTTTTAGTCATCCCTGCCGGTGCCCCGCCGAAAATATTCGAATTGGGCCCCGCACTTCCTAAAGCCGGCCCTGAGTGCAGGAGATAGAATCACACTTTTCACTCTGCTCTTAAGAGCAAGGGTTCTCAGGAAAAAAAAACTGGTGGCAACTCTTGCTGATGGCCACATTCACATTTTTCCTAAAATACTTCATTAGCTTTAGGAAAAACAAATAAATATGCACATACACACGTCCAAATCATTGTAATTTTTTTTTACTCCTAATTAGTAAGTCCCTTGTGAAAAGTGATATTAACAAACATACAAGTATCACTCTTCACAGCAGACTTATTCAGCCCTGCCAAGCCTGGGGACAAATTAAGCCCTGGCTGGGGGGCCTGGGGCGGCAGCAGGGGGCTGGAGTCTGAAGCTCTGCCGCCAGAACCCGGGGTCTGCTGCTCCACAGCCAGAGCCTGGAACTGGAGCCCAAAGCCCCGCGGCCACAGCCTGCCGCCCCACCACCCCAGGGCTGAAGCCCAAAGCCTGAGCTCCACCACCCCTGGGAAGGGGTGGGACTCACCAGCTGCCTGCTCCTCCAGCGTTGTGCCACAGATGTCTCCAGAGGGGGACAGGTCCCAACCCCTGCTGGCACCCCAGCAACTGACACCAAGGGGGTGCACCCAGGAGCAAAGGGAGGGGCTGCTACTTTGCCCCCTTCCCCCACTTACAGCCCAGGAGGCTGTGACTGCAAGAAAAGCCTCAGATGGCCACATTTGAGAAATGCTGCTCTAGAGCAGTTGGTTTCAACTAGGGGTACACGTACCCCTAGGAGTACACGTACACCTGGGAGTACACAGGGGTCTTCCAGGGGTACATCAATTCATCTAGATATTTGCCTAGTTTTACAACAGGCTACACAAAAAGCACTAGCGAAGCAGTACAAACTAAAAATTCATACAGACTTGCTCTATGTACTATACACTGACATGCAAGTCCAAGATTTATATTCCAATTGATTTATTTTATAATTATATGGTAAAAATGAGAAAGTCAGCACTTTTTCAGTAACAGTGTGCTGTGACACTTTTGTATTTTTATGTCTGATTTTGTAAGCAAGCAGTTTTTAAGTGAGGTGCAACTTGGGGTAGGCAAGACAAATCAGACTCCTGAAAGGGGTACAGTACTCTGGAATGGTTGAGAGCCACTGCTTAACAGCACCACCCTGGTTTTCACTGGTGGGCACCTCCCTCTATCAGTCTCTGTCTAGTACTGTAGCTAATGGGGGTCTAGTTCACACCCTGTAAATACTGGTAACACTTATACACGCGGGGGGGGGGGGAGGGAGGGAAGAGGAGGCTTAACAGATGTGTGATGTGCTTTGAGATCACTCAACCAGGAAGTTCAGATTTATATTGGTGGCTGATTTAAAAAATATATATATACACCAGTAAAAAAAGTGGATTAAAAGTGGTGTCACTGAATGATATTCTTCCAAGGTGCTCTGAATGCTAGGAACATCAGAGAAACCAAAAAGCAAATTCCTCCAGCCCTTCTCTCCCAAATATAAAGTTGCATTCCCAGAGATCTGACAGTGCAAACTGATCGAATAGTGACTACTTTGGATCTGTGGCATGAATGAATCAGTTTCTACGCTAATTGCAGCTGGATTGCATCAGACGCATGAATCACCAATCCCCAAGCAGCATCCTGCCAAATAGTGCTTCCCTGATTTAAATGCAAACACACATTCATTGCACAGCTTCTCTTGCATCAAAGTGCTCACTCCCAAAAGTAGAGGATAGCCACTGTGACACTGCCTTCAGCCCAGAGCTTCACTACAGCAACCTCCTGCCTCACTGTCTGCATTTAAGCAGCATTGCCCAGATATGCAAGACATTAATATAGTGCATGCTGACAGCAAACAGTGCTGTCTGACAATGTGCATTAACCCAGCCCTCTTTCCATAACAAGAAAAGGTTCTTCCACATGAAGAACATTAGAAGTGGGGTTAAAGACACTTCATTTAGCCAATGGCTTCACATTCTAATAATTACTATTGCTAAAAACAACCCTCAACAACATAAGCTTCTGTATCCTAGAAATAGTGGCCTCTTTTGCAGATTCCCAGAGTGATCTGTCTCCCATTACAACTACATAAATTAATTAGCTACCATATTTACCCAACAAATAGATGACCTTTAAATGGATCAGTAGGTAACCCACAAAATATGAGGTTTCAGATTAGAAAGATCCCCTTGCCTAGTCTCAGTCCATGTGACTTTACCTAAATCATGGGGCTGATTTACTTCTTCTCTCTGGTCACAGGACCAGAGCTGGGAAAAGCTTACTAGTCCCAAGAACACCTGTACTGGTCTGGCAAAGCATTTCCAGGACTGCTGAACCATGACATATCAGACCCTAAAACAGGGGTTCTCAACCTTTTTCTTTCTGAAGCCCCCCAAACATGCTATAAAAACTCCACAGCCCAGCTGTGCCACAACATTTTTTCTGCATATAAAAGCCAGGGCTGGTGTTAGGGGGTAGCAAGGGGAACTGCCGAGGGCCCCACACCATATGGGGCACTGTGAAGCTAAAATGCTCAGGCTTTGGTGTCAGTCCTGGGTGATGGGGCTTGGGGCCCCAGGCAGGCTGCAGTCCTGCATGGCTGGACTTCAGCCTTCTGCCCTGGGCCCTAGTGAGTCGAATGCCACCCATGCTAAGTGGCTCCCCTGAAACCTCCTTGCAGCCCCCCTGGGGGCCCAAGACCCCTGGTTGAGAACCACTGCCCTAAAAGTCACCTAATTCTTACTATTCTTATTATCTTCCCATCCCAAACTTAATTTATGACATAGCCACCAGTAATCTCAGGAACTGCTGAAGTCAGTAGTCAATGCTTTAGGCAGTCAAAAGATGGGTTCCAGTCTGTCAGATATTTCTAATTACTTATTAATACAAGACTCAGGGGCTACAGCACTGGTTGGACTGGCTCCAGAAATCATGTGGAATTGAAGCGGGGTGAAACAGAACAAAACTGTCACTGGGCAGGCTAGATTTCAAGGTCAGGTAACCAGCCAGAGACCTGAGTGCATGCTCCACACCCTTACAAAGTTAGGGGGTTCCTACAGAAGGCAGCAAAAATGAAAGGCCCAGATTATAGAGGGCCCAAGCACAGCAGCTCCACTGACTTCAGTTGCAGATGCAGGCGCTCGGCAACCTGCGCAGCTCTGCTGGCTCGGGGGGCACTGTGCCCAGCCCGGCCCCAAAACACTCTCAGATGCTGGGGGCATCACTGCCTGCTCACCCTGCGGACAAAGGGACCCAGAACAGCCCTGCCTCGCTATGGGCACAATCCTGCGCTGACAGCTACTGTCACCCTCACAGCCTGCAGAAGTGACAGGGGGCTGAACGGGGCTATGGAGATGCAAGGGCTGGCTCACACCCAGAGCCCAACAGCAGGTGGCCCACACCCAGAGCCCAGGGACCCCTCCTCTCCCCGCTGCAGGGGGCCCACACCCAGAGCCCAGGGACCCCTCCTCTCCCCGCTGCAGGGGGCCCACACCCAGAGCCCAGGGACCCCTCCTCTCCCCGCTGCAGGGGGGCCGCACCCAGAGCCCAGGGACCCCTCCTCTCCCCGCTGCAGGGGGGCCGCACCCAGAGCCCAGGGACCCCTCCTCTCCCCGCTGCAGGGGGGGCCGCACCCAGAGCCCGGGGACCCCCCCTCCCCCCGCCTGCGGGAGGGGCTGCACCCAGAGACCGGGGACCCCCTCTCCCCGCTACAGGGGGGGCTGCACCCAGAGCTCAGGGACCCCCCCCCCGCTACAGGGGGATCCCACTGACTCCGGGGGGAAGGGCCCGTTCGCGCATGCGCACCGCCCCGGACCCCATCTGGCAGAGACTCGCTCCCCGGCAGCACCTACATCGCCGCCACGCCCCGTCCGCCTCCACCAGCGCGTCCACCAGCGCCGGGTCCTTGAAGCGCTTGATCTGCGTGTCTCGCACGCGGCCGGGGTCCCCGCCCTTGTCGGCGCGGAACAGGTCCAGGTCTAGCACCATCGTGCCGGCGGCGGCGAGCAGGCTGAGAGGAACGACACGTCGGCACTGCGCAGGCGCATCAATGAGGAAACAAGCGACGACGGAACGCGCAGATCCCGCCGGAAACGGGATGCAGGGCGCATGCGTAGGAACAACAAACTGGCAGTACAACTGCTCAGTACGCGTGCGCAGCTTTCCGGCGGGGGAGGGGCTTAGAGCGCACCCTGCCGGCGCACTGTGGGATCGCAGGAGCGTCCAGCTGCAGTCTGCCCGCAGGCAGCCCCGCCCCGCCAGCACATGGGGACAGAAGCAGCAAAGAATCCTGTGGCACCTTATAGACTAACAGACGTTTTGCAGCATGAGCTTTCGTGGGTGAATACCCACTTCTTCAGATGCAGTGCATGCTGCAAAACGTCTGTTAGTCTATAAGGTGCCACAGGATTCTTTGCTGCTTCTACAGAACCAGACTAACACGGCTACCCCTCTGATATGGGGACAGAGGTGCTGGAGTAATTTGTAGTGTGGGGTGCTGGGAGCCATTGCCCCAAACTGCAAACCCGGGACGTGACAGAATCCACTTCAAGCTGGGGGGTGCAGCAGCCCTCCCCCAGCATCCCTAGTTCCAGCACCTCTGCATGGGGTCCCAGGGCCAGATTAACCTTTTGGGTGGCAATGGAGCCTGGCACGGAGAGGTCAGTCAGCGAGAGGCCAGCCAGGGACATGGCATGGCAGGGGTGGCCCCGCTCCACCCAGTCCAGTGCAGGGCACTAGTTACAAACCAGCAGTTGCCAGATTCACAGTGGCCTGCCTGGCTCTGTGCTGCCAGCATGTCCCTTCCCCTCGGGGGTGGGCCCATGCCGTGCCACACATCCCCCCCACCCAATACCCCCCAACTCCCTATAGCCTGAACCCCCCCAGACCCTCTATGCCCCGTGCTCCCCCAGACCTCCCCCACAAATGCACAGCATCCTGCACAACACCACCCCTGCCCAGAGCCCCCCAGCCCACAACCCCACAACTGCCCAGCACCCCACATAGAACCCCCACTCCCTAGTGCCCCAACACACAGATCTTCCCTGCCTCCTCACAGCCCAACACCCTGCCCTGAACCCCTGGAGACCTACTCCCCCAGACCCTGCCTCCCAGCTGCACTCACCAGCCCTGCTGGGAGGCAACTGTGTCTGCCGGGCTGAGCCAGCAGCGTAGCCAGGGCTGGTCCCAGGGCCGGAAATTGCTCCAGCCCCTCAGGAGTGGCATCATCAGCCAGGCCAGGCCTGCCCTGGCCAGGATCCCTCAAGACCCACTTGCCTGGAGGGGCCCAGCCAAGCCCCTCACACTGTTCCCCCCCATCCCCAGCTGAGACTGGCCAGGCTTCTGCACCAGTCCCAGGTGGCTCAGCTCCGGGGAGACAGGTGGGGCCCCACAGGTGGTGGGAAGCAGAAGGGGGGGAGGGATAGCTCAGTGGTTTGAACATTGGCCTGCTAAATCCAGGGTTGTGAGTTCAATCCTTGAGGGGGCCATTTAGGGAACTGGGGTAAAAATCTGCCTGGGGATTGGTCCTGCTTTAAGCAGGGGGTTGGACTAGATGACCTGAGGTCCCTTCCAACCTGGATATTCTATGATTCTATGACCGCCAGGAGCCAGAGGTGCACTGATGTTAGACAAAAGGGCCAAATATGTGCTCATACATTTGTCATTCTCCCTGCTTGTTTTTCCAGTTGCTACCCACGTCTAAAGTTACACGGACTCAGTGTATATATATATATATGATATATCCATAAAAGGGGAATGAGTTAAACAGATGTGCCCTGCCCATGGGAAAGGATGTAAAGAAAGGGGAACCATAGAAAAGGAATGTGAGGGAAAGGGGGGGGAGCGAACAGATGCTTCCTAATTGCTACCAGAGACAAATGTAAAGAATGCATAGGTTAGCAGAATTCGACACGCTAAGTTGTTTGTTCATGGGTATAAAAGAACATGCTTTGTGCCTGTATGGTGTGCTCCTTCTCAGGCACGAGTCGAGAAGGACACCCACTCAGCTGATTGAATAAAGAATCTGGTAACCGTCCCCCTGTCTCTCCGTGCCTCCTTGGGGTAATTGGGAAAGCTCCAGGGGGAACGAGCCTATTTGGCTAACAAATGGCGACTCCGCCGGGACTTCTCTCCCTGTAGGGGGCCTTTGACCGGCGGCTGAGGACGACCCAGGAGAGTGGCCACCTCAGGCTGTGGTTTGCTCGAGCTCCAGGTCGCCTCAATCGGCCGGGACGGCTGCGCCCCCTCTATAGAGAACTCCACAGGCCACAGAAGCAGGGCGGACGAAGCAGAGGGGAATCCAACTGCCAGACGCGGCCACTCCAGGCGGTAAGTGCGTTTGCCTGTCGGGTTTGAGGCATAACACCTAACAGGAGCGCCCCTGCAGTGTAGGTTGGATACGGGAACCCTCTAGGCAGCACGTGCAGGGGATAGTGCACTGCAGTTTGTTATGTTGATATATCAAATGTGTAATGTTCCTTGTTAAATAAGTACTTGCCAATGACTAATTCCACCAGCTCGTGGGCTGTTTTGGACAATTACTGGGACTTGGAACAACCCCAGGGATTGATCCTGTTTTTGACGATAGTATTCTTGTTCTTTATATTAATGTTTTACTGGAGACTGAAGTTATAATCGTCCAAGCAGACAGTTAGGGAACTTGTGTATGAAAGGAGTGAATGCCGCTGACCAGGTCTGGGACTTAAGCTGATCCTAGCCGCACCAAGACTTCTGCGAGGGGAAACCCAATGACCAGAAAATCTTGATCGCAAGGGGGGTCAGCCGAACCTCGTGACCCAGTGGAACCCTGAATGAATGATATTCCTCCTCTTCTTTCCCTCTCCTCCATAGATCAGGTCAAAATATAATGGGGTCCTCTCAAAGCACCTTTCCTGGGACACCCTTAGGGTGTATGTTGAATAATTGGAAAGCGTTCAGACGCCAGGCTGATTATGGCATTGTATTATGTAAGGACAATCTTATAAAGTTCTGTACTCTGGAATGGCCAACGCTCGGGGTGGATTGGCCCGAGGGGGGAACACTCAAACCAGAAATCGTACAAGCTGTACATAGTACTGTGACCCGAAATGGCAATTGGGATCAGTATCCTTATATAGATATTTGGCAGGACCTCGTGGCCAACCCCCCCCCCCATGGTTGCAAAAATGTAAAACACGGACTATTAAAACTCTAATGGCCCGTGCCCCCATTAGGAAGCCCGGTCCCCCTGTTAAGAAGTCTTGTCCGCCAGCTGTAATTCCCTCTGCCCCTGATCCTATGCCCCCTCCCCCTCTGTATCCCGGCCTCCCGGTCCTGGCAGCCCCAATAAAAGGCCCCCCTCCCTCTGAGGATATTGCCCCAACTATGAAACAGGAGGACGAGTCAAGCGTCCCAGGAACCTCCAAGCAGGAGCCCCTTCCAACCCCCTCAGGCCCCTGAGATAACACTAGGAGCAGGGTAACGATTCACCTCAGCCCCACAATATCTTCCACAAGGAAGGTGGGGAAAAAGGTATCTAATTACACACCTGTACCTGAAGACACTCAACTAACCCTTGCTCACTCCCCAGGCAAGGATGAGGTCGACTCGGTGTACGCGATGCCACTAAGGGAAACTGTAGCCCCCGGTGGTAGGCTCACTATGATCTATGTCCCCTTTTCTACTAGCGATTTGTATAACTGGAAACAACAGAATCCCCCATTTTCAGAAGACCCCGCCCCACTAACAGCAGTATTCGAAACCTTGATCTCGGCCCATAACCCTACCTGGAACGACATGAGAGTCGCTCTTAACACCTTATTAACTGCTGAAGAGAGGCGTTTAGTCCTCTCGAGGGCCCGCGAACGGCTATCTGAAACAGAAAAAGATTCGGCCAAGGTGGCCGAACTAATACCAGAGAGCCCTCCCGATTGGGGGCATGATGACAGCGGCCAGACCAAGCATCGCCAATATGCCGCGGCCATAGTACAGGGAATGAAACGATGCATTAAAAAAACCCCAAACTGGGCCAAATTGTATAATGTTCGACAAGAAAAGAGTGAAAATCCAGCTGCTTTTTATGAGCGCCTGTGTAACACCTGTAAGAGGTACACAGACCTCGATCCGGAGGATGCCAATGGAAAGCGGGTACTGATTCCCCTCTTCATTGGACAATCCTATGAGGACATCAGGAAAAAGTTGCAGAAATTGGATGGGGCATCAGGTAAAAATATAGAGGAACTGTTAGAGATTGCAATGAAGGTCTATGATCGCAGGGACGATGAGGAACGAAAGAAAGGGGCCCGCATTTTGGCACTGGCCCTGAGAGAGGGAAATGAGGAGAAGGGGGGCAAGGCTAAAGGACGACCGGGGCCACCGAGTAAGGGAAAGGGCCCCCGTTTGGGTCGAAATCAATGCGCTATCTGTAAGGAGGAGGGACACTGGAAGAACGAATGCCCCCGGCGACATGCCAAGGGAAAAGAATACAAAGATAGAGTTTTGCCCTCTCCCATTTTCTACAACAGTACAGGACTTTCGGGGGAGGGATCTTCCCCATAGGGGGGCCAGGGGACCCAGCGGCCCCTCCTGGCAGCACAAGCTGCCAGCTTGGATCCCACGGTAAAAATTAAAGTGGAGGGCCACCCAATTGAAGCCCTAATCGATACTGGGGCTACCCTTAGTCTGCTCCCCCTCAGTAAGGCTCCCCGGGGTAGAGCTCAGGGACGTGCCATTGTTCAAGGGATTGAGGGACAGACTACAGTTTTGGAGAAAACTCTCCCTCTCCTAGTAAAAGTCGGGGATCAACAGATCTCTCATCAGTTTGTTTGCAGTCCCTCCTGTCCCATAGCACTACTCACTAAATTACAGGCGGAGATCTCGTTCAAGAATGGAAAAATGGAAGTCAGAATCCCGAAGCAACAAACCTCTAACTACCAGATGGCTCTCATAAGTGCTAGAAATCACTCCTCGGAATGTCAGGAGAGTGGCGAGAGCCAGCTGCCGGGGGTTAGCCCTGAGGTTTGGGCGGAGGGGGGAGGAACTGCCCGAGCTAAAAATGCTGCACCGGTGCATATCTCCCTTAAGGAGGGAAGCAGCCCGGCCCGAATTCGACAATACCCCCTTAAGCTAACCACTCGGATCGGGCTGAAACCTCTGATTCAAAAGTTCCTGCAGTGTGGGTGGCTAAGGGAAGGCACATCCCCATACAATACTCCGATAATGGGAGTGCCTAAGCCTAACGGTCAGTATCGATTGGTCCAGGACCTGAGACAGATTAACAAGCTAATAGAAGCCCCCTACCCAGTCGTCCCAAATCCCCATACGATTTTAGGCCAAGTACCTAAAAACCACGGCTGGTTCTCGGTCATAGATTTAAAAGACGCCTTCTTTTCCATTCCCCTTGATTTAGAATCTCAAAAGTTGTTTGCCTTTGAATGGGAGGATCCGGACACCCACTACAAGGCCCAATATCTCTGGACTGTTGTCCCACAAGGACTTACATGCGCACCTGAGATTTTTGGCAGCCAGCTAAAAAGGGATCTTGCTCCATTCCTGGCTAGCCATCCTGCGTGCAACATAGTCCAGTATTGTGACGATCTGCTCTTAAGCACTGAGACAGAGGCAGCCTGCAAGGAGCAAACCATAGAGCTCCTCAATCATCTTGGGGAACAAGGATATAAGGTTTCAAGGGAAAAAGCTCAATTGGTTAAGCAGCAGGTTACCTTCCTTGGGTATCACCTCTGCCAAGGGAGTCGCAGTTTGGGGAAAGAAAGAATCCAGGTTATACTCGACAGCCCTCAGCCCCGAAATCCCCGAGAATTAAGGGCATTTCTGGGACTGACTGGCTTTTGTCGGCTTTGGATCCCTGACTATGGGGGAAAAGCCAGACCATTATATGAGTCCCTGACTAAGGAAGGTTTGCTTCACTGGGTATGGACCAAGGAAATGGAAAAAGCATTTCGAGAGCTTAAAGAAGCCTTGGTTCAGCCTCCCGCTCTAGCCCTCCCAGATTCCCGGAAGCCATTCACCCTATACGTCCATGAGAGGGGAGGGGTGGCAGCTGGAGTCCTGTGTCAAAGATCAGGCCCAACCTGGCGACCCATTGGATACTATTCAAAAGCCTTAGACCCCGTCGCCAAGGGATGGCCTGTTTGTTTACGGGCCGTAGCAGCGACCGCCCTTCTCGTTCAGGAAGCTGAAAAGTTAACCCTAGGGGGAGATACTGAAGTTGTGGTCCCCCATGGGGTGCCTCAGATACTGGGAACAGGTGCTGGGGAAAAACACCTAAATCCCAGTCGACATACTAGATACGAAGTGGGGCTCTTGTTAGCCCCCAATCTGACCTTTAAGACAGTTAGTTCTCTTAACCCGGCCACCCTACTGCCCGATCCCCAGGCCTCCTCTGAGGCCGGTCCTATTCATGACTGTATTGAAGTCTTGCAACAAGAAACCAAACCCCGATCTGATCTTTCAGACCTGCCTTGGCCCAACCCCGATGTTGAGGGATATGTTGATGGGTCTAGCTATGTGGTAAATGGCAAGCGATTTACTGGGGCGGCGGTGGTGATTAAGGATAAAGGGGTACACAAGTTTAAACTCAGCCCCAACTTATCTGCTCAGGCAGCGGAACTAGTGGCTCTCATTGAGGCTCTCCGCTTGGGAGCCGGGAAAACCCTTAACTTGTATACTGACAGTCGGTATGCCTACATGGTAGTGCATGCACATGGGACCCTGTGGAGAGAAAGAGGATTCATTACGGCCTCAGGCCAAAAGATTGCACATGGGAGCCTCATTAAAATGTTGCTCGAGGCCCTAATGCTCCCTCTCCGGGTTGCCGTGATACATGTGCGTGCCCATGGGAAAGCCCCTGAGGCCGAACAGCGGAGGTATAATCAGCTGGCTGATCAGGCCACGAAGGAAGCCGCCCGAGACGGGGCCCTATGGCTTCTCATGGTTCAGGACACTGAGGCTAAAACCCCTCCTCCCCAATACACAGCCGAGGAGATAGGTCAAGCCCAGGCTGCGGGAGGCTGGCAGGTTTCCTCTGGATGGTGGAGACTGCCTGGGGGAGAGGTTTTTGTCCCCAGGCCAGTACTCCAGGAAATCTTCCGGCTCTTGCATAGAGAGGGACATCTGGGGTCTGGGGCAATGGTTGATTTGGCCGCCAGATCCCTGAAAGGACTAGGTATGCACATGGAAGCCCAAAGAATTGTTAATAACTGTGCCATCTGTCAGCAAACAAACCAGAAGGGATGTGGCCCTCCTGCCCCGATGGGAGGCCGACCATGGGCTATGTTCCCTTTTCAAAGGTGGCAAGTTGATTTCGCTGAGATGCCCCCTTGCAGGGGCTATAAATACCTGCTTGTTTTTGTCGATCAACTTACCAGATGGGTGGAATGTTACCCCAGCCGGCATTGTCAGGCCCGGGCTGTCACCAAAGCCCTGTTACAGGAGATACTTCCTCGTTTCCATCTCCCCGAGGTAATTGAGTCTGATAGGGGAAGCCACTTTGTTTCACAAGTGGTCCAGCAGGTATCCCAGGCCCTCGGCATACAATGGAAACTACATACACCCTGGAGGCCACAGAGCTCGGGCCAAGTAGAAAGGATGAATAGAACTCTCAAAGATACTCTTACTAAAATATGCACAGAATCTAACTTAAAGTGGCTCGACGCTTTGCCACTCGCCCTCACCCGCATTCGAAGGGCCCCACGAAAGGGTCTTAAACTTTCACCCTTTGAGCTGGTCTTTGGGTTTCCTCCCCGAATACTTATCCCAGGGTTCCGGGAGGACGTAACCTGGGAAGTGGGAAATGACTTACTATGGAAACAGGTTTCCTGGTTGCAATCTGTTTTGTTACAGCTGCATCGATACGCGGCGCCTTTCCAGGCCCTTCCCTTAGACCAGCCCGTACATCCGTTCCGGATCGGTGACCAGGTCCTTATCAAAAAGTGGAAGCGCGACCCCCTTACGCCGAAGTGGGACGGTCCACACACCGTTTCGCTCATCAGCCAGGCCGCGGTTAAAATTCTCGGGAGCGACAAATGGACACACCACACACGGGTTAAGCGGTTCCTGAACCCGAACCTGGAAACCGACAGAAGAGGACATCAGCCCTCTGTCCGCTCCGGCTCCGGAGGCCCGGGGTGGCACGGGCGAAGACACCGTCTGGGAATATCAAGGACTTGACTGACTGAAAGGACTGTTTAAGAAAAAACGATGATGAACTTATTATTGATACTATTGCTCATGTATTCACACTGTTACTATGGTTGGGAAAATAGGTTTGTACAACTAGGAGAAACAATAGCTAATTCCTTCAATCTTAGCAGCTGCTGGGTTTGTGGAGGTCCAGGGGATTGGAATGAGTGGCCTTGGGTAGCCCAGCCAGTACAAGCTAAATGGTGGATTAGTAATTTAAGTATAGTCCATGATGGAACGGGAAGTTGGACTGAGGATAGCAGTCCTTGGCGCCTCTATTCTTCTGGGGTAGGGATCCTCTGTCTCAATCGGACTAAACAAGAGGGAGTGTATGTGGGAGAAAGCCGATGTGACTGGACCCTATCTCTAGGATATGACTGCTACGATCACCCTAGTTGCCATACGTATGACTGTTCTAAATATCAAGGGCGATGGAACCACACCCACGTACAACTCACTAATCATAGCTGGGTAAGATGTTCCTACCAACAGCATACCGGCGAGGGCTGTAAGGCCGTAGGACTGGATGGGTTCTTTGATGCCCTCTTTTTAAGTTGCCAGCGCGATAATATCACCAGTAAGGACCATGTGGTACGCTGGTATCAGTGGGCATGGCAACATTCTAATGGAACTCGGGTAACCCATTTTAACCATTTCTGGTCTACGACCAATAGCCCTAAATTCGGTTGTAATTGTGCTTGGAGGGAAGGGGCTGGGGCATGGAAATGTGACTATTGTAATCCCGACAGTACATCCATCATACTAGGGGGTCCCCTAGAAATGGGTAACTCTTTATACTATGAAGAGCCGGGCCCCGAAGACTACCCCGAGACCTGGGAGGGTCCCTTTGCAAAGGGAAAATGGGCCCTAAAAGGCCACTATTGGATATGTGGACAATACGCGTACCAAAGATTGCCTCCAAATTGGTCAGGAATATACTACGTCGGATACATTAGGCCCTTGTTCTTTCTACTACCCCAGGTGCAGGGAGGCAAATTGGGAATTAAGGTATATGATGATTTAATTAGGGAGAGGCGGTCTGTGGATTCCTCATTGACCGCTGGAAGCTCCCAAACGTGGGGAGCTCAAGAATGGCCCCCTGAGAGAATTATAAAACATTATGGACCAGCTACATGGAATCCCAATGAGTGGATTTCAGGGGCAAGGGAGCCCATTTACAACTTAAATCGGATAATTAGGCTGCAAGCCATCTTGGAAATAATAACTAATCAGACGGCTGTGGCTCTTGATCTCTTAGCCGACCAGTCCACTCAGATGAGAAATGTGATTTATCAGCACCATCTAGTTCTTGATTATTTGTTGGCAGAGGAAGGGGAAATCTGTGCAAAATTAAATGAGTCTAATTGCTGTTTACAAATAGATGATAATGGAAAAGCGGTAAAACAGATAACAAGGGAATTGAGGAAGTTAGCCCATGTCCCGGTCCAAACCTGGGGTGGGTGGAATATGGATTGGTTCACGTCCTGGTTGCCGCAACTGGGATGGCTCCGAGAAGGCATTCTTCTCTTTGTACTCTTTATTACAACCCTATTAACCCTAGCTTGCTTCGCTCCCTGTGTAGTTACCTTGGTCCGACGAGTGGTAAATCGAATGATACATCAACAAATGATGGCTATGTATCAGCCAGTAAAGGCTGAGGACTGGGGGCCATAAGGCTCTCAAATTGCTTTTTAGGGGGGAATTGTTAGACAAAAGGGCCTGTAGCAGGGTGGACCCTGCTCCGGGGTTTTAAGGGGTTTAAACTGTGGCCTGACAGAGCTGAGCTGATTGGGGAAGTGGTTGCAGCTGGGGGCCACGCCCCAAACTGAAGCCCTGGGGCTTATAAGAGGGCAGGGAAGCCAGAGCCCAGACAGTCTCTCTCTGTTGCTAGAGGGAGATAGGCCTGGCTGCTTAGGGCTTGAGACTAGATACCTGAGTGAAGCAGGGCTGGGGGACAGGCTGAGGAGCTAGGGAAGCTCCAGCCTGGAAAGCCCCAGGCTGCGGCCTAGCAAAGGGCCAAAGGTACTGGGAGTTGCAGAGGGCAGCCCAGGGGTAGGACAAAGCAGCAGGTCCAAACCCCTATTGCCTGTGATGAGTGGGCTGATACTGCAGTCTGCCCCAGGGTGTGGGGCTAGACCATGACTGTCAGTGGCCACTACTGAGGCAAAGTGGGGATAGTAGGGTGGGGGTTCCCCTGGGAGGGGGAGACCCAATTATAGAAAGGGGCACCGGGTCCAGGGAGGGACGCGGGGGCCTGCGAACAGGGGGGTCACCAGCCTGCCGAGGGCGCTCCAGGGCTGGACTGCGGGAAATTCCGAGACCAACCAGCAGGAGGCGCGGCAGGGGTGAGTCGGCCCGTTTACAGGGCCAAATATATGCTTAGGTCAAATATGTGCTCATACATTTGTCATTCTCCCTGCTTGTTTTTCCAGTTGCTACCCACGTCTAAAGTTACACGGACTCAGTGTATATATATATATATATATATATGATATATCCATAAAAGGGGAATGAGTTAAACAGATGTGCCCTGCCCATGGGAAAGGATGTAAAGAAAGGGGAACCATAGAAAAGGAATGTGAGGGAAAGGGGGGGGAGCGAACAGATGCTTCCTAATTGCTACCAGAGACAAATGTAAAGAATGCATAGGTTAGCAGAATTTGACACGCTAAGTTGTTTGTTCATGGGTATAAAAGGACATGCTTTGTGCCTGTATGGTGTGCTCCTTCTCAGGCACGAGTCGAGAAGGACACCCACTCAGCTGATTGAATAAAGAATCTGGTAACCATCCCCCTGTCTCTCCGTGCCTCCTTGGGGTAATTGGGAAAGCTCCAGGGGGAACGAGCCTATTTGGCTAACACTGAGGTCTGGCCAGGGGGCAGAGAGGAGCAGGGGGCGGAAGGACCAGGGGAAGGGCAGGGAAGCTGCCCTTCCGCTGCCCAGAGGAGACCTGGGCCTGCCAGCAGGCAGGCTGAAAGGAGCAAGTGGTGGGCGGGGGTGCCAGCAGGGTCTTGGGGCACAGTACAAGCAGAGCAGGCCATGGCCCTGACTCCATGGAGCCACTGGCGCCATTGTAAACCCACCACTGTGGGGTCTGAGCACAGCAGGCTTGGCATGATGGGTTGGAGCCTGGTGACTCTAGGGGTAAAACTCTCCTGGACTTTCTACTTGCACAAAAGTGAACACCCTTGTCCTGCCTCCTGCCCCCCATGCATTCCATTCCCCCCCCCTCTCGCTTGCTCTCCCAACCCTCCCTCACTAGCTCATTTTCACTGAGCTGGCTTAGGGGGTGTGGGCTCTGGGGTGGGCCAGAAATGAAGAGTTCAGGGTGTGGGAGGGTACTCTGGGCTGAGGCAGTATGTTGGGATGTGGGAGGATACAGACTATGAATACAAGAAACTAGAGGAGCGGAGTCCCTTGATAGCAGCAATGCAGCACTTCCTGTCTGTTCTGAAAGATCGTTTCATTCAGCTTCTATCTGATCCATCTGATCAGTCTGTCCTCAACCAGAAACAGATCTTCAAAATCTTCTATGCTCTTCTTTAGTATACATTACCTCTGGAACTGATAAATCAGCAAAACCTGATGGAATGGATAGAAATTCTAAAAACGGTTGTGGACAGAGATGTACCTGCTGAAACTCTTCAAGCTGATGAACAGGATGTACGGACAATCCAGGAAGTTTTTGGAGAGTGTTGGGGACAACTTCCTGGTGCAAGTGCTGGAGGAACCAACTAGATGCCATGCTCCTCTTGACCAGCTGCTCACAAACAGGGGAGAATTGGTAGGGGAAATAGAAGTGGGTTGCAACCTGTGCAGCAGTGACCATGAGATGGTTGAGTTCAGGATCCTGACACAAGGAAGAAAGGAGAGCAGCAGAATACAGGCCCTGGACTTCAGAAAAGCAGATTTTGACTCTCTCAGGGAACTGATGGGCAAGATCCCCTGGGAGGCTAATATGAGAGGGAAAAGAGTCCTGGAGAGCTGGCTGTATCTTAAAGAATCCTTATTGAGGGCGCAGGAACAAAGCATCCTGATGTGCAGAAAGAATAGCAAATATGGTAGGCAACCAGCTTGGCTTAACAGTGAAATCTTTGGTGAGCTTAAACACAAAAAAGACAGTTACCTTTTCCGTAACTGGTATTCTTCGAGATGTGTTGCTCATGTCTATTCCACAGTAGGTGTGCGTACTCACCATGTGCACTGATGCTGGAAGTTTTTCCCCTAGCAGTACCCTTAGGGGGAGCGCCCCCCGTGACCCCTGGAGTGGCTCCTCCATGGCGCAGTATAAGGGGAGCTGCACGCTCCCCTTACCCTCAGTTCCTTCTTACCAGACAACTCTGACAGAGGGGAAGGAGGGCGGGATGTGGAATGGACATGAGCAATACATCGCGAAGAACACTAGTTACGGAAAAGGTAACTGTCTTTTCTTCTTCGAGTGATTGCTCATGTGCATTCCACAATAGGTGATTGCAAGCTATATCTGTTGGAGGTGGGTAGGAGTTCACAAGTTCTCGGGACGGAGCACAGCCCTGCCAAACCTGGCATCTTCCCTGGTCTGGGAGACGGTTGCGTAGTGCGAGATGAACGTGTGAACTGAAGACCTGTAGCAGCCCTACGAATGTCCTGGATGGGGACATGGGCCAAAAAGGCAGCTGACAAGGCCTGTGCCCTAGTCGAGTGTGCCCTTACAATCAACGGTGGAGGGATTCCCACCAGATCATAACAGGTACAGATGCATGAGCTGATCCAGTTGGAGAGCTGCTGAGTGGAGATCGGCCGACCCCTCATGCATTCGACCGAGGCGATGAACAGTTGCGAGGACTTTCTGAACGGCTTAGTCTATTCCAGATAGAAAGCCAGAGTCCATCTCACATCCAGCTTGTGGAGGTGTCGCTCCTCACTGGATGCATGGGGCTTGGGGCAGAGGACTGGCAGAAAAATGTCCTGACCCATGTGATAGGCGGAGACCACCTTCGGGAGGAATGAAGGGTGGGGGCAGAGCTGGACTATATTCTTATGAAACACTGTCAGGGCTGGCTCCAGCTTTCTTGCTACCCCAAGCGGCGAAGAGAGAAAAAAAAAAAAGCCACGATAGGCAGCACGTCGGCGATTCGGGACTGAGGGATCCGCCGCCAAATTGCCTCCAAAGACCCGGACGTGCCGCCCCTTCCATGGGCTTCCCCAAGCACCAGCTTGCTGCGCTGGTGCCTGGAGCCGGCCCTGAACACTGTGTACGGGGGCTTGGAGGTCAGGGTCCTGAGCTTCGAGACCCACCTAGCCGATATGATTGCAACCAGGAAGGCCACCTTCCACGAGAGGTGCACGCCAGCCATACCACCCTGAGCTTCTTGATGTTTATGTGGAGGGTCAGATCCCAATCTGACCACAGACCTTGGGTCTGAATGTTCCCCATATGAGCCCCCCATCCCAGGTCCAACGTGTCAGACACCAGCTCCAGTGACGGGGCCCTGCCCCTGAACGGGACCCCTTGGAGCATGTTTCTCGGGGAGGACCACCACCATAGGGAGGTGATCACTGGATCGGGCACTGTGAGAACTTTGTCCATCCTGTCCCTGGCCTGGGAGAACTCCGAGGCCAACCAGAGCTGGAGGGGCCTCATCCTGAGTCTGGAATGGCGGACCACACACGTGCATCTGACATATGACCCAAGAGCTGGAGGCACGCTCTGGCTGTTGTCACCGGAAACCTTGTGACTGTGTCGATCAGTTCCTTCAGGGTCTCAAACCTGTCTGGTGGGAGGGAGGCTCTGGCCGACGAAGCTTCCAGGACCACCCCAATAAACTCTGTGTTGTACCAGGACTAACATGGACTTGGTGTTGTTTAGCAACATGCCCAAAGTGGTGCACGTGGGCAGAAGGAGCGCCACGGGATCCTGCACCTGTGACCGGGAGCTGCCCTTGACCAACCAGTCATCCAGACAAGGGAAGATCTGGATCGCCCCGGTGCCTGAGGTAGGCCACCACCACAGACATACATTTTGGGAATACCCTGGGGGCAGTGGACAGGCCAAATGGGAGGACCATAAATTGGTAGTGTTCCTACCTCACCGTGAAATGGAGGAAGCGTCTGTGCCCCTCAAATATATGAATGTGGAAGTACGTGTCCTGCAGATTGAGGGTGGCGTACCAGTCCCCAGGATCCAGGGAGGGAATAATGGAGGCCAGGGAGACCATGCAGAACTTGAGCTTTACCATGTACTGGTTCAGACCTTGATATAATCTGGGACCATATAGAACATGGTCCTGTAGTGGCACCAAATCTTATGTAAAGGGAGTCATATAAGGTGTCTAAGACCAGGTTATAGGTTGCTGGTTATGATTATGCTGTCTGTATGCATGTGTCATTTTTTAGTTGAAGTTAGGAATATTTGATTTTAGATTCTAAAGGATTGGCAACAGCGTGATTTGTGGGTAAGATCTGATTTGTATATTGACCTGGGTCTGGGGCTTGATTCTTTGGGATCGAGAGAACCCTTTTTTCTTTTACTGGGGTATTGGTTTTCATAACCATTTGTCCCCAGGACGAGTAGCACTGGTGGTGATACTGGGAAACTGGAGTGTCTAAGGGAATTGCTTGTGTGACTTTTGGTTAGCCAGTAGGGTGAGACCGAAGTCCTCTTTGTCTGGCTGGTTTGGTTTGCCTTAGAGGTGGAAAAACCCCAGCCTTGGGCTGTAACTGCCCTATTTAAGCGATTTTTCCTGAATTGGCACTCAGTTGGGTCCCACCAAAACCACATCGTCACAGCCCCCCTTTGGCCTTCAGGATAAGGAAATAGTGGGAGTAATACCCCTTGCCTTTGAACTCCCCGGGTACTGCTTCCACCGCTCCTAGGGCCAGGAGCCACCCCACCTCCTGCTCGAGCAGGGCCTCGTGCGAGGGGTCCCCCAGGAGGGATGGGGGTGGGGGGTGGTTGGGCAGGGAGGAAGTGAACTGGAGGGTGTAGCCCCAGGAGATGGTGTTGAGGACCCATCAGTCTGAGGTCAGCTGCGACCTCTCCAGGAGGAAAGCACACAACCAATTGGAGAAGGGACGCTTTATTGAGGGTGCATCCCTGATGAGAACTGGCAGGGCATCCCTGGGAGTCCTGTTAAAACCGCCTTTTCCCCCCTTGCTTGCCCTTGGAGGACCCAGGCTGTGGGTGCCTCTTATAGTCCCGCAACTTTTTATAAGCGGTCTTGTATTTTGATTGGGTGGCCTGAATGGGAGTCTGCTGCAGCTTGAACTTGGGTTTAGCCAGAGCCGGAACATAGAGACCCTGAGTCTGGAGAGTCGTGTGGGAGTCTTTCAGGCCATGCAGCCTTGTATGTGTTTCCTGCACAAACAGAGCTTATGCCAACCCAGCTCCAGCTTCCGACCTGGTCTCAGGGTTGAAGAGCCGCAGCCAGGCCATGGTAAGAGCCACCTGGGCAGTTGTGGAGAGCCATGGACCCTCCATCTGCCCTTGGCGGGGAGCCTGGGGGGCAGAAACACAGGCCGGGGGCTGCTGTCAGGCCCTCCCACCCCGGGCAGGTGGAGGGTCTGCAGCTCCCACAGCTGCCTGGGTTCCCTGGGCCAGGCTCCAGCTTCTGGCCTGGCCAAGGGGCAGAGCCTTGGGCAGGGGAAGGGGGCCAGGCCTGTAGTGGAAAGTGGGAGGACGATGGCCCCTTGGCTCCCCTATTCTGCTGCCCCTGCATCAAATCTATTATTTTTACATAATCTCATGATTTTAAAGCCAATTTCATGATTTTTGAATTTTTGGGGTTGGCAATACTGGGTCGTGTAGGAGAGTTAAAGGCACATGGCTGACTTGTAAATGCTCCCCCTGCCAAGTACCATGTGAGATCACTAAGTGGGAAGGCTGCAAGCAAGAGGGGTTTGGTGTTTTCCATTGCTCCTTTGACAGCACCTTGTGTCTAGTCACTTTTGCTCTTTTCGCTGTATAGTCCAGGAGCAAGAGCACAAGCCTGCAAATGAGCATGTCTCACCTGAGCAGCCCCACAGCCTTCAGTGGGACCCCGCCCGGGCCTAGAGTTGCACACGCGCTTCAAAGTTTGCAGGCTCGGGGCTTAGCTCAGCATCCCAGGCTGCTTTTGTGTGTGGGTTTCTCACCCAGCATTGAAAAGCTCCTGAAAAGTTGACTGTAAAACCCCACACATTGGCAGGGCCATGGAACTGTGGGGGTTTTAGTGCCTGGAACCACTTTTAACTCTCTTTTATAAAAGCATTGGGCTTAAGAGTTGACAGGGCCCCTTGAACATGTGTGATACTTAAGGCTTGCCTACAAGGGCAGTTTGACTGGTCTCATCACACCAATATACCCCCTGAATAACAGTGAGTGGTACACTGGGATAAGTGTACTCATGTCACACTCCATGTGGCCAAGTGCTTAGCAGGAACCATTTCCCTTCATAATCTAATCAGAACATGACAGAAAAATGACCTTGGGCTAAGGCTGCGCTGAGGGACTGTTCTGGGGCTCCCAGCCCATCATGCAGCCGTGGGGCATGCGAATCAGGGGGGCTACATGGTTGGACAAGCAAAAGGACACCTCACTCTCATGGCTGTACAGCACACCCCTGAGCTGCTTGTGTGAGTTGTGATTTTTCCATGGGAGGCAACCCAGCCTCTTTTCTCTCCCCATAGGTCAGAGGGAGAATTAGGAAGATGATGGCACAGTTAACGAGGAACGTTGTTACTTTGGCAATGGTTGGCAAGGAATGACGACGTGTCTGTACCTGCACAAAACAAGGCTGGCACAGCAGCTCAACGCTCTCTGCCTTCAAAGGAATATACGGAGTAGGTCACCTGGTCTTGCGCCCGATGGTAGAACTGACTACAGTGGCAATTACCACTGCCTGCCTCCCCCCTTCCCGCCCCTGCCCTGAGACAGGGTGTGCAGAAAGAAGCACGAACAAATCATCTTGCTGTGAAGTCTGTTTCTAAGATAGGGATTCTTGTTTAAACACATTCCCCATTGTGTGGTATGGCAGAAGAGACCTGTTCTGAACTGCACGTGGTATAAACTGCCCTGTGCTCATTGCGGGCGGACTCCTAGCTCACTTGCACCACTGACAATCGGGGAGTAGAATCAATGGAGTGAAACTGGCAGAGCGTAAAAGGAGAATCAGACTCTTTATTTCCTCCCATGGAGTTGCTTCAGACTGAAACGATTCTAACCTGAAAGACAAATCCACACAGCTGATTGGAAAGGTAAATACGCCGGCATCACCAATGCCCTGAAAGCTGCATGAGCTTGTCAGCCGTGACTGGTTGTGGGTTCCAAGAACACAAGTGCTCACACCAATGCAGGACCTAGTCTGACTACAAGCAATAGGCCCAGCGTGTCATGAGAGATTATTTCTATTGCAACCGTCATGCCCAGGAGCCCCAGTCATGCATTGGGAGGCCATTGTGCCAGGCGCTCTGCAAACAGAGCCAGGCCATCCTGCCTCAACGGCAACGACCTCCATGGAGAACCTGAAGGCAGCAGCTGGTGCTAGGGAGAATTCTGGGCCCGTTTCACACCCACATTGACCAGCCATTGCGGGGTGCTGCACTTGGTCTGGTGGACAGAACACATGCACACGGGTTTAATCATTCACACACTGAGTAACGTTGCTGCTGCTCCTTTACCCAACTAGGGACTGTGCTGCCAACTTACTGGCAGCTCATGTTCCACGCTCAGGGCTTGAGTTACTGCTGTGGTTTTACATCAGTGTAACTCCACTGCAACCCAGGCCGGCGTGAGACTAGAGTCACCTCCGAGATCACCAGCATAAGAGCAGAGTAGTGCACTGGGGAATCGAACCCCGGGCTGGCATTAAACGGAGCCGAATGCACCAGCTTTTCTCTTGAATAGGAAGGTGTGGCCTGCAGAGACTACAGGTTTCAGCATGCAGTGCCCCACCTCATCGCCAGTGGTTTGGAGCATTGCATGCTGGGACATGTAGTCTCCGAGGGCTGGGTTAGGGCAGCCATGGCTCTGTTATGGAATTCCAGGGCTGGCCCACAGCTATGCTTTGCGGCACATCGGTTACTCCTGGGCGAATTCTGTGCTCCCTCCAGAGCTGCCCACAGCCAGATTGCCCCACGCAAAATCCTCTCAACCCACACCTGGATCCCCTAACACTAAGCCCCTCCACACTTGGATTATGCCTTGCTGAGCCTGCCTGCCTGCACTGTGTCAGGGTTGGGTGCAGCCTCACTGCTGAGTTCATGTCCCAGGAGAGGGGGAGCTGCACAGTGATCTCCCACCTCTGTGCAGCCAGTGGCCTGTGCTCCCCAACACCATGCTGGAGCCTCTACATTTATTTGACAAAATGTGCAGAATTTTGCAGAACTTTAGAATAGTGTACGCAGAATTTTTATTTCTTTGGCGCAGAATGCCCTCAGGAGCAGCACAGGTACTAAATAATCAAAATCCCTGGCTAACCTCAGTTTGAAAGCTGCTTCCCTAACACCTAGCCCAGGGCTCCTCAGTGCTACTACAATACAAAGGACAAAATGTGGTAAGTGAAACCTCTTTCACAACTGTTTAGTTCCTCCCCAGCCCCCACGGGGGCACCCGGGCGCTGCATTAGCTCTGCTAAGCCAGAAGGGTGTTGCCAGCCATCCCATTTTGAACAGACTGTGGACACAATTAAAAGCTGTACCCACCTGACCGTCCCATGGCTCAGAAGCATTGGCATACACAGGCCTGGCCTAGCCCAGGGGTACACATTGCTAGAGAGAGCAAGAAGATTTTGCTGCAGATGTTCTGCTGCAATCTTTGCACATTCCTCCTCACCCGCACTTGTGCTTTCCACTGGCTTTGTTCCAAGCCACCCCTGGAGTATTTCATTTCCGGCATGGCAGGTGTTGGGGGTGGGTGGGAGGGGAGGATAACTCAGCGCCCTTCACACACAAGAGTAGCTGTTGTGGATGTAGCTCTCTCCTGAGCATGGGTCTCACATTTTCTCTCACCAAGGCAGAGATTTCCCATTGGACACAGGCTTAGGGACATTTTTGCCATTCATGACCAAATTCTCTGCCTATTTTCCTGAGTGGCAGCCAACTAGCGCCGCAGGTAAAGCCCTGGAGAGAGGGCCCACCCAGCCACATCTTTCCAATTCAGCTTGGGGAAGGCTGCCCTTAAGCCTGTGGCAGTGAAGTGGCTTAGGCTCTGTGCTGACTCCTCTGCTCCAGGGAATAAAGCACAGAGCGAGGAAGCTGGGACACAGGTCAAATCCATCCCCCATAGAACTCCACTGGCTGCAGGTGGTGACACACCAGGGCTGAGCTCAGAGTGCCATCCAACTGGCTTACAGCTCAGGCAGCTCGGCTGGCACAGCTGCTGGTTTAAAAGCATCCTTGTCTCTGACTCTCGTCACCCATAGCACTAGCTTTAGCGTTTTATTTTACTCGGCAGTAATGCAAGGAACCTACAGGCCCGTATCCGACAAGGGATGCACTGAAGCAGTTAGCACAAGGCTTTGAGCACAGCTAGATGGCCCACCAGTCACCCTGACTTTTGGGGAACGAGGATTCTGCGAAAGGTACGTTTAAGGGGTAGTTTGTGCCAGGTAACCTCAACACCATGGAACTGATACTAGGCTTGGATATTTTAGGATAAAATGTTGGCAAATGCTTAACTGCAAATTTGCGATGACGACGAATTGACGTATATGGTAATAAGCCAAAATCGTTCATATACATGTACTAACCCAAGGGTCGGCAACCTTTCAGAAGTGGTGTGCGGAGTCTTCATGTATTCACTCTAATTTAAGGTTTCGCGTGCCAGTAATACATTTTAACATTTTTAGAAGGTCTCTTTCTATAAGTCTATAATATATAACTAAACTATTGTTGTATGTAAAGTAAATAAGGTTTTTAAGAAGCTTCATTTAAAATTAAATTAAAATGCAGACTGGTGGCCAGGACCCGGGCAGTGTGAGTGCCACTGAAAATCAGCTCGTGTGCCGCCTTCGGCATGTGTGCCATAGGTTGCCTACCCCTGTACTAACCTATAGGCTAAGGGCACCTCTAGATTTAGGGTGAGGAAGATAGAGATGGACCAGGGAGGCTGGATGCTTGAATGACTACTCATGACAGCCCTAGGCCCTAGAACAGACCACCATGTAAGAAAGGTCAGTGGTGGCTGGTTAAGTGAGTGAGTGATCTGGATTGGTCTGGTCCATGGCAGGGACAGGGACAGAGCTGGTCTCTTAAGGAGGGTTGAGTATATGAGTACATGGGATGGGACAACAGCAAACCCTAACTCGGCATTACTGCTCTATCTTTGTGTGGTTTGGAGCATGTGTCTCTTTACTCATTGTGCTAATGGAAGTGGTTAAAGCTTTGCTCTGCCCTCAGCGATAGTGTCCTCCTTGTTTACCCCGGGGTTTCCAACCAGGTACTGAACTCAATAACCTTGACTCTGTTGGGCCTGATTCTGGGCCTAGAGCCTTACAATCCCCACCTCTTAAAGCAGAATTAACTGGAAATGAATAATCACCAATAATCACACAAAGACTCAAGGATGCTCCGTGCCTGCCTCAGAAAAAGGCAAGATTTGTCAGTACAGACTGTGGAAGCAAGGAAAGAATTAACAAGGATTTGAAGGGGATTTTAATGCATGTCAGTCAGTTAGCAAGAGTTAGCCTAGCTGTAACCCTAATGACGTGAGACTTGTAGAAGCAAAGATAGTGTGGGACAGACGAACGAACTGTGTAAAAAGTTATTACGACCTTGCATTGATAACCAAATATGCAGGCTTGCTTTTTCTAGTAGTGAGACAAATAAGATAGCAGAAAGGCTTATGTATAAACAAATGCAATTGTTTCTTTTTACCGTCTGTATTATTGCTAGAAATTGTCTGTAACAAAGGTATAAAGGCTTGCTGTAATTGTTTACCAGTTGAGAGACCTGTCCAGGACTGGGGCGACCCTGTGTCCTATAGCACTCTCTCCCTCCATTGTAATTACTGGAGAAATAATAAAGTATTTGATTTTGCTGCACCCAAACAAAAAGCGAGAACTGAGTTTTTCTCCGACAATTTGGGGGCTCGTCCGGGATGGCAACGCCCACAGACCCACAGACGGCTACTACAGATCATTCCCCTTCGAACCCCATGGCGCCACATGAGAGGTATGAGACCTTTTGAAATCTCTATTGGGGTATCAGAGGAGGACTGTCCGTGGGGACGTCTGTCTCTGTTGGGCTCACGCCATCTGAACTTATTGACTGTGCAGCAAGATCAGAAGCAGAGTGGTATTGGGGAAAGGCCCCAACAAGGTTAGTTTATAGCAGTATAGGGAACTGCTGAGTTGGCCAACAAGGTAATGCATAAGGTAATGCATAGGTAAATGCATTAGAATGCACCAGTGCTGAGGGGTTTTTACCGCCTCAAGAGGGGTTGTCATACCGCCTCATGGTATTGGTCCGGACCAGGTAAAGATGCATCGTGGTTAAAAAGGTTAAAAGGAAAAAAAAAAAAAGAGGCCTCGGTGTGTGTGTGTGTACACCAGTGTGAGTGGCTGTTACCGGAAGACGCCCAGAATACCCTGTGAAGCGAATGCTCATGATCAGGACTACTCTAACGCAAGCCCGGTAACTAGTGGATCTTTAGGAGATCCGACCCACGGTGGGCTGACTCGGCCTGGCATAGTCCGGCGAGGAAACTGCCTGGGTCTAGGCGTGTGTGAACCCATCTTCCCTCCCCTTTCCCTTCCGTGTGGGCTACTGATAGTCTGATCATCTCACTGGATGCAATCAGAGTAAGCGGCGCCGTCTCCCAGAGACTAGTCGACGCTCTTTGTTGAAGGGAGGTGTAGGAGAGTCGTAGTCTTCCTTGTGAGTCTCTCCTGTGTGAGTGCCCTGTAGGGAAAGATCCTTAGTTTCTGAGCCGCTAGCGCGGACAGGGCACCCTCTCTGTGTGTGTAAGTGGAAAATGGGTGAGGGACAGTCTAAACATTCCACCTTACCCCCTAAGGGTACCCTAGCATATTACATGTACGTACATTATGGTCCTAAAACCTGCAGGTATTTAAATGATTGGAATCTGTACACGCGTGAAAATTCACTTAAACAATGCCCATTAGAAGGTACCTTCAATCTAGATAAGATCATATATCTCAGAGGAGCCTTTAATCACCAAAGAAAAGCCTCTGACACAGTGTGAGCAATTTGTCTAGGAACGGGTTAATTTGAAATTCAGCTTAGCCCAGAGATAAAGGAGAAGTTGTTTTGTATTCAAGGTCAAGAATCAGCGTGGACTATGCTAAGTGCAAAGAAAAACTGCTTTCAGCCTCAGCTGATGTGGAAAAATAGAGACGGAGGCAAACCAAAGGCAATACAAGTTACAGAATTGGAATTATATTTGCAAAGCTTAACTTTCCAGTGAGACATGTGTGAGTATTAAAGTGGCTTAAGGCTTGGAGCATTCATATTTTTCCTGAGTGAGGTGGGAGCATTCCCAACACTCTCCATTGTTGTTTTATTATTTTTAATGAAGCTTTAAAATTTGGTTATATGGTGTGTTTTCTTCCCCCAACCTCCTGCAGTGTCAGTCTGATCACCTGACATGAGGGATAAATTGGTAACAGATATTTGTCACAGTTTGGTGAGCGATTGAGAATGGGGGAGCCCTGCAGAATTTACACCATCTATCTGTTTTACCCTTGTTATTTTATGTTTTTGTTTGGTGCTGTTGGTGTTATATGTTAAGAATAGCATGATTAAAGGTGAGCCCTAATAGAATAAGGAAACACTATCTGGTTTTGTTCTGTTTTGTTTAACCGGTTACTGTTGTTTTTCTGCTCTGTTCATTTGGGCGTTGGGTGTGTGAGCGGAACTGAACTTCTCGTTCGTAATTCCTCAGAGTGGAAGCCATGTGTGCGATGAAGCTCTGAGGTAGTATTGAGATCCTTCTGTCCCGCCCCCTGTAACGGACAATGTAATAGAAGTAGAAAAATCTGGCTAAGACTGTAATTTTCTCTGCTTTCTGTGTAATTTTCTTTTCTGTTTAAGTGTCAGCAGACAAATGGGTGGGTCTCTGGGTAGACCCCCTAAAGGGGTTTGGATTGTGTGTTAAGTAAATGGCCTTTACGCAATGGCCATGTATTTTTGCCCAGGTGGCAAGCCTTACTAGGGAGGACTCGGGTAGCCTTGTAAGTAAAAATGTTTTAGGGAAAAGACCAGAAGGGTGGGGGCTAGTTGAGAAGCCCACCCTCCTAGCTAAACTGGTTGTGGAACAAGCTAGTGTCCATGGACGGGACGATTCAGCGAGAAAGAAGGATCGGGCCCAGGCAGGCAGGCAACAGACAGAGATTGGAGAACAGGTTGGAAACTTTTGAGGGTGTAGTGGAAAGAAGGAGTAAGTGAATATAAGCATGAGGATTTCAAATACTCAGGAGGATATTTGCAATGGTGATTTGAGTTGATAAAAGTGACTGTTGGGAGACAAGCAAGTGATTTTTAAGGAAAGTGAAAAGTTGACTCTGTAGTTGCTGGAGGGAACAGCAGTTGAACTTTGTAAAAATGCTAAAGAGAAAAGTTTTTGGTGTCTTTGAAATGTTTGTAAATAAATTCAGGCAACGAAATTATTAGATTGCAATCATTTGGCTATGAACAATTTTGTTAAATCAGTTGAAGAATGTATACAGTGCTATGTAATCAAAATTTTATTAGGCTCTAAAGGCACTATAAGTGGTGATGTTTTCTTTCAGTGTTTAAAAGCAGGAGTTAAAAGTGAAAAAAGCAAGCCAGAAAGCATCTGTGTTAATGCAAATTATCTAATTGATAAGGTAGAAGGGGTCCGCTGAAACCTGGGCTGTCTATGAAACACATACGAGAAAATATGGGGTAATTCCTCTGTTTTGCCTAGAATCAACAAGAGTATTTGTATATTTTAAGTATTTAACTGCCCAGAAGGGGTGGACTTCTGTTTTTGTCTTTCAGATAATCAAAGAAAACTAATGCCAGCTGCACAGCATTCAACGTACCATGATTTACTGGCACAGTCAAAATTATGTTGTGTGTTCTATGTTCTGTCTTGTGGTGTTTGTCTCGTGGCCAGAATTGTTGTGTTTAATATTTTCATGAGATGGTCTGATTTGAAATCAAGCGGAAGTGTTGGATTGAAATGCAGATACTTGTTTTGTTCAACTTAGAATACAAAGTGTTTGGTTGCATCAGAAAAATGTGATATACTAAAGTCTAATACATTTTCTTAAGTAAGAGAAAGAAACGACATTGGCCAAAACTTTTAATTGGGAATTGTTGTTAAAATTTGCATACTGACAGTCTTTGGAAGCAAGGACATGAAAAGTTAACCCACTCCCCATATTGTACAAGGGATCCTTCTGGCTACCTCAGACTTCTAGCCAGAAGGCTGGGGATGGTGGAAAGCTATTGGACTAGAGGTTATATTAAGTGAACTTCTCAAAGTGGGTGTGCTTGTCCTGGCTTGTTGTTCCAAAGTTCTGTAATAAAGTTATTTTAATGAAAGGGTATATGTGGCATACACTGAATAATAAGACTAATGTACTATATAACAGTAATGTTTATGTGTTCATGGTATAAAAGAAGGTGTATAAGTAAAGAGTAAAAGTTTCCTTTGTAGGTTAAAAAAACAAGCCATGAAGGGAGAAAAAAGAATAGCTAACATGCTCAGTCTAAGGATAAGGCGCTGGCCCCAGTCAAGGACACCGCTCACGGCTAAGACTTGGCTGACTACCAAGGCAAGGGGGGGATGGTTGCTGCAGTTAAACGAGATTGGTGTGCAGCGGGCACCCCACCCTCCTCCTTGGGGACCTTTTGTAAATATTCAGATTGATTTTATTTAAATGTCTAAATGTTGTGGTTATGGATATGTATTAGTTTTAGTTGATGTATTTACCAATTGGGTTGAAGCTTTTCCCTGCAGGAAAGCAGATGTCAGGACTGTTGTGAAATTTTGCTTAAAGATTTTGTACCACGTTTTGGCATCTCTGTGAGTATCAACAGTGATCGTGGAACTCATTTTACTGGACAGATTGTAAAGGAGTTATGTGCAGCTCACTGCCCTCACCACCCACAGTCTGCTGGGACAGTGGAACGCCAGAACGGGATTTTAAAAAATAAACTGGCCAAGATTTGTGCTGAAACAAACTTAAAGTGGCCAGATGCCCTTCCTTTGGCACTGATGAGTATGAGAGCCATTCCCAATCGAAAGACTGGACTCAGCCCTCATGAGATTTTGACAGGACGCCCAATGCGACTACCAGCTGCACCCCCACTAACCTGAGCTCAGATGAACATTCATTTGATGGATGACATAATGCTTAAATATTGTCAGGCACTAATGAAATGTGTTAAGTCTTTTTATACACAGGTGAAGGAAGCACTACCGAAGGATCCTGTGCAACCCTGCCACTCGTTGGAACCAGGAGACTGGGTCTCCATAAAGATCCATCAACGGAAGACTGCCTTGGCTCCACGCTGGAAAGGCCCTTTCCAAGTCCTGTTGACTACCAACACCGCTGTGAAGTGCCACAGACTGACTGCTTGGACCCAGGATTCTCACTGCAAAGAGACCCCTCCACATCAGGAGAATTTTCCTACTGATGATTAGCCTATTCTTTCTTCTAGTTCTGCTGTACCTTCTGGACAGCAGGAAAAAGGACAAGGTGACGTGCTTGTAACCTCTCTCTTGTCCACTGACAGACCTACTGTGCCTTTGAACTTTTCTAGTAAAAGCAAACCCATTACAGGGTGATGTCCTGGTAATCTCCCCTGTAGGATGCTGGACCACTACTGCTTCGGAAAGAAGAAGAAACACCCACTCCACTGACATTGCGAAAGTCCAGGAATTCCTGACTAAAAGGGACATTGAGAACTGACCCTGGTGACGAAGCAAAGGATTACACACTGGCAAACAAAAAAAAACAAAAACAAACAAACAAAAAAATTGTGGAACCCATGCTTGGGAATGTGGTATTGATTGGATTTTGGGGTTTATTCTACAGGCTGCGCCCTGTGTTTTGGATAAATCCTTCAGTATGTATTGCCCTCCCTAATTGGATTTTAAATGACATTGCCTTTATCCAGTTTTTAGATCACTTTTACATACCCAGATTGCTCACAAGGGGCTGCCATTAGATTAGCACAACAGAGAACCTGGAAAAAGAGGAAATTGGGCAGATCCCTGTGGGCTGGGGCCAATAGTGTAGTAGTCATTTGGACTATTCTTAAAGGCCAAAAACATGATAAGAAATTGGGCCAACTAGAAAAGGCCACTAGCCTTATTTTTGAAGCTCAGCTATCTTAAGTACAGGCTGGAGTTGGTGAGTTACATGTCATTTCCACCCTTAGTTCTATGACCCAGAAGTTACTGACAGAGATGGTATTGAATATCACTGAGGCTGGGAAGGCATTGCAGTGGGATCTAGACCAGACTTGGCCCACTGCCCTTACAGACACATCAGGAGTACCATCTGATTTATGGTCATGGAAACATACTAGGACACTTTCTGGATGGCAGTGTGAACATTTACAGTGCTCCTTCCAAGCATTTGGACTGGTTAGGGGGGTGTGGGCTCCCACATACCGAATCCTGCTGGGTCCATGGGGAGGATGCATGTGGGACTGAATTATTTACCGAGACATCTGGGAAATTAGACCACCTGGTATACCTAACTGATTTATAGACAGTACCCCTAGCATAACACCTGACATTTTGGATAAGGATAGAGAGTCAATGGACATTTTAGCCGTTAGAACCACCACAGCTCAGTGTATCTATAAACTGAAGCCGGGGGAAGTTGTCACTGTTTATGACAATCTTTGCTGAGAGGGTGGAGGTCAAGGAACTACCCTGACGGGACACCCATTTTTTTCAAGCTAATGATAGCTGTGTGTACGTTAAAGCCACTACATTGCAAGATATACATATTGATCTTACCACTGCTGCAGGCAATTATATCATTTACTGGCCTGCAGATAGAATGTTGCAAGTAGCTCTTAGATTTCACGTATATTTTCATTGGACCAGAGTAGTGCCTGATCGGTTTCAAAATTTGCTTTCATTGTTACCAGAGGTTTAAAGAATCTCTGAATTGCAAGGGCAAATTCACATGCTTCAGAATATATATCAAGCTGAAAAGAATGCCTTTCATACAGCTTATAGAGTGTTTACTTTATGTACTAAGTATGATGTCTTGTGCTTTGTAACCAAAATTGTACAACGGCCCCATTATATTATTCCTATGGGAATGTTATTGTTTGTAGTGTTGTTAGTTAGCTTAGGATTATGTTGTTGTTGTAGTAAAAAAACGTAATAATAGCAATACCTTTCATGTTCATGCTAATCATGCTTTGTCATTACATCAAATGAAAACCCCTAAGGTTGACATATCTGCTGTAGAATCTGAAGTCCATGGTTTAATGCAAATAGAGATTTGAAAATATTTGTTGTACTAGAAGTACAAAAGGGGGGAGTGTGGAAGCAAGGAAAGAATTAACAAGGATTTGAAGGGGATTTTAATGCATGTCAGTCAGTTAGCAAGAGTTAGCCTAGCTGTAACCCTAATGACGTGAGACTTGTAGAAGCAAAGATAGTGTGGGACAGACGAACGAACTGTGTAAAAAGTTATTACGACCTTGCATTGATAACCAAATATGCAGGCTTGCTTTTTCTAGTAGTGAGACAAATAAGATAGCAGAAAGGCTTATGTATAAACAAATGCAATTGTTTCTTTTTACCGTCTGTATTATTGCTAGAAATTGTCTGTAACAAAGGTATAAAGGCTTGCTGTAATTGTTTACCAGTTGAGAGACCTGTCCAGGACTGGGGCGACCCTGTGTCCTATGGCACTCTCTCCCTCCATTGTAATTACTGGAGAAATAATAAAGTATTTGATTTTGCTGCACCCAAACAAAAAGCGAGAACTGAGTTTTTCTCCGACAAGACACTCGGCCTCAGCTCTCGATTTCAGCTGGCATCTGGCCCCATAACAGGCTGCGCAGTGCATTCAGCAGCCCCTTCCATCACTGCTGAGGCAACGCCAGGACTTCTGGCGACCCTGCGTGATGACACTGGGCAGCAGAGTGACAGAGCTAGAGAGAACCACAGGCTCTGCCTGTGTTCTGCAGCCTCAATAAAGTTTCCTTTTTGTGCTTACAACAGCCTGGCCCTATCGCTTTCCTGCTAGCGAGACTTGGCTGAACTGAAACCCTGTGTCTGAACACGGCCAAACTTCGGGGTGTTTGGACCCTGACTTCAGAGTGGGCCTTTCTCTATGGGAAGCCATGATCAGAGGGCCCAGATTTGAAAAGGAAAAGAAAGGAACCTGCCTTCTTGTTCTTTCCAAGGCCCTTGCTTCCCTGCCAAAGGGACACATCAAATCAGCTCTCTCCAGGCACTGCCTATGCAGTGTAGAGAGAACTCCTGTCTCCAGCACGTTACTGTAGCTGCTGGCAGGGTCTTGTGAGAATCAGACCTCTGCATTAATCCACTGGCCTCTGCTGCAGTCCCAGGGCACGAGCAGGCGAGGCCCTAAGCAGGCTGTGGCTAACAGGCTGGCTCCCGGGCTTGGATGCAGAGGGGAAGCTGGTCGATTTCAGGGGGCTTAGAAAAGGGAAAGCACAAACCACTGTGACTGAGTTTGGACACTGTCATTTGGCGAGATATGGACCACGTCGAAAACCAGAGATGCGGATCAGCCTGCCTGGACACAGGAAACAGGCAAATGCGTCGTTTAAAAACACACCTGTATTTGGCGATTTCTTTTGGAGGGAATGTTAACTTCAGAGTTTGTTTGTTTAAAAAAGCAACAACAGCTCAAGTTAAAAGTGTATCTGATAAGGCCACAAGGAGTTGTCGGGGTGCAGGGTTCACCAGGGGGTGGCGGCGAGGTATCCTGCAGCAAAGGCAGTGGGGCTGAGGCTCCCTTAGAGGTCGATGTCTGTGCTACCCGACGAGGTCTTCAGCGGGACAGAATCGAACCCATCCGACGTCCTCTGGGAACAGCAACAGAGAGCGGTTGTCAATAGGCTCCGGTCAGCGCATCTCACCCTGCGCCAAGGAGCGCCTCCCATTGACTTATACGCCCACAGTGCCTAGGAGCCTGCTGCTGCAGCAGGACTCATGGCGCTAGGCACTGTACCAACACACAACACAAAGGTGATCCCGGTCCCAATAGCAATCTGGGAAGAGCAGGATGGTTGCGACCACCTGGCACCTGTTTGTGACCCCCAGGGTTGCGCCCCTAGGCTGAGGGCCCTGGTTTAGACAATTTCTCATCAGCTGGCAAAGGCCCAGTGAGCCGACGGTCGGAGAACAGGGACGGCCCTGTACGCAATGCTAGTGTGTCTTTGCCTTCAGCGGCCACCCTGTCTGCTAATGCACCCTTCAGTCCACTGCTCCAGACCCACAGCTGCTTTCCCCACTGCTCTGTGTGCCCCCTCCCCCTCTCCCCAGCCTTGGGGGAGGCGGGAGCAGTGGTGAGCTGGGGCCGGTTCCCGCCGGTTCGCAAGAACCGGTTGTTAAATTTAGAAGCCCTTTTAGAACCGGTTGTCCCGGTTCTAAAAAGGCTTTTAAATTTAACAAAATCTGTGCCAGCTCCCTGCCCTGCCCCTGGCCCCAGCTCCACCTCCTCCCCTGACGCTCCCCCCGGCTTCTCCTCCCCCTCCCCTGCTTCCCGCGAATCAGCTGATTCGCGGGAAGCAGGGCTTCCTGCAGGTGAACTGGGACGGGGGTGGGGCGCGAGGAGAGCTCCAGGCGCTGCACGGCCTGACTCTGGCTGCGAGGCGCAACTCCGGACCGGGCCCCGGCCCAGGCCCCGACTCTGGCTCTGGGCCGGGCCCCAGGCCCGACTCCGGCCGCGCAGCTCCGGCTCGGGCCGGGTCCCAACTGCGGCCACGCGGCGTGGCTCTGGCCCGGGCCCCATCCCAGGCCCTGACTCCGGCCACGTGGTGTGGCTCCGGCCCCGGCCGAGCCCTGACTCCGGTCCCCAGCCCTGACTCCGGCCGCGCAGCGCGGCTCCAGCCTGGCCCCGGCGGGGGTAAGAGGCTGGGGTTGGGGGGGTTGGATAAGGCAGGGACAGGAACAGGAACAGGGGTGGGTTGGATGGGGCAGAGGCTCTTGGGGGGCGGTCAGGGGATGGGGAAGGGGGTGGTTGGGTTGGCACCGTGCGGGAGTTCTATGGGTCTGTCAGGGTGTTGGTGGATGGGGTCGGGACAGTCAGGGGACAGGGAGTAGGGCGAGTTGGGCAGGGGGTGGAGTCCTGGGGGGCAGTTAGGGTTGGGGCTCTCGGGAAGGAGTGGTCAGGGGACAAGGAGCGGGGGCGGGGTTATGGGTTGCAGTTTTTGAGGGGGGCAGTCAGGGGCAGGACATGGGTGGGAGGTGTACTCACCGGGCGGTTCCCTACCCAGGGCCGCCCAGAGAATTCCGGGGGCCCGGGGTCTTCGGCGGCGGGGGGCCCCCGCTCAGGGGCGGCTCTAGACCCCAGCGCGCCAAGCAGGCGCGTGGGGCGGCCCTTTCCCTGGGGGGGGCGGCATTTGGCTCCGGTTGAGCTCCCGCAGGCATGCCTGCGGCAGGTCGACTGGAGCCCGGGACGAGCGGACCTGCCGCAGGCATGACTGCGGCGGGTGCCGTGGTCCCGCGGCTCCGGTTGACCTGCCGCAGGCATGCCTGCGGGAGGTCCAGCCGAGCCGCGGGACGAGCGCCCCCTCCGCAGTCATGCCTGCGGCAGGTCCACTCGTCCCGGGCTCCGGTCGACCTGCCGCAGGCATGCCTGCGGGAGCTCAACCGGAGCCGCGGGAAAAGGGGAAACACTCCAGGGGCCCCGGAAAACACTCGTGGGGGCCCCTGCGGGACGCGGGGCAAATTGCCCCTCTTGCCCCCCCCCTCTGGGCGGCCCTGTCCCTACCGGGTCTTCGGCGGCGGATCCTTTACCTGCTGGAGCCGTGCCGCTGAAGACCTGGTAGGGAACCGGTTCCTAAGATATTGGCAGCTCATCACTGGGTGGGGGCATGAGGAGACCGGGGCTTCCAACCCTGCCTTTGTGAGTGGAACTGCACAGGTGGAAATAAGCAACACCTCCCACACCCCCGGGACTGTCACTGCATTGTGTGTAGACATGCTGACACCCCAGGGCCTGATCCCTGCAGCCTGGGCTATCCATGGAGACTCAGCTGGACCCAGCCAGGAGGGGCAGTGGGGAAGGAGAAACTGGTGGGAAGACAGCAGAGCTCCACGATCCAGCACTGACTCCAGGCTGGGACTGTTCTCGGCTCATTTCCATAGGTGCTGAGTTTCCACGGCTCCAGCCCAGGGAGCTGCAGGGCTCAGCGCCGGCCGTCAGATCCCCAATCCGCCAGCAGGGGGCTGCAAGCCAGGGGGCCTCCTAGCAAATGGGGGAGGCTGGTGGATTCAGGCCTTAGAAGCTTCCAGCCCCCACTCCAAAGAGTCATTGATCTTCCCTGCTGCCAACTGTCCCTCCAGACCCAGCACACGCTGCACCCTTCCCTCAGCTCAACACAGGATGAGACGGGTGAGCTGAAGGGCCAAGGGAGAAGCATCCCACACCCACAGTGAGACTCCTCCGCGCCTGCCTCTATCCCTCCTGCATCTGGCCCCCTCTGGCCGAGGGTCCTGGAGGAGCCTCATCCCCCAGCTGGGGTGAGCCGGAGGGGCAGCACATGGCAGGTGGGAGGATGGCAGCAGATGCAGGGTGTGGAGCCTCTGAGCACTGCTGAATGGACATACAGACAGGACTGGAGGCGAGCCTCGCATTAGCAGCTTACTCCTAGAAATAAATCATCTTCAATAGCGCTTCTCTAGCGCCAGCCACCCAAGAGTCCCCAGGAACTAGATAAAATAAGACCCAGCCTGAGACCTGCCCTGGCACAGGGGTCGGTCTCATTAGCCCCATTTTGGGGATGGGGAAACTAAGGCCCAGAGATGGGCAGTGACAGTATGTCTGCTGCAGAGCTGGGAGTCGAGCGCTGGCAGGCCCATGCTCATTTGTTATCTGGGTTATGGGAGCCTTGTTGTGCCGGGTGCTGCACACCGGGAGACAGGCCTTGCCACGGGAGGGCAAAGAGAGGGGAAGTGACGCCCGGTCACGGTGCTCGGTGCCGAGTCGGAGCGTTGCTCCGGTGCTGGGGTGAGGGCCGATTCCATAAGAAGCGCTCTTAAATGAATATCGCACTCCTTCTTAGTCCTTGGCTTGAAAGACTTGCAAATTTTGCACTTTTCACTAATGTGCCCTTTGCCCAAGAAACGTAGACAGCTGCTATGTGGCTCACTAACAGGCATGGGCCTCTTGCAGCGATTGCAGGGCTTAAAGCCTGGGGATTGGGGCATGCCCCGTCCCAAGGCAAAGTCCCATTTGGGACCTATAAAGTCTTTAACTATAGCTAAGAGATATACTAACAGAAAACTATACACACTATAAAACAAAGATTAACGAGTTTGTACGAACAAGAAAGCAACAGCACTAACTGAAGCAGCAACAGTTCCAGCACCGTCACTGGCGGCAAGAAGGAACTGAGGGTGGGGGGAGCCAGTGGCGCCCTATAGGCCACAGCGTATGCGCACCACTCCAGGGGGCGCCAGAGCCGGTCTCCTACAGACACTGCTGAGGGACACCACCTCCAGCACCGGTGCACGTGGCGAGTGCACACCTAGGTTGAATGGACACGAGCAAGCACTCCAAGTAACAGCCTCACGAACAATGCCAGGGTGGGAAAGTGGGTTCCAGTCCCAGCGATCACGGGCAGCACTCTGGGGGCAGGAGACTCCAGCGACGGATCTGGGACAGACCCAGGGCCCCGCACTGCTGCCTTGCGGTCAGAGCTAGGCCCAGGCCAGGGAAATGGAGTTTATTTGTATTTGAGCACATTACTGGGGTAAAGGCTGCAAAGTGGTTCATTGTAACCCTGCAGGTGAGAACACTGTAATCCTACATCAGCAGGGCAGGGGGTGCGGCCGTGGGGCTACGGGCATTAGCACAGGTGAGGGAGGGTGCCAGGGCTGTCAGTTTACACCACACAGCTGCTAGGTACTGAGACAGCCTCGGGTGCCATGTGTCAGGGATCTGAAAGCGAGAAGATTCCTGGTGTAACTGCTTCCCCACTGGCTAGATGGAGGAGCTGCTCAGATGGGAAGGCAGCTTCAGCTTCTATTTGCAAAGCCCCAGTGGTTAAGATGCATGAAGCAGGGAGACACAGGGGCTGGGACAGGAGGCCCTGCAGGGAAAATCCCAGGACCAACCAAGCTTGGGTAGAGCTTCCTAGAAAGCCAAACTTCAAGACTGGGGTAAGTCTGCACTAGGATGCCCAGACAGCAAGTGTGAAAAATCGGGACGGGGGTAATAGGCGCCTATATAAGACAAAGCCCCAAATATCGGGACTGTCCCTATAAAATTGATACATCTGGTCACCGTAGTCTGCACTAGGCCCTGTTCAGAGCAGACCAAGAACTCCCTGATCACACCCGGGGATTCCCATCCCTCCTGTCTTTCACTAGAGCACTTTCACCAGCCCTTTGCTCACTGCAGCTCTGGGGACGGGCATGCAAGGAGTGTGTGTATGATCAGCGAGTGCTGTGGGGAGTGAGGGGCTCTTAGAAACAGTAGTGGTTCTGCCAAATCCCCACTGGCAAACTGGGTTGGGAAAGTGGGACCCAGAGGTGTTGGTGGCTTGCAAATGGTTTGCGTCTAAACTGGGAAAGGAACCCAGGAATCTGGACTCTGAGGCCTGTGCCATAACCACAAGACCAGCGTCCCCTCTGCCACTCCATGAGTACCCTAGCAGCGTTTCTACCCATCCTGTCAAAGCAAGAGGGTTCAAAGGCTCGTCTGTGATCTGCAGAGCTGGTGACGGCTGCTGCCCCCAGCAACGGCACAGGAGACAGGCACCCACCTTGTAAGTGAAGGACTTTATCTTGCCAAAGAGAGACTTCTTGCTGGTGAATATCAGATCATCTTCCACATCTTCCCCCTCCATAATGGCACAGCTGTCGGCGGCTGGCAGCTCACTGTCCTTGGCAGTCGAGTTCATCACCAGCTTGGAGTATTTATACTCCAACCTTCAGGGGAAGGAAGAGCAGAGTGGATGGCCTGGGCCCTTTGTGTGGGCACCCCAGAGCTATACACAAAGGGATCTGTGTACTGTAAGGCCCTGGTATTCAGGGGGTGCAGGGTGGTAAAACCATCAAAAGATCTGGGGTGCAGTAAAAACGGGGATGCAGACACTGATCTCCCTGGGACAGGCGGGCTGTCCCTCTCTGCCGTGGCAGCGCTGCCTGGCAGCTCTGGGAGCAGTGGCTCCTGGCAGCCCTTGTCTGCAGCTCCCTGGGGGCATCCCGCTGAGTGGAGTTTGTGCGAGTGGCTGGGACGTGCTGTATTTTCCAGGGTGCAGAGGCCAGGCAGCCACTTGAGCTGGTAGGTTGGGGCATCAGGAGGCAGCTGAGCCTGGGGTCCAGCAGCAGGGAGCGAGCTGTGAGGGAGTGATTGTGTGGGCTCAATGGGGGGACGTGTCCAGCGAGTCTGCCCCTGGCCGGGTTTGCACCCAGCCCGCAGCAAGTGGGTCTGTCCCTGGCAGGGCGCCGTGGAACCTCCCTGGAAACTGCAGTGAACAGGCAGTTCTAGTGCTAGGCACTACAGGGCACCGTTTTCCTCTCCCAGCCACATGCTGAGCAGCCTGTCCCAGCAGCTCGTCCAAGCTGGGAGTCGATTGGATGGGACACCCCCAGAGGAGGTGGTGCTGGCAAGCAGGGGACACTCCTCCCTGGGGGTCAGGACTAACCCCAGGGGAAGAGCCAGGTGGCAGTCCTCTAACAGGGTGGCAGCTACTCACTTTTGGTTTTTCTTCCAGAAGTAGCAGGTCATGACAGTCAGCAGGACGGCCGCACAGGTCCCGGCCGAGATCCCCACCTTGAGCCAGAAATCCATGGTTTTGCAGATGCTGACTTTCTGCTCTGGGAGGGGGACGCCGCCTGAGCACAGCTTCGGCTCCCGCCACACGTATGTGGTTCTCTGCAGGGGGCAAACAGACAAGCCCTCCCTTCAGTCCCACACGTCCCAGGAGTGTGGGGGTGCAGCCAGGCCCCCGGAGCAGCACTGTGCCAAAGGGAGTCCGCTCCTTCTGGGGCAGCCCTGGCAGGAACACATCCAGTAGCTCTGGACTTGTTCTCTGCTCCCTTCAGGCCCTGCCGGACCATTCTCCACCACCTCAACAGCTCCTGATTCCCCCTGACCTCCACTCGGAGGCAAGGACTGGGAACGGGCACTGATTCCCAGGGACTTGTGGGAATTTCCCATGGAATTGTGGGAGTCTGGCCTCTGCTACAAGCCCTCTAGGCTCCCTGAAGACCTGCTGGGCTCTCCCAGAATGCTTTAGGGCACTAGGGACTAAGAACCCTGCGGCAGTATCACTGCAATGCTGCATGGAGACGTAGCTCCATTGTGTGAGAGCTCACCTGGATCCCGCCAAGGCAGGCGCTGACGATAGCATGGTAATCGTAGGCAGAACAGAGGGGGCAGGCTGTGGAGGTCTCCCACAGGAAGTGGAACGTGCACCCGTCACATGTCCCATCAGGGCATTTACTGTCAGGAGAGATGAGGAGGATCCTGAGCCGCCAGCCCCAGTCGCTGCCTGCAGCACCGCGTGACCAGGCAGGACTGCAGGTGAGCTGCGGCGTGACTCCAGGCACAGCACGCTTAGTGTCCAAGCCCTGGGGCCTGGCTGGCAGCTAAGCTGGGCTCTCTCTGGCTTGGGCACCATCCCCAGCAATACAGATCCTGCCGGCTGCTTTCCACCACCAGTCACACCCTGGCGACGCACCAGGCTAGCTGAGGCCATAATGCAGCTCTGCACTGGATCGTCACTCACAGCTCTATTGCTCAAATGTGACGCAGGAACAACCCCGGCTGGCTCACCCATGGCCGGGCCCAGGGGGCTAACGGGAGTGAAGAGCAAAGAGAACTGGCTGTAGTCCCTCCCTTGGTCAGCAGCTCGGACGCACTCACACAGGGACACATGCACAGAGGAAGGTGGCAGAGCCGTGGGGGAAGCTCCATGCTGCGACAGGCCAGGCCATGTTCTGCAAACGCGGCTTTAGTTTGGTTACAGAAACAGCCTCCCAAATCCTTGCGCACATCCAAATAGCCCGGGAACCAGGGCCCACATCTCCAAACGTGGCCACTGAGTTGGGCTGGCTGTTTCTCAGTGCACAGGCACGGAGGTGCCAGGTGCTCACAGCTTCAGTGGATGGCAATGGGAAATGTGCCCAGGGCTTCTGCGAAACAGGCCTGAGCGTCTCAATTTGGCCACCCAAACTCAGCAGCCATTTGTGAAAATTCAGCTGTTTCTACACACGGCAAGATCCCAGAGTGGCAGGCTTGGAGAGGAACTGTGAGCTCTGTGCCCAGCAAGCACCAGATACTACCCATATCCAGGAGCTGGGCTAGAAACGCTGACCTGTTTGTGAAAAGCAGGCCTGGATGGTGCCAGAGGAGAAGGGAACCTGATGGAGGCTGGGGAAGGGACACAGGTCAGGCCTGGGGGAGTGAACAGGACCCGGCACTGCCCCAGCACAGTCCGGGAGAGCTTGGCTGAGGAGCAGGGCCAGTTTGGACCCAGGGCAGCCAGCTGGCCTCAGTCTAGCACACAGATTTGAAAGCAGCCTTCAGGTCGAGCCAGCTGCTGCCCAGGGGCCTGGGGAAAGAATCTGGCTGTCCTGTGCAGGGTGGGAAGAACCCCTTCCACACCACCTGCGGCCGCACTCCCAGCCTGCCCTTCCCTCCCTTGTCGGGGGTTCTCCACAAGCAACACCCTGCAGCGGAGGCAGCTGGAATCTGGGCTGGGGAATGCTTCTGTGAGGTGGGCTGAAGCTCATTCTCAGCAGGAGAAGAGAGGGGAGGCCCAGAGACAGCAGGTCCCAGCATGCAACGCTCCACCTTGAGCCATGTGGCTGGGCCAGCTGGTTTTCTCAGACATTTTGCACCACTACCAAGACAGGTCCCTCCCCTCTGGGGGCAGCGTTAGTGCAGGGAGGGCTCCAAGGGCCCGCTCAGGTGGCTCACAGTGGGTCTGTATGCCGCAGTAGCACCTTGTCTACACTAGGGCTCCTGCTGTTGCTGCCACATGTGGGGCTGCACGACTGGGAGCAGTGCTGCTGGGGGCTTTCAGAAGACTGAGGGCAGCTGGCTCCACGGCGTGCCTAATGGACACAGCTCTCCACCAGCTGGCAAGCTGCCACTGCAACCTGTCGCTGGGTAAACTATGGACACCAAACAGATCAACACCCTGTGATACAAACAGCCCAGGGCCTGGCAGCCTGTTCTGCCTTGTACTGAGCCAGGAGCCTGCCCAGAAAGCGGCGGGGGCCCACAGTGCACGGCAGCCCTGGTGCTTACCTTGGCACAGACAGGGCTCCGGAGCCTGTCTTCAGGGGGTCACATCGCAGGCGGATGGCTGTGGCCCGCCCAGAGCTGCAGGTCTGCGTCACGTCATTGGACCTGCAGGTTAGGCAAAGGCACCGCATTTAGCAAGGCCTCTGGTCTAGTGTGAATGCTCAGCACGGCCCAGCACTTCACAAGGCAGGTCACACAGTGGGGGTGGGGAGAAGATCCTTGTGCCCTCTCCCCCAGCCCAAGGGGACAGTGGATATGACTGTGGTTCCTTGCTCCCTGGGATGGGGAAGGGAGGTCCTGGACTACTCTCTAAGGGCCTGGCAAAGGCTTCGTGTGGAGCTGGCCGCAGCTCTCTGCAGCTAGGAGTGGTGCTCGGCAATGCTGAGCTACGCAGGCGGTGATGGCGAGCAGGGACCCAGGCGCCCGCCCCCCTGAACTTGAGGCCCCCCTTACCTGTAGAAGAAGATCACGTCGGTCAGCCCCACGTTCTCAGGGGTGAAGTGCTCAGGCAGGGAGGTGATGTTGTCCAGGGTTGTTTCTGTCGTCACCCCTGAAATGACACCCAAGCTGATGAGGATCCTAGCATAGAGCGGCTCTGCTCCCAGCGCTCGCCTTGGGCCACTGGGAAGCAGGGTGGGCTCCCAGCAAGTGCCGAGAGACATGCACAGCAGGCTGGTCCCCTGCGCACTCACCGTAGATCAGCGAGCCACATCGGGCTCCTTATGGCCGGCATGTGAGCATCAGGAACAGACAATCTGCAGATGACGCTCAGTAAAACCGCAGTGATGCCCATTGGGCTGCAGCGTGGTCACAGCAGCGGGGGAGGCAGCAGCAGCCACCACTTGCTGCCGACTGTGCAGGAGCCTGCCCTGCTGAGCCCTGCGCACAGTCTGGTGCTGGTGGTGGGGGCTGAGTGCCCAGGCACAGCAAGGAGGACTCCACTGCCCCTCTCCCCCCATGGGGTGTGCAGAGACATGCCAGCAGCCAGCCGCTTCCGGGAGCAGCATGGGGCCATGGCATGCAGGCAGCTTGCCTGAGCCCTGCTGCGCCGCCAACTGGGAGCCACCTGTAGTGAGCACCTCCTGGTCAGAGCCTGCACCGCACCCCTCTGCTCCAGTTCAGAACTGCCTCCTGCACCCAAACTCCCTCCCAGACCCTGCACCCCAATCACCTGCCCCAGCACAGAGCCCGCTCCTACACCAAACTTCCTCCTAGAGCCCCCCCCTACATCCCAACATTTTGCATGTGATGCGGCTCTCGGAATATTTTGGTTACAGACAAAAACAAAAAAATGGCACTTCTTTGAAAGGTTGCTGACCCCTGCTCTAGAGTCTCTTAAGGTGTGGAGGAATTTCTCAGTTTTCTTGGCAAACTTGGTTTGATCCCTGGAATGGAAGGCCCTCAAATGTAGTTTGGACTTCCCTCAGAAAACCCGACAGTTGAAGCCAGGAAGCCCTCCTCATGACCACTGCCATGGAGATGGAACAAGCAGCTGTGTCAGTGGCATCCAAAGAAGCCTATAAGGACATCTTTGCAAGCAGCTGGCCCGTAGCAATGATTGCCTGAAACTGCTCCCTCTCATCCATTAGAAGATGCTCAGTAAAGGCATATTAGTGTGGCTATACTTTGCCATGAGGGCTTGGTAATTGGCAATCCTACATGGAGCACGACTTACAGCCAGATAAATCAAGATGCTTAAAATCTTTGCCGTGTGGCGTGGACTTGGGGTGGTGGTGCTGGCTGCCATGTTTGTTCACAGCATCGAGCTCACGGAAGTTTGCGGGGGATGTGAAAATAAGAAGTCTGAGTCCTTGGAGGGAACATTGTGTTTTGTGTCCGCTCTCTTATGGTGGCCAGGCCAGGCCATGTTATTTCTGCTGGGTCCATCACGGCCTTGTGGATGGGTAATGCGACACGGCCAGGGGAGGTGGTGTGCAGGCTGTCAAGTAGTTTATGCTGAGACTCCTTAAGCAGGCATCCGCCACCCTTTTAATAAGGTCCTGAAATGGGTTAAAATCAGCAGCCCAGGATGTGGTGGTGGTTTGATAGGGGAAGATGGAGAAATGTTGGTCGTGAGGAGTAATCTCTTCGTCCACTCTCGCTTCCTGGTCCTCAAAGGTCTCGTCCTATGGATCAGGAGCCCTAGAGAGACGCTGGTGGGGAGTCTCTTCTCTTCTCCTGGCGAGAAGCATTAGGAGCCCTCAAAAACTGCTGACAATAAGCTGCCCAAGGGTTCAAGTAGGGCCACTGAGGTGGTGCAAAAGGCATGTTCATACCATCTGGGTGGGGCTTGTCTCTCATGAGGGTAAGCGGGGTCTGTAGAGATCTCAGGAAGGTGGGCTCATTGGTAGCCCAAAGGAGAGCCTTGGACTGATGAAATATCCCCATCATCATCTTCCTCTTCATCGCTGGGCAGAGGTGGACCAGTCCTGGAAGTAAAGGGAGACTCTGTCGGTTTCGTGTGCATCTCCAAGGAATGGGAAGTGATCAGTACCAGGAACGTGTTTGGGCCAAGCAGGGGAGATTCAGGCGTTTCTGAAACCACCAAGTCCCTAGGAAAAGGAAACTCCTGCGGTACCAGGATGGGCACTGCTGATGAAATGAGATTGCAGTGGCGGCTGTGCCGCAAGGTGCTGATGGTACCAGAAGTCTCATGTGCTTTGATGAATGGACAGTAGGTGTAGGTCTGGTCTTTTATGGAGCCGAAGTACTAGGTACCGAGGCCCTAGGGGACTCTGTCAGTACTGGTGCAGAAGAGCTGGTTTTCTCTGTACCGCTCCGTTCACCTGACAGTACCAATCTTCCAGAGCCGGAGCTCTTAAAATCCTTAGGCTTGCTGGCTGTGACAGTACTTGAGGAGCCTGCAACCTCATGGGTACTGAGTCACAGACCCGTGAGTGCCAAGGTGGTCAACCTGGCCAGCGACCATCTCTTTGCAGCAAATTATCTACCATGGGGACTTGAAACTGCTTCCTAGAGATTTTTTGAGAGGATTTCAACTATTTCCTCTTCGAAGCTCTTGGGGTGTGTTTTCCCAAGGAAGTTGACGTGGTTGGCCTGGTAGAGGACTGTTGTACAAGGGGAGTCCCTGGGCCGGGGACAGAGGCTGGTTGGAGCAAACGCTCCATCGTAAGGAGACACAGTTTTAGTTCTTGGTTCTTTCTGGCCCTCAACTTTAACTTGAGGCAGAAATTACACTTCTGAGGAACACGTGACTCTCCAAGACAGCATATGCAGCGGGAATGTCTGTGACTGGCCGAGATTGCCTTTCAGGCAGGGAGGCTATGTTTAAACCTGGGGGAACTGGGCATACCCTTCCCGGGTTTCACTTCCCCTGAGGGGAAAAAGTAAGGAAAAAAAATAGATGGATGGGCAACAGCCACTATCCCAGTAAGATTTTTTTTTTGGGGGGTTAACCAAAGAAAGAGAGGAAAGGGATATTACTGCCACTAACTAAGGGAAACTCAAGGAACTAACACCAGCTACCATGAGCAAGAGAAAGAAATACAGTTATGGTAATCTTAGCTCAGATGCGGCTGAGAGGGAACTGAGGTGGTTTGCCCACACAGCGCTAGTCCTGGTGCGGGGTGCGAGGCAGGGAGGGCGATGCTCAGGCCGAATGGACACTGCTGCCTAAAATCTCTGATCCAAGGCGCGTGGGGCGCAAAGGCACCTAGAGTTAAACGAACCTAGAGGGGGGCACCCACGGGACACTACTTGAAGCAGCAGCAGCCTGTCCTTGGCCTTACACCGAGAAGGTGCCTCTCAGTGGAGCAGGGCAGGAGTCCAGTTTCTAGGCTCTGGGCCTAGCACAGGGGCTGCAGGCCCAATTCTCCCTGCCCTGCCCTGAGTGGAGTCACTGACCCCAGTGCAAACTGCTGCCCAGCCTCAGTTCTCCACCCATGGCAGCAGGTGCAGGTCACCCCACTGTGCCCAGGAGCGCTCCGGTGTGGGACAGGGCTGGATCAGGCCCTGGAAGGCCAGTCCCCATCCCTGGACCAGGGGAAGCAGCACCTACCTATGACGCGGTCAGCCAGGCTCACGGGCTGGGAGGACACTATGGTTTTGTAGCCCATCACATCAGAGGGGACGATGATGGACTGGCAGACGTAGGAGGTGACCGATTTCGAGAACTCTGCCTCCCCGTCAGGGACCCGCATGTCAGTGACATTGTCCATACAGGTGGCCATCTTCCTTCCCTAGGGTTAAGGAGCAAAGCAGTCAGCCCCTGTCCGGCGCCAGCACTCTGCTTTCTCGGGGAGGGGGCTGAACCATGCGTGGTATGGGAATTTGAGGTGAATGTTTCCATATGGCTCTGACAACACTTCTCGGCCCAGACCTGTGAGACCCCGTTACTGGGCCTCTCCACAGCTGCAACAGCCTGTGTTGGCACTTGGGTCTATGGAGATTTCTAGGTAAAATCCACCTGCTAAGGCACTGCCTGACCAGCAAACTCATAAGAACATAAGAATGGCCCTACAGGGTCAGCTCAAAGGTCCATCTAGCCCAGTATCCTGTCTACCCTCAGTGGCCAGTGCCAGGTGCCCCAGAGGGAATGAACAGAACAGGTAATCATCCAGTGATCCATCCCCCGTCACCCATTCCCAGCTTATGGCAAACATAGGCTAGGGACACCATCCTTTCCCATCCTGGCTAATAGCCATTCATGGACCTATCCTTCATGAACTTATCTAGTTCTTTTTTGAACCTTGTTAAAGTCTTGGCCTTCACAACATCCTCTGGCAAGGAGTTCCACATGCTGACTGAGTTGTGTGAAGAAATACTTCCTTTTGTTTGTTTTAAACCTGCTGCCTATTAATTTCATTTGCTGATCCCTAGTTCTTGTGTTACGAGGAGGAGTAAATAACACTTCCTCATTTACTTTCTTCACACCAGTCATGATTTTATAGACCTCTACCATATCCCTCCTTAGTCGTCTCTTATCCAAGCTGAAAAGTCCCAGTCTTATTAATCTCTCCTCATACAGAAGCTGTTCCATACTCCTAATAATTTTTGTTGCCCTTTTCTGAACCTTTTCCAACTCCAATATATCTTTTTTGAGATGGGGTGACCACATCTGCACACAGTATTCAAGATGTGGGTGTACCATAGATTTATATAGAGGCAATATGATATTTTCTGTCCTATTATCTACCCCTTTCTTAATTATTCCCAGCATTCTGTTTGCTTATTTGACTGCTGCTGCACACTGAGTGGATGTTTGCAGAGAACTATCCACAATGACTCCAAGATCTCTCTCTTGAGTGATAACAGCTAATTTAGACCCCATCATTTTATATGTGTAAGCAGAGTCAGGATGAGCTCTACCCTGACATCTGGTGGTGAATTATGGCAAGTGTGGAAAAGAATTGTAGGGGCTGATTGTGTTTGCATAGGCACACGCACCCCGCCTAGCATAGCCCATGGCAGCCTAAAATGGTTACTTTGACAGCTGTGGGATCCCCAATTTCTTTTTTATTGGGGCAGGAGGAATAAAGTGTTGTTACCCTGATTATGTGAATGAGGAACTATTAAACTGTTTTATGACAGAGGGTCTCACCATCAGCTAAGTAGCCCTCGCTAGACAAGGGACATGGGTTCCAAAACCTAGTGAATTGAGAGAGGGTAGGGACAGGTATCTGTACCTGGTGGTGTAGGCCCCTTGTGTGAGCTAGAAGCACCAATTGCACCGCCTCCTCTCTCCACTGATTTTTGATTCCCTTAAGAATCTAGTTACAGATTACTGAGTTTAACTCACTTTGGGCTAATGGTGCACCAGCACTGGGACTCCCCTATTATGAGCTGAAATCACTAAAAAGGTAAAATTACTGAGCTGAGATCACTGAGTGCTTGTTAACTAGTGGGGGAGCCTGAAGCTATATTACTGAGCAGAGCAGCTGGCGGAGCGGAGCAGTTTGTGGGGACAGTTGGAGTGCCCACGGAGCGAGCGGAGCCGAGCAGTTTGCGGGGATGGCCAGAGGGGATCACAGGACAGCTGGCAGAACAGAGCAGTTTGTGGGACGGTTGGAGCGGCCCACGGAGCGAGCAGAGCCAAGCAGTTTGCGGGGACGGCTGGAGCGGATCACGGGACAGCTGGTGGAGCAGAGCAGCTGGCAAAGCGGAGCAGAGCTGAGCAGTTCGTGGGGACGGCTGGAGGAGCAAAGTGGAGTGGCTGGTAGAGCAGAGCAGTTCGTGGTGAAGGCGGAAGCATAACCCCACGGAGAGGCAGGGCAGTTGGCCCCGGACCACGTAAGGTGCCCCTTTCTACCCAGGCTGGGGGGGTGGGGGAAACCCTGCAGATAGACTCTTGAACTCTGGGGCTGCACTGACCTGGGACAGAGACTTCTGGGTTGTGGGACTTTTGGGACTGTGGGTGATTTTTGGGTTGCTGGACTCAAGAGCCCAGGGAAAAGGACATGGGCCAATTTCCTGGGGTGGGTCTTTGCTCATGGTTTGGTCTATGAACTCTAGTTGAGGAGTTTTCCCAATTTAATGCTATGTTGTTTATCTCATGTTATTCAACATTTTCTGCTATACAGAGACTCTGTGCTTGCAAGAGGGGAAGTATTGCCTCTTCGAGGCACCCAGGGGTGTGTGTAAGATTTTCCCAGGTCCCTGGGTGGGGGCTCGAGCTGGTTTTGCATTACGTTGTAGGGAAGGGACCCCTATGTATTGAACCCAGCCCTTGCTGCTATCAATTCGGCCTGGCAGAAGGGTTACATATTGTGGCAGAGCTCTGACCTTGCTCCTGTGGGTCCTGCGCTTCTAGGCAGTTTATGTTTAGCCTCAGTGGCTCACTGTGACCCTCCACGTAGCCCTTCTCTCTCTAGGGCCAGGATTACAGTCTACTGAGCCCTTTTCATCATAGGCTGCAAGGAGGTTGGTGAGAGAACTCCCACAGTCTCTGTTCAGCCTCCTGTCCTGACAGGGACCTGACTTCCCCTTCCAGGAGCTGTTCCTGTAGTGGTGGGTTGGGGGGAACCCGGGCCCGCCCTCTACTCCGGGTTCCAGCCCAGGGACCCTAATGGTAGCAGTTGTTGGCAGCCAACCTTTCACTGCCAGAGTTGCTACATTTCCCTGGGCCACTTCCCCACAGCTCTCCTGCTTCTTCCTTCTTCACCCTTACCTTAGAGCTCCTTTAACGATGTTTTAGGGTGTCTTCAGTAACCAGCCCTTCAGCCACACTTCCTCTCCTCTGGCTCCCCTGCCTGACTGGAGTGAGCCCTTTTTATAGTAACAGCAGGGCCTTAATTAGAGTCAGGTGGTCACATTAACTGAATGGCCTCACCTGACTCTTTACAGGCTAATTAGAGTCAGGTGTTCTCATTAGCCTGGAGCAGCCCCTGCTCTGGTCAGTCAGGGAACAGAAAACTGTTAATCCAGTGGCCAGTATATCTGCCTTCTGCTATACCCAACTGGCCTGGGTCTATCACAATATGTATAGTTGGGATTATGCTTTCCAATGTACATTACTTTGCATTTATCAACAATAAATTTCATCTGCCATTTTGTTGCCCAGTCACCCAGTTTTGAGAGATCCTTTTGTAGGTCTTAGCAGTCTGCCTGGCTCTTAACTATCTTTAGTAGAATCATAGAATATCAGGGCTGGAAGGGACCTCAGGAGGTCACGAAATCCAACCCCCTGTTCAAAGCAGGACCAATCCCCAACTAAATCATCCCAGCCAGGGCTTTGTCAAGCCTGACCTTAAAAACCTCTAAGGAAGGAGATTCCACCACCTTCCTAGGTAACCCATTCCAGTGCTTCACCACCCTCCTAGTGAAAAAGTTTTTCCTAATAACCAACCTAAACCTCCCCCACTGCAACTTGAGACCATTACTCCTTGTTCAGTCATCTGCTACCACTAAGAACAGTCTGGATCCATCCTCTTTGGAACCCCCCCTTCAGGTAGTTGAAAGTAGCTATCAAATCCCCTCCCCTCCCCATTCTTTTCTTCTGCAGACTAAACAATCCCAGTTCCTTCAGCCTCTCCTCATAAATCATGTGCTCCAGATCCCTAATAATTTTTGTTGCCCTCCTCTGGACTCTCTCCAATTTTTCCACATCCTTCTTGTAATGTGGGGCCCAAAACTGGATGCAGTACTCCAGATGAGGCCTCACCAATGCCGAATAGAGGGGAATGATCACGTCCCTTGATCTATTGGCAATGTCCCTACTTATACAGCCCAAAATGCTGTTAGCCTTGTTGGCAACAAGGGCACACTGTTGACTCATATCCAGCTTCTCGTCCACTGTAACCCCTAGGTCCTTTTCTGCAGAACTGCTGCCTAGCCATTCAGTCCCTAGTCTGTAGCAGTGCAAGGGATTCTTCCTACCTAAGTGCAAAACTCTGCACTGCTCCTTGTTGAACCTCATCCGATTTCTTTTGGCCCAATCCTCTAATTTGTCTAGGTCCGTCTGTATCCTATCCCTACCCTCCAGCATATCTACCACTCCTCCCAGTTTAGTGTCATCTGCAAACTTGCTGAGGGTGTATTCCACGCCATCCTCCAGATCATTAATGAAGATATTGAACAAAACCGGCCCCAGGACCGACCCTTGGGGCACTCCGCTTGATACCGGCTGCCAACTAGACATGGAGCCATTGATCACTACCTGTTGAGCCCGATGATTTAGCCAGCTTTCTATCCACCTTATAGTCCATTCTTCCAGTCCATACTTCTTTAACTTGCCGGCAAGAATACTGTGGGAGACCGTATCAAAAGCTTTGCTAAAGTCAAGGAATAACACATCCACTAGTAATTTTGTATCATCTGAAAATTTTGCCACCTCACTGTTTACCCCTTTTTCCAGATCATTTATGAATATGTTGAATAGGACTGGGCCCAGAACAGACCCCTGGGGGACACCACTATTTACCTCTCCATTCTGAAAACTGACCATTTATTCCTACCCTTTGTTTCCTATCTTTAACCAGTTACCAATCCATGATAGGACCATCCCTCTAATCCCATGGCATCTTACTTTGTGTAAGAGCCTTTGGTGAGGGACCTTGTCAAAGGCTTTCTGAAAATCTAAGTACACTATATCCACTGTTTCCCCTTGGTCCACATGCTTGTTAACCCCCTCAAAGAATTCTAGTAGATTGGTGAGGTATGATTTCCCTTTACAAGAACCATGTTGACTCTTCCTCAACAAATTATGTGCATCTATGTGTCTGATAATATTGTTCTTTATTATAGTTTCAACCAGTTTTCCTGGTACTGAAGTCAGGTTTACCAGCCTATAATTCCCAGGATCATCTCTGGAGCCTTTTTTAAAAACTGGCGTCACATTAGCTATCCTCCAGTCATCTGGTATAGAAGCTGATTTAAATGATAGGTTACAAACCACAGTTAGTCTGCAATTTCACATTTGAGTTCCTTCAGAACTCTTGGGTGAATACCATCTGATCCTGGTAATTTATTGCTGTTTAATTTATCAATTTGTTCCAAAACCTCCTCTAATGATACCTCAGTCTGGGACAGTTCCTCAGATCTGTCACCAAAAAGAATGGCTCAGCTTTGGGAATCACCCTCATATCCTCAGCCATGAAGACTGATGCAAAGAATTCATTTTGTTTCTTCACAATGGCCTTATTGTACTTTTTTTTTTTTTAAAGTATATCAGAAGCAGGAAGCTTGCTAAACCACCATAAATGAATGAGAGCTCTTTTAGCACCTCGATTGTCCAGTGGCCACACTGATTGTTTAGCAGGCTTCCTGCTTCTGATGTACTTAAAAAAAAATTTTTTTTTTGAGTCTTTGGCTAACTGTTCCTCAAATTCTTTTTTGGCCTTCTTAATTGTATTTTTACACTTCATTTGCCAGTGTTTATGCTCCTTTCTATTCTCCTCACTAGGATTAATTTCCACGTTTTAAAGGATGCTTTTTGCATCTCACTGCTTCTTTTACTTTGTTGTGTCTCCAGAGTGGCTCTTTTATGGTTCTCTTACTATGTTTTTTAATTTGGGGTATACATTTAAATTGAGCCTCTATTATGGTGTCTGTAAAAAGTTTCCACGCAGTTTGCAGGGATTTCACTTTTGCAACTATACCTTTTAATTTCTGTTTAACTAACTTCCTCGTTTTTGTGTAGTCCCCCTTTCTGAAATTAAATGCTACAGAGTTGGGCCACTGTGGTGTTTTTCCTGCCAAAATGGATATTAAATTTAATTATATTATAGTCACTATTACCAAGTGGTCCAGCTATATTCACCTCTTGGACCAGATCCTGTGCTTCACTTAGGACTAAATCAAGAATTACCTCTCCTCTGGTGCGTTCCAGGACCAGCTGCTCCAAGGAGCAGTCATTTAAGGTGTCAAGAAACTTTATCTCTACATCCCATCCTGAGGTGATATGTACCCAGTCAATATGGGGATAATTGAAACCCCCATTATTATCAAGTTTTTTATTTTAATTTTTATTTATTATTTTAATCTCCCTGAACATTTCACAGTCACTATTACCATCCTGGTCAGGCGATCAGTAGTATATCCCTACTGCTATATTCTTATTATTCGAGCATGGAATTACTATTCATAGAAATTCTATGGTACAGTTTGATTCATTTAAGATTTTTGCTTCATTTGATTCTATGCTTTCTTTCACATATAGTGCCACTCCTTCACCAGCACGACCTGTCCTGTCCTTCCGATATATTTTGTACCCTGGTATTACTGTGTCCTATTGATTATCCTCATTCCATCAAGTTTCTGTGATGCCTATTATATCAATATCCTCATTTAATATGAGGCACTCGAGTTCACCCATTTTATTATTTAGATGTCTAGCATTGGCACTTTAAATACTTGTCTCCTTTTAGCTGTCTGCCATTTCACGATGCAATTGAATGGGACTCTTCTTTATTTGACTGTTTCTGATCAGACCCCGCCTGTATTTTATCATTTTCCATCCTCTTGTCCTCACTAGGACATAGAGATTCTCTATTAATAGATCCTCCCCTAAGGGATGTCCGAACCATGTGCTCCTCCACACCTGTCGACTTTCCCCCAGCCCTTAGTTTAAAAACTGCTCTATGACCTTTTTAATATTAAGTGCCAGCAATCTGGTTCCATTTTGGTTTAGGTGGAGCCCATCCTTCCTGTATAGGCTCTCCCTTTCCCAAAAGTTTCCCCAGTTCTTAATAAATCTAACCCACTCCTTCCTAAACCATTGTTTCATCCATGCATTGAGATCCTGCAGTTCTGCCTGTCTACCTGGCCCTGCGCGTGGAACTGGGAGCATCTCAGAGAATGCTACCATGGAGGTCCTGGACTTCAATCTCTTACCTAGCAGCCTAAATTTGGCCTCCAGGACCTCTCTCCTACCCTTCCCTATGTCATTGGTACCTACATGGAGTGGTGAGCTGGAGCCGGTTCCCACAGGTTCTCAAGAACCGGTTGCTAAAATTAGACCTCTGTGGAGAACCGGTTGTTAAAGAGCCAGGGGGTGGGCAAAGAACTCCAGTCCGCAGGCTGGACCATCCTGTTGCTCCCAGGATTCCCAGCTGGGGAGGCTGAGGCTCCCCCGGCCCTTCCCCCACTTCCCCCCAGCTGCAGCGTGGCCAGCCGCCGGCATCAGCTGGGCAGCTCAGCTGAGCTCTGGAGTCGTCCTGCTGCCACTTTTTGAATGGCCCAGCAAGGTCAAGGGTGGGGCTGCTGCAAGCTCCAGGGCTGGCCAGAGGGGAGGGGAAGGGGCAAGTGGGGCAATTGGCCCAGGCCCTGCAGGGCCCCCCGGCCCCACGAGGATGTCTCCCCCGGCCCCTCCCCAGTTCACCCCCCTCCTTAAATCAGAACTTTTTATAGGGAACCGGTTGTTAAGATTTTGGCAGCTCATCACTGCCTACATGTACCATGACCACCGGCTGCTCCCCAGCACTACATATAAGTCTATTTAGATTTCTCGAGAGATCCACAACCTTCGCACCAGGCAGGCAAGTCACCATGCGGTTCTCCTGGTCATCGCAAACCCAGCTATCTATGTTTCTAATGACTGAATTGCCCATTACTAATACCTGTCTCTTTTTAATAGCTGGAGCTCCCTCCCCCGGAGGAGTATCCTCAGTGTGACAGGATACCCCAAAATCATCTGGAAGGAGGGTCCCACTTATGGGATCGTTTCCCTCTGCTCCAGTTGGATGTTCTCCTTTCCTGAGACCTTCATCCTCCTCAACAGCACAGAGGCTGTCAGACTGTTCTACAGTGTCCCAGAAAGTCTCAACTATGTACCTCTGTCTCCCTCAGCTCCTCCAGTTCAGCCACTCTGGTCTCCAAAGCCCGTACACAGTCTCTGAGGGCCAGGAGCTCCTTGCACCGAACGCGCACATACGCCACCTGCCCATAGGACAAGTAATCAGACATGCTGCATTGGGTGCAATAAACTGGGTAGCCCCCACTCTGTTGCTGGACTTCTGCCTGCATTGTCTTCTCACTCTTGCAGCTGGGTCCTTTGTTGTTGTTTTGTTTATATGGAGGGGGCGGGAAAGGGTGTTTTTGGCTTTTAAGTTTAAAGAATGTTGAGTTCTAGCTCCTGCTCACACTCCCCCCTGGAGAACTCCCCTGTTGGCCGCTCCTGGTCACTAGCTCCTCTGGTCTCTTAGGCGAGGGCTTTTTAAAGCCCTGGTCTCCCTGAGTAGCCCCGCCCCCTGGTCAAAGTGCTAAAAGGCTTAGGGATCACAGCCTGTTAAGAAGCTCTCAGCCTTGCCTAGGCTCAGCACACACACAGTCAGCACAAGGTCCCCCAAACAAACAGAGCACACGGTACATTTCAGTCATCCCCACCCCCAGTCCCGATTTTTCACATTTGCTGTCTGGTCACCCTACCCAGCCTCATCCCCCTTGTGTGCTCAGCTGCACTGAACTGACCCAATTCTAAATGAAAGATGTATGTGTCCATGGCGCCACCTAGCGCCCCCTGGGAGAGAGCCCACCCGTCCTGTCTCCAGGTGCCTAGCATGGTGCCTCACTTTGTACGGGCTGAATTTCACCCCAAGTCATTTACATCTCCAAACAACTCATTACAGAGCTACAAGATTTTGGCCATCAGGAGACAAAATAAATATCTGCTTCATTTTCAATCACCCTGTGTTTCTGTATACTGCTTATTACCCCTACACACCAGAGGTGGCTGCATCTCAGTGGTGCAAAATGTCTGTATTTTTCAAAGTGCTTTGGGATCCTTCAATTCATACCAAAAGAGGGCTGTGGGGCTGTCACTGGATCTATTAACAAGGATTCTCAATATCCTAGTAAAGAGGAGATGATAGGAGTTGATAAAAGTACAAGTAGGAACCCAAGGGAAAGTCAAATGCAAAAGAGTCCCATTCAGTTACATCACATGGGGGCAGACAGCTAAACAATGACATTTTATAAGTGCTTGTATACAAATGCTAGAAGTCTGAATACTAAGATGGGTGAACACGAGTCTGGTATTAAATGAGGAGACTGATGTAACAGGCATCCCAGAAACTTGGTGGAACAATGATAATCAATGGGACACAGTAATACCAGGGTACAAAATATCCAGGACTGACCGAGCAGGCCGTGTTGGTGGCAGAGTGGCACCGTATGGGAAAACAGAGAGTCCAATAGAATAAAAATCTGAAATGAACCAATCTGTGCCATAGGATCTCTGGATAGAAATGTCATGCTTGATCAATAAAAGTATAGGAATATACAGTACTACTGACCACCTGACCAGGATGGTGATGGTGACTGTGAAATGCTCAGGGAGATTAGAGAGGCTATAAAAAACAACAACTCAATAATAATGGGAATTTCAACTATCCCCATATTGCCTGGGTACATGTTACCTCAGGATGGGATGCAGAGATAAAGTTTCTAGACACGATAAATGACTGATTCTTGGAGAGTTCTGGAACCCACAAAGGGAGAGGCACTTCTTGATTAGGCCTTGGCTGCACTACACAGTTTTGTCGACAAAACAGTGGACGTGTACACACTCAATGTTGAGCTGGAGCCGGTTTGCACCGGTTCAAAAGAACCGGTTGTTAAATTTAGAAACTGCTGTAGAACCAGTTGCTAAAGGGGTGGGCAGGTGGACGGACGAACTCCAGCCCATGGACCACATCCAAATGGGGAGGCTTCCCTCGCCCCTCCCCCTCGCAGAGCCACAGCATGCTGAGCCGCCGGCACCAGCGCAGCTCTGCAGCTCCTGCCACTTTGAGCGGCATGGTAAGGGGGCCGGGCCGGGGTCGGGGGGGGGGCGGGCCGGGCCGAGGCTGGGAGGAGGGGTGGGCCGGGCTGCCCAGAGGTGGGGCAGGTGGGGCAATTTGCCCCTTGCCCCGCAGGGGCCCCCATGAGAATCTCTGAGGCTCTGCCTCCACCTTCCCCCCCACCCAACTCCCCCATTCCCTGTCCCTGACCGCCCCCCCAGAACCTCTGCCTCATCCAACCCCCGCCCTACTCCCTGTCCCCAGAACCTCTGCCCCTTATCCAACCCCCCTGGCCCCGGCCCCTTACCATGCTGCTTACCCTCGCTTCCCCCCTCTCCCGGAGCCTCAGTGCACCGTGTCCAGGAGCGGCCCTGGACAGTGCTGCAGTGGCGTGGCTCCAGTGGGGCCTGAGCTCCTCCCGCTGGAGGTCATGCCGCTGCAGCGCTGTCCAGGGCCACTCCTGGACGCGGCGCGCTGAGGCTCTCGGAGAGAGGGGAAGCAGGGGTAAGCGGCCGGGGTGGTTGGATAAGGGGCAGGGAGTCCCAGGGGCAGGGAATGGGGTGTGTGTGGGGATGGGGCAGAGGTTGGGGGGGGCGGTCAGGGGACAGGGAGGTTGGGTAGGCGTGCGAGTTCTGGAGGTCTGTCGGGGTGGTGGTGGATGGGGTCGGGGCAGTCAGGGGACAGGGAGCAGGGTGAGTTGGGTAGGGAGTGGGGTCCTGGGGGGAAGTTAGGGTGGGGGGTCTCGGGTGGGGGTGGTCAGGGGACAAGGAGTGGGGGGGTGTTTATGGGTTGCAGGTTGTGAGGGGGCAGGCGGCAGGACGTGGGTTGGGGTCGGATGGGGCGGGAGACAGGCACGTGGGGCTTGTACCAGGTCTTTGGCGGCACTTCGGCGGTGGGTCCTTCACTCACTCTGGGTGAAGGACCCGCCGCCGAAATGCCGCCGAAAACCCAGAGCGAGTGAAGACCCTGTCGCCGCCTCTGCTGAAGTGCCGCCAAGGACCTGGTAGGGAACCGGTTCTTAGGATTTTAGGAGCTCATCACTGTACACACTGCAATGCTGCTCCTTCCAACGTAACACCTCTGCTAGGCCGACATCATCAAACCACCTCGACGAGCGGCAGAGAGCTTTTTGCAACGTAGTTAGAGTGACGCAGCGTCAGTACAGACACTGCGCTTGGTTTTGTCACCCTAATTGGTCTCCAGAAGGTGTCCCACAATGCCCATCATGACCACTCTGGTCAGCAGTTTGAACTCCGCTGCCCTGAAGGTACAGAGATATGCACCCCTCCCCCGTTTAAAGGCCCAGGAATGTTTGAAATTCCTCTTCCTGTTTGCTCAGGCATGTACAGTTCACACAGGATCTTCCCAGCTGACCACACTGGCTTTCTGCAGCAGATGCTCTCCTCTGTTGGATCTGCTAAGCTTGGGAGGAGAGGATTGATTGCTAGTGGCATGCAGGAGAAGGGGCACGAATGGAACACGCACCGTTCTTGTGCTAAAATCAAGGAGCTGAGGCAGGCGTACCAGAAGGCAAGGGAGGCCAACCGTTGCTCTGGTGCAGTGCCAAAGATCTGCCGCTTCTACAAGGAGCTGCATGCCATCCTCAGCGGTGACCCACCGCCAAGAGCCCCATGGGGACACTAGGGGGGGGATGGAGGAAGCCGCCAGCGGACTCATCCCTGATGAGGAAGTGGTGGACGAGAAGGTGGAGCTGGAGGATGATGTGGAGCCCAAGGCAGGGTTGTCCGGTGGAGTGGCGAGTTGAGTCAGGACCTCTTTTCTACTCTGGAAGGGTCTAGCCAGTCCCAGCACTCTGGCAGAGGCGCTCAGCATGCAGGAAAGGGGAGCTCCGGTAAGTGCACGGTGAGAGGAGAGTTGGCTCTGATGTACTTTGTTAGATGGTAGAGGAGGGATAAGGGACAGAAATTAACAGAGCCTGTCCATCTGCGCAGTGGGGCCACAATGGAAATGTTTGTTAATGTACAGGGGACTTTCCTGTAGGTAGTCTGCAATCCTCTGCTGAAGGTTCCTTGGGAGAGCTGCCTTGTTTCTCCCCCCACTGTAGGAAAGTTTGCAACACCACCTGGCAATATTTCTGCAGGGGCCAGAGCGGCACACAGGCAAGCAGTCTACAGAGCCGCTCTGAAGCCGCACACATGCAGGAGATGCTCCCTTGCATCCTAGGTTACCCTGAGGAGTGAGAGATCGGGTTTGATTACCCCAGCCTGTGGAAAAGGGTGCCAATATTCAAGGCTCTCTAGCCGCTCACAGTAACCCTCTTCACAAATCACCCTTTGTCCCTTCCTGCCCTTTCCCTCCCGCCCTGTGAATTCACCATAATTGGGACTCCCTAGCCAAGGGACGCTGAGAAAGAGGTGTGTGTAACTTCTGTGATTCAAGCTGCGAGTGCACTCACAATACAGTCTCTGTTCATTGTTTCTTTGCCTTTTGCGATATGCCCTTGAAGACCCACTCCTCCATACTGGTGGAGGGCCTCCGTCAGATAAGTAATACAGCACTTCAAGAGCGTGGTGGGAGACAATCAATGAAAGACTGAGGCTGGATGGCCAGGGAAGGACACAGGGTCAAGAGCAGATGATAAAGCTCCTGGAGATCCAGATAAAGCTCCTGAAGGTCCGGTTTTGTTCAATATCTTCATTAATGATCTGGAAGATGGCGTGGACTGCACCCTCAGCAAGTTTGCAGATGACACTAAACTGGGAGGAGTGGTAGATACGCTGGAGGGTAGGGATAGGATACAGACGGACCTAGACAAATTAGAGGATTGGGCCAAAAGAAATCGGATGAGGTTCAACAAGGACCAGTGCAGAGTCCGAGTGGCTAGGCAGCAGTTCTGCAGAAAAGGACCCAGGGGTTATGGTGGACGAGAAGCTGGATATGAGTCAACAGTGTGCCCTTGTTGCCAAGAAGGCTAACGGCATTTTGGGCTGTATAAATAGAGGCATTGCCAGCAGATCAAGGGATGTGATCATTCCCCTCTATTTGGCATTGGTGAGGCCTCATCTGGAGTACTGTGTCCAGTTTTGGGCCCCACACTACAAGGATGTGGAAAAATTGGAAAGAGTCCAGAGGAGGGCAACAAACATGATTAGGGGGCTGGAACATATGACTTATGAGGAGAGGCTGAAGGAACTGGGATTGTTTAGTCTGCAGCAGAGACGGATGAGGGGCGATTTGATAGCTGCTTTCAACTACCTGAAATGGGGTTCCAAAGAGGATGGTTCTAGACTGTTCTCAGTGGTAGCAGATGACAGAACAAGGAGTAATGGTCTCAAGTTTTGGGGGAGGTTTAGGTTGGATATTAGGAAAAACTTTTTCACTAGGAGGGTGGTGAAGCACTGGAATGGGTTCCCTAGGGAGGTGGTGGAATCTCCATCCTTAGAGGTTTTTAAGGCCCAGCTTGACAAAGCCCTGGCTGGAATGATTTAGTTGGGGATTGATCCTGCTTTGAGCAGGGGGTTGGACTAGATGACCTCCTGAGGTCCCTTCCAACCCTGATATTCTATGATTCTATGAAAGAGATGATGGAAGTCCCTATTACCCTGCAATCTGAGCTCGTGCCCAACTCCCCTTCCAGTCACTACAGAACTCCGGTCCATGCCTTCGCCAAACTCCCCCACCACATTCTTTGTGTGTTCCCGGTCCCTCACAGTACCCCATGCACTCCACGCCTAGGGACTGGTTTCCCAACGAAAGATGGAGTTAGAAGAGCCCTAACCACGAGACTGCTCCTCATTGTCATATCCTGTTTGACTAAAATTTTGAGTTTTATCTGGTTATTAAACTTAAGTCTTTGAAATAAAATGAGTCGTTATTTGTGACATACGTACATCACTGGGTGCTAACATTGAAACACAGAGGCTATCAGTAGGAATATTTGCTCCTTGCAATTAACACTCAAGAAGCAAACTCTACAGGGGTAATTCATGGCAGCAGGTAAACAATGCCTGGCCAAATGCATCACATATAGACACATTATTGGGAATCATTGTCAAAATGCTCCTTCAAAGCCTCCCTGATTCAAATAGTCTCCCGCTGCTGCCCTTGTATCTGACTGCTCAAAATCAGCAGCTAGCCTATCAGCCTCAGCAGCCCACCCCTGGGGAAAATTTTCCCTCTTCGATTCACAAATATTATGTGGTGTGCTGGAGAGGTTTTAGCTGGGGGCTGTATTGTAGCAGGCCACAATGACCATCAGAATATTTTCCTCACTGAGGTCTAACTGGCAAAAAAGACAGTACCAGCGACCATTTAATTGGCCCAAGGCCCATTCAACAGTCATTCGGCATCTGCTGCGCCCGTTGTTGAAGCGCTCTTGGCTGGTGTCTAGGTTCCCGGTGTAAGGCTTCATGAGCCACGGGAGCAAGGGGTAGGTGGGGTTTCCAAGGATCACTATGGGCATTTCCACATCCCTCATTGGAATCTTCTGGTCTGGAAAGAAAATCCCAACATGCAGCTTTCTATACAGTCCAGTGTTCCAAAAGATGCATGGGGGCATCATGCACCATCATGGACCACCCTGCACTGATGTCAGTGAAACAACTCCAGTATTCCACCAGCACCTGAAAGACCCTGGAGAAGTAGCCCTTTTGGTTGATGTACTCCATCACAAGATGGCCGGGGGCCAAAATTGCGCCCCGCCGCAGTCAGGAAATCCCATTGCCTCGAAACTGTCAATTATTTCCCGCACATTACCCAAAGTCACAGTCCTTCTTAGCAGGAGGCGATTAATAGCCCTGCACACTTGCATCACCGCAACCCCCACGGTGGTCTTTCCAACTCCAAACTGATTCACAACTGACCACACAGCTTCCACACAGCAATCGCCACTTGCTTTTCCACAGCGAAGGCAGCTCTCATTCTGGTGTCCTTGCGCTGCAGTGCTGGGGCAAGCTCTGCACACAGTTCTGGGAAGGTGGCTTTGCACAACTGAAAGTTCTGCAGCTCGTCATCTCATACGTGCATCATGATGCAATCCCACCACTCAGTGATTGGTTCCTGAGCCCAATACCAAGGGTCCACCGTGGCAAGCTGTTCCGTGAATGCAAGCAGCACTCTTGAATTATTTGTTTCCATGGCAGACAGCAGGGCAGGCATTACCAGTTCACTCTCTGTTTCGCAGCTCATGAAGTACTGCAGGACCAGCCGCGTTGTGTTCATAACACTCATCACCAGACTGGTCAGCAGCTCAGGATCCATGCTGTCAGGCAGAGATTGTCGGTGCACAGTTTACAAAGGCTGCTGAAAAACGGCACGAAACAAAGTAGGAAGCCCACGGAATGATGGGATGGAAAGAACTGCATTATGGGATAGCGAGCACATCCTCATGATGCACCGTGATCTGTTCCCAGAGCTCCCAGCAGTAGAGGGTGACAAAGGGTGCAGAGTTGCACAGTGGGATAGCTACCTACAATGCAAAGCTCTCCCTGTTAATGCAAGAGCAATGACTGTGGATGCGCTCAGCTGACACAAGAAGCATTGTGTGGATGTGATCACTGACATAATTTAAGTTGACTTAACTCTGTAGTGTAGACATAGCCTTAGTCCTAAGTGAAGCACAGTATCTGGTCCAAGAGGTGAATACACCTGAATTGCTCAGTAACAGTGGCCATAATATAATTAAATTTAACATCCTTGTGGTGGGAGTGGGAATACCAAACAAGCCCACCACAGTAGCATTTAACTTCAAAAAGGGGAACTGCACAAAAATGAGGAAGTTAGTTAAATGGAAACTAAAAGGAATAGTCACAAAAGTGAAATGCCTGCAAGCTACATGAGAACTTTTTAAAAACACCATAATAGAGGCTCAAATTAAATGTATACCCCAAATAAAAAAATGGCAGTAAGAGGACCAAAAAAATGCCACCGAGGCTAAACAAAGCAAAAAAAAAAAAAAGAAAAAAAAAAGAAAAAAAATTGCTTAGAGGCAAAAAGGCGTCCTTTAAAAATTGGAAGTCAAATCCTACTGAGTCAAGTATAATTAGGCAGGCTAAAAAAGAATTTGAAGAGCATCTAGCAAAAGACTAACAGCAAAAATTTTGTAAAGTACAGTAGTAAAACACCAGGACCAGCTGGTATTCACCCAAGAGTTCTGAAAGAACTCAAATATGAAATTGCAGAACTACTAATTGGGGTATATAACCTATCGCTTAAATCAGCGGAACCAGTTGACTGTAGGATAGCTAATGTGACACTAATTTTTAAAAAAGGCTCCAGGAGTGATCCTGGCAGTTACAGGCTGGTAAGCCTGACTTCAGTACCAGGCAAATTGGTTGAAGCTACAGTAAAAAACAGAAGTCACCTGCTACAGCACAGGCCCAACAAGGAAAATAACAGAACACCACTGGTCATCACATCACCAGACTGGTCAGCAGCTCAGGATCCATGCTGTCAGGCAGAGATTGTCAGTGCCCCAGCTAAAACCTCTCCAGCACATCATCAACCATCTACAACCTACATAGAATCATAGACTATTAGGGTTGGAAGGGACCTCAGGAGGTCATCTAGTCCAACCCCCTGCTCAAAGCAGGACCAATCCCCAACTAAATCATCCCAGCCAGTACTTTGTCAAGCCTGACCTTAAAAACCTCTAAGGAAGGAGATTCTACCACCCCCCTAGGTAACCCATTCCAGTGATTCACCACCCTCTTAGTGAAAAAGCTTTTCCTAATATCCAACCTAAACAAACCTTCCCCATTGCAACTTGAGACCATTACTCCTTGTTCTGTCATCTGCTACCACTGAGAACAGTCTAGATCCATCCTCTTTGGAACCCCCTTTCAGGTAGTTGAAAGCAGCTATCAAATCCCCCCTCATTCTTCTCTTCTGCAGACTAAACAATCCCAGTTCCTTCAGCCTCTTCTCATAAGTCATCTGCTCCAGCCCCCTAATCATTTTTGTTGCCCTTCGCTGGACTCTTTCCAATTTTTTCACATCCTTCTTGTAGTGTGGGGCCCAAAACTGGACACAGTACTCCAGATGAGGCCTCACCAATGTCAAATAGAGGGGGAATGATCTGCTGGCAATGCCCCTACTTATACAGCCCAAAATGCTGTTGGCCTTCTTGGCAACAAGGGCACACTGTCAACTCATATCCAGCTTCTTGTCCACTGTAACCCCTAGGTCCTTTTCTGCAGAACTGCTGCCCAGCCATTCCATCCTTACACCTACAACCTACACCAGCTACTATATACCACACCACAGAAACACTAACCCAGGAACCAATCCCTGTAACAAACCTCATTGCCTACTCTGTCCCCATATCTACTCTAGCGACACCATCAGAGGACCCAACCACATGAGCCACACCATCAGGGACTCATTCACCTGCACATCTACTAATGCGATATATGCCATCATGTGCCAGCAATGCCCTTCTGCCATGTACATTGGCCAAACCGGACAGTCCCTACGTAAAAGAGTAAATGGACACAAATCAGACATCAGGAATGGTAACATACAAAAGCCAGTAGGAGAACACTTCAATCTCCCTGGACATTCTGTAACAGATTTAAAAGTAGCCATCCTTCAACAAAAAACTTCAGAAACAGACTTCAAAGAGAAACTGCAGAACTAAAATTCATTTGCCAATTTAACACCATTAATTTGGGCTTGAATAGGGATTGGGAGTGGCTGGCTCACTACAAAAGAAACTTTCCTTCTCCTGGAATTGACACCTCCTTATCAATTATTTGGGGGTGGACCACATCCACGCTGACTGAATTGGCCCTGTCAATGCTGGTTCTCCACTTGTGACGTAACTCCCTTCTCTTTGTGTGTCAGTATAATAATGCCTGCAGCTGTAATTTTCACTCCATGCATCTGAAGAAGTGGGATTTTTACCCACAAAAACGTATGCCCAAATAAATCTGTTAGTCTTTAAAATTCCACTGGACTCGTTGTTTTAGTAAAAAACAGAATTATCAGACAGATAGATGAACACAATATGATGAGGAAGAGTCAACACGGCTTTTGTAAAGGGAAATCATGCCTCACCAATCTATTAGAATTCTTTGAGGGGGTCAGCAAGCATGTGGACAGGGGGATCCAGTGGATACAGTGTACAAGGTCCCTCGCCAAAGGCTCTTTATCAAAGTAAGCAGTCATGAGATGAGAGGGAAGCTTCTCTCGTGGATCAGTAACTGGTTAAAAGATAGAAAACAAAGTATAGGAATAAATGGTCAGTTTTCAGAATGGAGAGAGGTGTCCCCTAGGGATTTGTACTGGGACCAGTGCTGTTCAATGTATCTATAAATTATCTGGAAAAAGGAGGAAACAATGAGGTGGCAAAATCTGCAGATGATACAAAACTATTCAAGATAGTTAAATCCAAAGCAGACTGCAAAGAATTACAATGGGATGTCACAAAACTGGGTGAATGGGCAACAAAATGGCAGATGAAATTCAATGTTGAAAAAAGTGAAGTAATGCACATTGGAAAGCATAATCCCAACTATACATATAAAATGATGTGGTGTAAATTAGCTGTTACCACTCAAGAAAGAGAACTTGGAGTCATTGTAGATAGTTCTCTGAAAACATCCCTCAATATGCAGCAGCAGACAAAAAAAGCTAACACACCATTAGAAAAGGTATAGATAATAAGGCAATAAATATCAAAATACCACTACAGAAATCCATACTATGCCCACATCTTGAATACTGTGTACAATTCTGGTCACCCCATCTCAAAAGAAGATATTTTAGAACTGGAAAAGGTACAGAGAAGGGCAACAAAAATGATTAGGGGTATGGAATGGCTTCCATATGAAGATTAAAAACACTGGGACTTTTCAGCTTGGAAAACAGATGACTAAGAAGGGAAAATGATAGCGGTCTAAGAACACAAGAACGGCTGTACTGGGTCAGACCAAAGGTCCATCTAGCCCAGTATCCTGTCTTCCGACAGAGGCCCATGCCAGGTGCTCCAGAGGGAATGAACAGAACAGGTCATCACCACCTACTCTCCATGGATTTATCTAGTTCTTTTTTGAACCCTGTTATAGTCTTGGCCTTCACAACATCCTCTGGCAAGGAGTTCCACATGTTGACTGTGTGTTGTGTGAAGAAATATTTCCTTTTGTTTATTTTAAACCTGCTGCTGCTTCATTTCATTTGGTGACCCCTAGTTCTTGTGTTATGAGGAGTAAATAACACTTCCTTATGTACTTTCTCCACACCAGTCATGATTTTATAGACACCTATCGTGTCCCCTCTTAGTCGTTTCTTTTCCAAGCTGAAAAGTCCCAGTCTTATTAATCTCTCCTCATATGGCAGCTGTTCCATACCCCTAATCATTTTGTTGCCCTTTTCTGAAACGTTTCCAATTCCAATATATCTTTTTTGAGATGGGGCGACCACATCTGTAAGCAGTATTCAAGATGTGGGTGTACCATGGATTTATATATAGAGGCAATATGATATTTTCTGTCTTATTATCTATCCCTTTCTTAATGATTCCCAGCATTCTGTTTGCTTTTTTGACTGCTGCTGCACATTGAGTGGATGTTTTCAGAGAACTACCCACAATGACTCCAAGGTCTCTTTCTTGAGTGGTAACAGCTAATTTAGACCCCATTATTATATATGTATAATTGGGATTATGTTTTTTAATGTGCATTTCTTTGCATTTATTAACACTGAATTTCATCTGCCATTTTGTTGCCCCGTCACCCAGTTTTGAGAGATCCTTTTGTAGCTCTTCGCAGTCTGCCTGGGACTTAACTACATTGAGTACTTTTGTATCATCTGCAAATTTTGCTACCTCACTGTTTATCCCTTTTTCCAGATCATTTATGAATATGTTGAACAGGACTGATCCCAGTATAGACCTCTGGGGGACACCACTATTTTCCTCTCTCCATTCTGAAAACTGATAATTTGTCTCCTATCTTTTAACAAGTTACCAATTCACCCATGACAGCTGACTTTGCTTAAGAGCCTTTGGTGAGGGACCTTGTCAAAGGCTTTCTGAAAATCTAAGTACGCTATATCCACTGGATTCCCATTATCCACATGCTTCTTGACCCCCCTCAAAGAATTTTAGTAGATTGGTGAGGCATGATTTCACTTTACAAAAAACATGTTGACTCTTCCCCAACTAATTATGTTCATCTATGTGTCTGACAATTCTGTTCTTTACTATAGTTTCAACCAGTTTGCCCGGTACTGACGTCAGCCTTACCGGCCTGTAATTTCCGGGGTCACCTCTGGAGCCCTTTTTAAAAATTGGCATCACATTAGCTATCCTCCAGTCATTTGGTACAGAAGCTGATTTAAATGATAGGTTACAGATTACAGTTAGTAGTCCTGCAATTTCACATTGGAGTTCCTTCAGAACTCTTGGGTGAAAACCATCTGGTTGGTCCTGGTGACTTATTGCTGTTTAATTTATCAATTTCTTCCAAACCGCCTCTAATGACATCTCAATTTGGGACAGTTCCTCAGATCTGTCACCTAAAAAGAATGGCTCAGGTTTGGGAATCTCCCTCACATCCTCAGCCGTGAAGACCAATGCAAAGAATTCATTTAGTTTCTTCGCAATGACCACGTCGTCCTTGAGTGCTCCTTTAGGAGCTCGATCGTCCAGTGGCCCCACTGGTTGTTTAGCAGGCTCCCAGCTTCTGATGTACTGTACTTAAACATTTTTTTGCTATTACTTTTTGAGTCTTTGGCTAGCTGTTGTTCAAATTCTTTTTTGGCTTTCCTAATTGTATTTTTACACTTCATTTGCCAGAGTTTATGCTCCTTTCTATTTTCCTCACTAGGATTTAATGTCCACTTTTTAAAGGATGCTTTTTGCCTCTCATTGCTTCTTAAACTTTGTTGTTTAGACACAGTTGCACTTTTTTGGTTCTCTTACTATGTTTTTTAATTTGGGGAGTACATTTAAGTTGAGCCTCTATTATGGTTTCTTTAAAAAGTTTCCACGCAGCTTGCAGGGATTTCACTTTTGGAACCGTACCCTTCAATTTCTGTTTAACTAACCTCCTCAATTTTGTGTAGTTCTCCTTTCTGAAATTAAATGCTACAGTGTTTGGCTGCTGTGGTGTTTTCCCACCACAGGGATGTTAAATTTAATTATATTATGGTCACTATTACCAAGCGGTCCAGTTATATTCACCTCTTGGACCTGATCCTGTGCTCCACTTAGGTCTATAAAATCATGACTGGTGTGTGTGATGCTGTATGACTGAAAAATGACCATTTGTATCTGTATTGCTACCAATATTATACAATTGCAACAAATTTTATCTGAAGTGCACATGTAAGGTGTCAATGGAACAGTTAATCAGGATAATCATACTGGATATATTGTAAATCTGTGTATCATCTTTGTATCTTAAGTTATGAATATTGACCATGGACTAGTATCTTAAACGTGTTGTATTCCTGGGTGACACTCCCCAGATAGATTTCCATCAGGGTGTAACGTTATTGACATAAACTGTGACCGTATAGATCATTGTTGCAACCAAGGTCATAAACTGGCACCAAATCTTGTATAAAGGAGGTCAAGTAAGATGTCTATGACAAGGTTATGGTTTGCTAGTTATGATTATGCTATCTGTATGCATGGATCATTTTTGTATTTAAAGTTATAAGTATTGGCTCTATACTGTCTGTATTTCAAACTAGTGCTGTGCTTCTGGGTGACATCCCAGACAATTTGGCATCAGCACTGCCTAGCCCATTAAAGACTATCAGCTATCCAACTGACCCACTGAGGGCTTGGCTACACTTGAAACTCCAAAGCGCTGCAGCAGGAGCGCTCCCGCGGCAGCGCTTTGAAGTGCGAGTGTGGTCGCGTGAGAGCTCTCCCAGCACTGCACGTACTCCACCTCCCCGAGGGGATTAGCTTGCAGCGCTGGGAGCCGCACTCCCAGCGCTGGGGCACTGTTTACACTGGCGCTTTACAGCGCTGAAACTTGCTGCGCTCAGGGGGGTGTTTTTTCACACCCCTAAGCCAGAAAGTTGCAGCGCTGTAAAGCGCCAGTGTAGCCAAGCCCTGAGAGAAGGCAGATCCATCTTGTGACTCAGCAAGGCATGCAGGGACATGCCTATGGACAGAACTCTAAGGTTTTTCCAGGTCATGTGCTGGGTAGCTTGTGGCTGGAACAAAGAAAGCACAAGCCACATGGCAAAAGGATTATAAAAGGCATCATCATCATCATCTCCATTTTGTCTTCAATCCTGCTCCTTACTTCTGGAGGAACCTTGCTACAAACTGAAGCTCTGAACAAAGGACTGAATGATCTATCCCAGCTGTGGCTGTACTCCAGAGACTTGATTTGAGCCTGCAGTTTATTCCATCACTGCTACAAGCCTGAACCAAAAACTTTCCATTACTGTATTTAATTGATTCCATTTAACCAGTTTCAGCTCTCATCTATATTGTTTATTCATAAAAATAAAGTCTTTAGATTCTAAAGGATTGGCAACAGCGTCATTTGTGGGATCGGGAGAACTTTTTTTCTTTTACTGGGGCATTGGTTTTCATAACCATTCGTCCCTATAACGAGTGGCACTGGTGGTGATACTGGGAAAAAGACGGTTACTCACCGTTGTAACTGTTGTTCTTCGAGATGTGTTGCTCATATCCATTCCATGTAGGTGTGCGCGTGCCGCGTGCACGTTCGTCGGAGACTTTTACCCTAGCAACTCAGTGGGTCGGCTGGGCACCCCCTGGAGTGGCGCCACTATGGCCGCGGATATATACCCCAGCCGACCCACCCACTCCTCAGTTCCTTCTTGCCGGCTACTCCGACAGTGGGGAAGGAGGGTGGGTGTGGAATGGATATGAGCAACACATCTCGAAGAACAACAGTTACAACGGTAAGTAACCGTCTTTTCTTCTTCGAGTGCTTGCTCATATCCATTCCATGTAGGTGATTCCCAAGCCTTACCTAGGCGGTGGGGTTGGAGTGAGACGTGGCCGAGTGTAAAACTGCCGAGCCGAAGGCGGCATCGTCTCTAGACTGCTGCACCAAAGCGTAGTGCGAGGTAAACGTGTACCAAGGACCAGGTTGCTGCTCTGCAGATCTCCTGGATCGGCACGTGCGCCACGAAGGCGGCCGAGGAAGCCTGAGCTCTCGTGGAATGGGCAGTGAGGTGGCCCGCCGGAACATGGGCCAAGTCATAGCACGTGCGGATGCATGTCGTCAGCCACGAGGAAATCCTCTGAGTGGAGATAGGGAGACCTTTCATACGATCCGCTACTGCCACAAAAAGCTGAGGGGACTTACGAAAGGGCCTTGTGCGATCGATGTAGAAGGCAAGTGCCCTGTGGACATCTAGGGAGTGTAAGCGTTGGTCCCGGGGAGATGAGTGAGGCTTTGAGCAGAAGACCGGGAGGAAGATGTCCTGATTGGTATGAAAGGCCGAAACCACCTTAGGCAGAAACGCGGGATGCGTCCTTAGCTGTACTTTGTCTTTATGAAAGACCGTGTAAGGAGGGTCTACAGTCAGGGCCCGTAGCTCAGAGACCCTGCGGGCCGAAGTAATGGCAACCAGAAAAACCGTCTTCCACGAAAGGTAGAGAAGAGAACAGGTTGCCAGTGGCTCAAAGGGCGGGCCCACGAGCCTGTTAAGTACCAGATTGAGGTCCCAGGTCGGGGCGGGGCGACGGACCTGAGGGTAGAGGCGTTCCAGCCCCCTGCGGAATCTAATGACCACCGGGTGAGAGAACACCGAGTGTCCACGTTCGCCAGGGTGGAAGGCAGATATGGCCGCTAAGTGCACTTTCAGGGAAGAAATAGCAAGGCCTTGTTGCTTAAGGTACCACAGGTAGTCCAAAATGACTGGAACGGGAACTTCAGTGGGTACCAAAGTTCGTGACTCACACCATAACGAGAAGCGCTTCCACTTGCCCAAGTACGTGGACCGAGTGGAAGGTTTCCTGCTGCTGAGCAAGACGTGCTGCACAGGGGTGGAGCAGCGTAGTTCAGAGGCGTCTAGCCACGCAGCAGCCACGCCGTGAGGTGGAGAGCCGGGAGGTCCGGGTGGCGAAGAGTTCCGTGCTCCTGTGTTATAAGGTCCGGGCATAGGGGGAGGGTGATCGGCGGGGATACCGAGAGGTTGAGCAACGTGGAGTACCACGGTTGCCTGGGCCATGCTGGGGCAATCAGGATCAGATGAGCCCTGTCCTGCTGGAGCTTCAACAAAACCCTGTGGACCAGAGGGAAAGGGGGGAACGCGTAAAGCAGGTGGTGCGTCCACTGGATGAGGAACGTGTCCGAGATCGACCCCGGAACAAGCAGAATGCTTGGCACTTCCTGTTCACACGAGTCGCAAAGAGGTCCAGCCGGGGAAAGCCCCACCTGCGGAAGATGGAGTGGATAATGTCCGATCTTATGGACCACTCGTGGCACAGGAAGGACCTGCTCAACCGATCCGCGAGAGTGTTCCGAACTCCCGGGAGAAAGGATGCCACCAGGTCGATCGTATGAGTCATGCAAAATTCTCACAACTGGATGGCCTCTGTGCAAAGAGGGGAGGAGCGAGTCCCGCCCTGATTGTTTATGTAGTACATGGCTGTTGTGTTGTCCGTAAGGACGGAGACACAACGGCCGGACAGAGGCCTGCGGAACGCCTGGCAGGCTAGGCGAACCGCTCTGAGCTCCGGCACGTTTATGTGGAGGGAGAGCTCCTCTGGTGACCACAGGCCCTGGGTGCGCAGATAGCCGAGGTGGGCCCCCCAGCCGAGAGAAGACGCGTCCATCGTCAAGGACAGCGTCAGTTGGGGCGGGTGAAAGGGCAGCCCCGCACAGACCATGGAGGGGTTCAGCCACCAGTCGAGGGAACGAAGCGCACTCAATGGAACGGTGACCAGGGTGTCCATCGAGTCTCTGGCCGGACGGTACACCGAATGTAACCACGTTTGAAACGGGCGGAGCCGAAGCCTGGCGTACTTGGTGACGAACGTACACGCCGCCATGTGTCCTAGCAGAGTGAGGCAGGTGCGGACCGAGGTCATAGGGAAGGCCTGAAGGCTGCGGACAACGGATGTCAACGCCAGGAACCTTGGCTGAGGGAGACAGACCTTGGCCAGAGTGGAGTCCAAGGTCGCTCCTATGAAGTCCAGCCTCTGTGTAGGAACCAGGGTGGATTTGTCCGTATTGAGCAGCAGGCCGAGGCTCGTGAACAGGTCCGATGCCACTCGCACATGCTCCGCGATCTGTTCCCGAGAGGCCCCCTTGAGGAGCCAATCGTCCAGGTAGGGGAACACGTGGAGCCCTTGGCGACGGAGGTGGGCGGCCACCACCGCCATGCACTTCGTGAATACTCGAGGTGCTGTGGAGAGGCCAAAGGGAAGGACCGCAAACTGGAAATGGCGATGGCCCGCCACGAAGCGGAGGTATCGTCTGTGAGGAGGAAAGATGGCTATATGAAAGTAAGCGTCTTTCATGTCGAGGGCAGCATACCAGTCCCCGGGATCCAAGGAAGGGATAATGGTCCCTAGGGAGACCATGCGGAACTTTAACTTTACTAGAAATTTGTTGAGGCCGCGTAGGTCGAGGATCGGCCTGAGACCCCCTTTTTGACTTTGGAATCAGAAAGTAGCGGGAGTAAAAGCCTTTGCCCCAGTCGTTCCGTGTAACCTCCTCTATCGCTCCGATATTGAGGAGCGTTCGGACCTCCTGTAAGAGGAGGTGCTCGTGAGAGGGGTCCCTGAAGAGGGACTGGGAGGGAGGGCGGAAAGGCGGGGTTGAAGCAAACTGGAGGTGGTATCCATGCTTCACAGTGCGTAGAACCCAGACATCTGAGGTCAAGAGGGACCATGCCGGGAAAAAATGAGAGAGGCGGTTGGAGAATGGGGGGGGAAGGATCTGAGACAGGAAAAGGTACGCTGCCCCCGGGCGCGCCTTCAAAAGGACGACTTCGGGTCCGACTGCGGCTTAGAGGAGCCGCGATTCTGGCCGGACTGAGGGCCTGAATATCGCCTACGGCCTCCGCGCCCTCGGTGTCTATTAAAATCCTGACCCCAGCGGGGCACAAAGTACGGACAGAAATGTTGAGGGCGGTAGGTGCGTCGCTGGGCTATGGGAGTGTGCATACCCAGGTTGCGCATAGTGACTCTGTTATCCTTTAAGTTCTGGAGTCTAGAGCCAGTCTTCTCCGAGAACAAGGCATTCCCCTCGAAGGGCAAGTCCTGCAAAGTGTATTGAAGCTCGGGCAGAAGGGTGGAGGCCTGAAGCCAGGCGATGCGCCGCATGGTGACGCCGGTCGCTATAGTCCTGGCCGTGGAATCCGCCGCGTCAAGGGAGGCCTGCAAGGAGGTCCTTGCCACCTTTTTACCTTCTGTCAGGAAGGCTTTATACTCCTGGCGGGAATCCTGGGGAAGCAAGTCCTGAAACTTGTCCATTTCCGCCCAGGTGTTGAAGTCGTAGCGACTCAGCAGGGCATGCTGATTCGCTACGCGCAGCTGGAGCGCGCCCGCCGAGTAGACCTTTCGGCCCAGGAGGTCCATACGTCTGGCCTCTTTAGATTTTGGGGCGGGGGCCGGCTGACCATGACGCTCCCTGTCGTTAACCAACTGAACTACCAGCGAAGAAGGAGGCGGATGCATATAAAGGTACTCATACCCGTGGGATGGCACCATGTATTTCCGCTCGACTCCCTTCGCCGTCGGCAGAATAGAAGCTGGCGTTTGCCCCAACGTATCCGTCTTTGCCTGGATGGTCTTGATAAAGGGCAGAGCCGGGTCCTCGACCTCTGCGACCTCCTCTACCTGGAGATTAATGTTGAGTGCCACTCGTCTGAGGAGGTCTTGATGCGCAGCAAGGTCCACTGGGGGTGGGCTCATGGATGACGCACCCGCCACCGCCTCATCCGGTGAGGAAGAAGATGAACCACCGGGTCGGAGGACATCCTGGATGAGCTCCTCCTGTTGGGGCTCCTGCTCCAGATGTTCAGGTGAGGTGGTGGTAGGAGGCGGCTGAGCATCCGTACCAGCTGGCGGAGGGCGACTCACTGTTGCCTCTGGGGCCCGACGTTCGGTAGGGACCATCTGTGATGGAACTATGGGAGCACCTTGGGCCGGTGATAAACCCAAGGTGTCCAAAAGGGCCACTGCTGAACTCCTTGTGATTCAGAGTGGGAGTCCTGGAATAAACCCTCTGGCACATCTGCTTCCCGGTCTTGGGAGTAGAGGCTACCCGCCCGGGACAAAGCCGAGGGGTGCCGAGAAGGCCATGGTGGAGCAGATAGGCCGTGGGCAGACGTTCCCACCGACCTGGTGCTCTTCCGCACCGGGGAGCGGTGCCGTGAGGTACTCCAGTGCCGCGAATGGGTCCGGGACCTGCGACCGGGACGGTGCCGGGAGGTCGACCGCGACCAAGAGCTTCGGCATCGAGAGCGGCTCCGAGTGGAGCGGTGCTGGTATCGGTGCCGGGACCTCGAATGGTGCCGAGAGTAATACGACAGCGACCGAGAACAGTGCCGCGAGTCCGACCGGCGTCTTGCCAAGGAGCGGTGCCGGGACTGCGAACGGCGGGATGAACGCGAACGGTGTCGAGATCTGGAACACCGACGAGACCGTGATCGGGAGCGGTGCCGGTCTGGGGCACTGACTGAAGGTGGATGGATCAGGGCCGGCTTCCCAATCGATCGGATTACCCGTACCGGCGGTGCCGGGGGTGGCGGCGGTGCCGCATCCGAGATCGCGATTAAGTCCCTCGCCACTTCACAGACCTCTGGCGTGGATGGGACGATCAACTCCACCGTGGCAGGTGCCGGGGAGATAGGTGCCGGACTCGACGGCCCTTGGAGGACCGGAGTCGACGGCAACGGCTCAGCAGACACTGCCGTGGCTGCAGGCACCGGCCGGTGCGGTGGAGCCGTGCCCTCGTGCCGCACCACGGGCGGTGCCGGGTCGGCAGGGGTCTTAGACTTTCTCGCTTGAGGCGAGAGCGAGCGGCTGTGGCCTGACTTGGAAGCAGGCGTCCAGTGCCGAGGAGTAGTTGACGCACCGGTGCGGCCCGGTGCCGAAGAGGCGCTCTTCGGTTCCGAAGGGGGAGCGCTCGGTGCCGAGGACGGAGGGGTTAGAGCCGCCTCCATGAGGAGTTGTTTAAGTCTAATGTCCCTTTCTTTCTTTGTACGAGGCTTGAACAACTTACAAATCGAGCACTTAGTCGTTAAGTGCGACTCCCCGAGGCACTTCAAGCAGGAGGAATGTGGATCCCCTGTCGGCATCGGGCGATGGCAAGCCAAGCACGGCTTGAATCCCGGGGAGCCGGGCATGAGCTCTGGCCCCTGTGCGGGGAGGGCCTAAACCCAGAACCCGACTAACTCACTAAACTGTAACTAAACAACTAAAAGCTAACTACCTTATCTAATTTAATAAATTTGAGAACTTTATACACAATAAGAATAAGAACTATAAGAGAATGCTAGGGAGGTGGAGGTCAGCTACGCTGCACTCCACAGTTCCAACGACCGACACGGGCGGTAAGAAGGAACTGAGGAGTGGGTGGGTCGGCTGGGGTATATATCCGTGGCCATAGTGGTGCCACTCCAGGGGGCGCCCAGCCGACCCACTGAGTTGCTAGGGTAAAAGTCTCCGACGAATGTGCACGCGGTGCGCGCACACCTACATGGAATGGATATGAGCAACACATCTCGAAGAACAACAGTTACAACGGTGAGTAACCGTCTTTTTCCCAGTATCACCACCAGTGCCACTCGTTATAGGGATGAATGGTTATGAAAACCAATGCCCCAGTAAAAGAAAAAAAGTTAGAAACTGGAGTGTCTAAGGGAATTGCTTGTATGACTTATGGTTAACCAGTGGGGTGAGACCGAAGTCCTCTCTGTTTGGCTGGTTTGGTTTGCCTTAGAGGTGGAGAACCACCAGCCTGGGGCTGTGACTGCCCTGCTCTAAGCAATTTGTCATGAACTGATACTCTCAGTTGTGTCCCACCAAAGGCAGCAACATTACACAGGACTAGACAGCTTGTGTTGCTGGCCCATTAAGGACACTCCACTCTCACAATGGGCCATAGAAGAAACCCATCCCGCCCAGATATCTCTTCCTGGGGATGCCTCAGACAGTGAGGAGCCAATGGCCATGCCCTGTGACTCAGCAAACCACGTAGGGCAGTGGTCCCCAACGCAGTGCCTGCGGGTGCCATGGCGCCCGCGAGGGCATCTTAATGCGCCCGTGTCCTGGCCCCCGGGAGAGCACCTGCCGAAATGCCGCAGCGGGGACGCCTCTCGATGACGACACTTGTCGCTGACAAGTGATGTAATCGAGAGGCGTCGCCCCCGAATTTCGGCGGGGACGCCTCTCGATGACGTTGCTTGTCGACGGCAAGTGGCGTCAGCGAGAGGCGTCGCTGCTGCGGCATTTCGGCGGATGCTCCGCCGCCGCTGTGGTCCTTTGGCTGGTGCCAGCCAGCCAAAAAGGTTGGGGACCACTGAGATAGGGTATGTGATATGCTCATGTGCCCCTGGACTCCATCTTGGGCCAGTAACTTTCCACCCACCATGGTTGTGGGCTTTGTTTGGGACAGCAAGTTTCTATGCACATGGCAGAGGATATAAAAGACCCCTGAGACATCTCCATTTTGCCTCTTTCCTGCTCCAATTCTCTGGACTGTGGATTTACAACTCGAAGGAGCATTTTGAACCGAGGGGACCTTCCAATCTCTGGCAAGGTGGTGCCAATATATCAAGCAGAAAAAAGCAGCCAGGTTTAGCACCAGCATTGGCTGAAATCCCAGCCTCAGCCGCCCTAGTCTGCGGGGGTCAGCAGAGGATACAGGAACGCCCCCGTGCACTCACGTGGTTCCCACACAGGCTGATGCTGAAGTGATGGAAATATTTCAGCCCCTTGGAGGTGAAGCTTGGCCCGCCTGCGAAGGACGTGCTGTTGGCCAGCGCTGAGAAGTCGTACTCCAGGGTCCTGCCGTCCTTGTCAAGTGAGAAGCGGCAGTCGTTGTAGCACAGCGAATGGATCTGGGGGGAGGAACGTCCCAGTTAGCCAGTACGAGCCCTTCTAGGGTGTGCTGAACAGCTGCTGCTGCTGGCTCAGGGGCACTCTAAAAAAAATGGCCTCTGGATGGGCTGTGTTTTAAGGCAGCAGCGTCCCTGACACACGGAAGGACGTGGGCATTTCTACAGGGACCTCTCAAGTAATTTATCCATCTGTTTAAGGTACTTAACTGGCCCCCGTCACTGTGTTATGTGGCAGATCAGAATCTGCATCGTATTCACTCTCAGGGCAGGGCCATTATCCCATTTCACAGACTGAGGAACAGAGACCAAGGTCATCCAGGGAGCCTAAGCAGAGCAGGGGACTGACCCAAAGATCCCCCAGTCTGGGGTAGCACACTCAGCATTGGGCCACCCTTCTGCAGTCCGTGTTGCCCCAAGTGCCATGCAGTTCGGTGGCAATGCAAGTTTTATGTGGGATGTGCACACTCGACTTGTGTCATTCTGAGCCTGGAATTCCACCCCCACCCCAATGTTACAGGATCTAAGCCCAAGGCAGGAAAAACTGGGGGAGGAGAGGAGAGAAAAAAGATTTTAAGGAAATAAGTCTCGGGAGGCCCAGTCAACAGTTGCTGGATTTGTCAGTGTAACTCCCGGCAGAATCTGGCCAGGTACAGGACAATTAGAGCATGGTCAGCAGGAATGATACGGGCAGGCCAGGCCTTGGAGACCCTGCGTGGTGACCCAGGCAGAAGACTCCCTTAGCACTTCTGGTACCACGGAACATACATGTCCAGCCGCCTCAGAAAAAAATCCCCTTTGCATTCACTACAGGCCCATCCCTGCCCGTTCACTACTGACGGGTGGGCCGCCAACTGCGTGGCAACCTGGATTCTGCACAGGACAGCGGAACTCGAACTCAGGATCACACTTTACAAACCCGTCAGCCCAGCAGGAAAGAGACTTGCACTAGTTCAAGGACCTCACCCCGTGGCTGGGGAGGTCTGCGACACATGCACCGCCAGGAGGTGCAGTCACTGCAAGTTTGAACAGAGATAGGGGAGCTCTCCCTTACCAGGACCATAGGTGCCAACTTCTGGTGCCAGTGGGTGCTCGACGCCCCCCCAGCGCCGGCCCTGCCCGACTCCA